>NC_084802.1:226660107-226968232 GCF_963169125.1 Humulus lupulus
CATAATCCTTTACCAACTCTAGCCAACGCCTCTATCTCATGTTCAGGCCCTTCTATGTAAAGAAATACTTCAGGCTCTTATGGTCAGTGTATACCTCGTACTTCTCCCCATACAGGTAGTGCCACCAAATCTTCAGTGTAAAAACCACTGCTGCCAGCTCCAAATCATGGGTAGGATACCGCTGCTCATACTCCTTCAGTTGTCGTGATGCATAAGCTATAACCTTCTCATTCTGCATCAACACACAGCCTAAGCCCAACCTCGATGCATCGCAGTAAACAACAAACTTCCCTTCCCCCGAAGGAAGACTCAACACTGGCACTGTAATAAGTCGTCGCTTCAGCTCCTGGAAACTGTCTTCACACTTGTCTGACCAGATCAACTTCAGATTCTTTCTTGTCATTTCTGTCATCGATGCTACTATCTTCGAGAAGCCCTCTACAAACCGTCTATAGTAACCTGCCAACCCAAGAAAACTCCACACCTCCGAGGCGTTCCTTGGCCTCGGCCAATCCCTAACTGCCTCTATCTTAGATGGATCCACCTTAATCCCATCTGCACCTACGATATGTCCAAGGAACGTCACTTTGGGTAACCAGAATTCACACTTCTTAAACTTGGCGTACAACTGATGCTCCCTCAACCTCTGAAGAACCTGTCAAAGATGAAGCTTGTGCTCTACCTCTGAGCTGGAATACACCAAGATGTCGTCGATGAAGACAATAACGAACTGATCTAGGAAATCCTTGAACACCCTATTCATTAGATCCATAAAGGCTGCTGGGGCATTAGTCAAACCAAAAGACATGACTAAGAACTCATAGTGCCCATACCGCGTTTGGAAGGCTGTCTTAGGTATGTCGTCATCCTTGATCCTCAGCTGGTGATAACCAGATCGAAGATCAATCTTTGAGAACACCGTCTTACCCTGCAGCTAATCGAAGAAGTCATCAATCCTTGGTAGGGGATACTTATTCTTGATAGTTAACTTGTTCAATTCCCGGTAGTCGATGCACATTCTCAAAGTCCTGTCCTTCTTCTTTACAAACAAAACTGGAGCACCCCATGGCGAGTAACTAGGCCTGATAAACCCCAAATCTAGAAGCTCATGCATGTAACGACCCGAATTTGCTAATCGGGCTTAGGGCCTTGATTAGTGTGCCTGGAGGGCAATAAGTGGTTTAATTTGCTTATATGTGAATTTATGTGTATATATGATTATGATGCATGTTTAATTGAGTTAAATGTGCATGTGGGCCCCGTCTGGATATTGGGGGCATAAATGTGATAAATGAAATATATGTTGTATGCGTGTGATATGTCTGTACAGCACGATCCGAGACAGTCCTGGGGAGCGGTTAGCCAGAGAGTCACAACGGGGTTGAGATTCGGACTCGGGGCGAGTCGAGGGGTAATTCGGGTATTAGTTGAGTTATGGGATTATCGGGACATGGAAATAAATATTTGGAGATATATTTGAGGATAGAATGCCTAGGTGGGAATATTTGGGGAATTTACCATTTTTTCCCTCGGGGACGTTTTGACACCCCGAGCCTTGAGGTAACCTTTAGACTTAAGTTATATAAAACAATAAAAGAAAGGAACTGTTTAGAAACCTTGAGAAACTGACTCATACTCTCCTAAGAACTGAAGTTAGCTTTTGCTCTCCTTTCTCTTACACTCTCTAAGGTGGAATTCAAGAGGAAACCTAAAGGAATTACCAAGGAATTGAAGGGATTTCAGGTGGGATGCTTTAGGAGCTTGAAGCTTTGGGATTGAGGATCAAAATTCTGAGATTAAGCTCAGCAAGGTAAGCTCTAAACATTAAAGTCTAGTCTTTAACTTTCTGCTGGTTCTAGAGGATTGCATGTAGCTAAGCTTGCTTAATCTTTGGGTGTTTTAGCTAAGTTTTGGAGCATACTTTGATGAGGTTTTGATGTTGTTCTATGCTCGAGTAATTATGTTGAATATCTAGGAGTCTTAGCTTGGTTTTGGTGGTAATTGACTTGAAGAAGGGATGAAAAACTGATGGAAAATCTGGGTTCGTCGTATGGAGCCGCAACCCTAGGAGGGGTGTGTCGCGGCCCGCATGCGCGCGCAGCCATGGGAGGCTGAGAAAATTTGAGCGCGCCGCGGCCCGCGTGGTGGTCAATGGAGAGCTAGCCTCTGTTTTGAGGCTAGCCGCGGCTCTAGAGGGTGGGGTCGCGGCCCTTAGTGTCAGTGAGGATTTTAATGATATTTTTAACTTGGGAACTTAAAGGGTAAGGCTTGGGATGGATTTTATCATTCGGATTGATAGAATTCAAGATCCCGGAGGTCAGGGTTATGGTTTGAGGTTATTTTTTGGGTTGGAATTTGATGGACGGATATTATTATGTGTTGTGACTAGGATTTCGGCGAGGCTCACGTTAGTGGACTGTGCTCGGGGCATCGGTGCTCAGGAAGCTCGGAACTCAGGTAAGAAAATCCCTGTATCCATAGAGCTTGTGTGCAGGGCTGAGCCCGATATATTGAATAGAAATGACATGCGGGGCCGAGCCCTATATACTAGAATTGCAGAGCATGGCTCTTTATCTGTTTATGCTTGAATTCTGTGCTTGTTGCCATATTGTGTGTGATATTAAATGTGTGATCGGCAAGAGCCGGGAACGGTGTAGACCAGGAACGGCATCAAGCACGATGAGTGCAAGGCCGAGAACGGCTTGAGGCCGGTAACGGCGTTGAGCACGTGGGGTGCAAGTTGCCAGGGCGAGTCCCTAACAGGATACCTGGGATATCCTAACGGCATGGTCCGCGAACCCAGGGTTTGGTAAACGCCTGGGACGGCCAGGCCATACGTGTTTAGCCATTGGTGGCCTGCTTATATGTTTGATTCATGTATTGCATATGTTATCTGTTATGGGTTTTCTTGCTGGGCTTCGGCTCACAGATGCTCTGTGGTGCAGGTAAGGGTAAGGAGAAGATCAACCAACCATGAGCACAGCTGGCGTGAGGCGGCGTGTACATGTCCGGCCAGCCTGGCTGTCACAGCTAGGGGATTTTGGGAGATGCTTGTAAATGAACTTAGATTTTGTCGCCTAGTTGACTCTGATCAGTTTTGTGTTGTAAATATTTTCTAGACTATGTTTTGGGATCCCAAATGTAAATTTTTATAATTAATTGTGAAAAACTACTTTCTCTAATGTTTTCTTTTTAATTATGACTTAGTGACACGTTTTGAGTTAAAACCTCGATTAGCGAGTTGATAGCACGATTTTAAACACACTTAGTAACGGCTCTAAGGAGGTAGGGCGTTACACTGCAGCTGTATCTTTAATTCTTTCAGTTCTGTCGGTGCCATCCTATATGGTGCCCTCGACACTGGCTCTGTCCCTGGCACCAACTCAATGACAAACTGAATCTCTCTACGTGGCGGCAACCCAGGCAAATCCTCAGGAAACACATCCAAGAACTCGCAAACCAATCTGGTCTCCTCCGGTCCTACTGGTGAAACTCTGGTGGTATCCACCACACTAGCCAGAAAGCCTATACATCCTCCCTGTAACAAGTCTCTGGCTCTCAACGCAGATATCCTGGGTACGTAGGTTGGCCCAGAATTGCGTTGTACGTGGTGGGACAGTCGATAACCACGAACTCGAGGAGTTTGGAGACAGTTCGGGGTCCCTCTCCCAAGGTTATTACTAACTCGATCGTTCCTATCGCTTCCGACCCTTCGCCGAAAAACCCATACAACATCATGGAGGTGGCCTTCAGCTCGGCTACAAACAACCCCATTTTTTCTAGCGTGGACCTGAACAGCAGGTTCACCGAACTCCCATTATCAACTAGTATTCTCCTAACTCTCCGATTGGCGAGCTGGGCATTTATGACTAGAGGATCGTTATGTGGGAACTAGACATGACTAGCGTCCTCTTCGGTAAAACTGATTGGTTGCCTCTCCAATCGCTGCTGTTTAGGTAGATGCTGCTCCGGGATAAACTCAACTCCATTATGAGACCTCAGCTCATTGACGTACCTCTTCTGGGCACCTCTCCCCGTGCCTACCAAATGAGAGCCTCCGGAGATGGTGGTTATCTCTCCTCTTATTATAGGAGGAGGGGTATCCTGATTTACCCGGGCCCCGGGCTAATTTACCGGAGCTTCCGAGGCTTGCTGACTGGTAGGGACTCGATTGCACGCAAACTAAGCCAAAGGTCCGGCTTTGATGAGTGTCTCGATCTCGTCCTTCAAATGCCTACAATCATCTGTGTTGTGGCCGATGTCGTTGTGGAATCGACAGAATTTGGAAGGGTCTCTCTTGGCCTTCTAATTTTTCAAGGGCTTTGGCTTTTTCCAGGGAAGGCAAGCAGAATTTGCTAGGAAAATGTGCTCCCTAGTGTTTGTGAGCTCAGTATAAACCGCGTAGACTGGCTTGAACTTTTCCACGGGCTTATTCTTCTTTGGACTGTGCTGGCCGCCCTTGCCGTTCCCCTTTCTCTTGCCTCCACCCCCTTGGTTATTCTGGGCAATGGTCTGAGTCATTTTCATGACGTCCGTTTCCACTCCAACGAGCTGGTCAGGGATTTGGCTGGTTCCCGCGACCAATGCTCGCGCTTCTTCCAAGTTTATCAATTCCTGGGCCTTGTTCAAAAATTCATCCACAGTGCTGACACCTCTCCTCTGGATTTCTTTCCACAGCCCGCCCCCAACAAGGATTCCAGTTCTCATAGCCATGAGTTTGGAATTATCGTCTGCATCTCTAGCTCGGGCCGCAACGTTTGCGAACCTGCTCAGATAAGCTTTTAAGGGTTCCCCAGGCTGTTGCTTCACGTTCGCCAGGGTGTCCTCTTTGATGCGAGCCGCTTGTGAGGCTCGAAATTCCCTCTTGAAATCGGCAAAGAAATTCTTCCACGAGCTGATTGACTATTTCTTACACTGCTTGAACCACTGCCTAGCTGGCCCGATCAAAGTCGAAGGGAATATCAGGCCTCTTAGCTTGGGGCCGATATTATGGGCCATCATCAGGGTATTGAACATCCCTAAGTGATCCGACGGGTCCCTGTCCCCATCGAATTTGGATAGATGGGGCACCCGGAAACCCGGCGGGTATGTCATGGCTGTTATGTTGGGGGCAAAAAGCTCAAGCTCGTCTCCCGAGTCATATTCGTCTTTGCCCTTTTTTGATAAGAGTTTCTTCATTATCTCCCCCATCTGAGCTAACCTTTTGAGGGTCTGGTCCTTGATCCCCTGGTTGTTATGGGGCTGTTCAACAGCTCTCGTTCCATTGTACGCATTAGGCGGGTTATCGTCCCTCCAAGCTTGAGCTTGGTTTGGTGGGACATTCCCATTGTCACGTATTTCGAAAGGACCATCCTCTCGGCGAGTATGACTTTCATTTCTGGTCAGCTCCCCCCTCTGCGAGTTGAGGTGATCTCGAAGGTCGGTCCTCGAGGCGGCCCGAGGGCTTTGTGCCGAACTTAGATGATTGCGCAGGTCTCCACCAGATCTGCCACTTCGGTGGCTCTTGGTCCAATAGCTCCCAATGGAAAAGCTTAGAGCCTGCTGCCGGGGGTGAGGATCCGGGACATTTCCGCGCGCTCGCGGGCGATGGGTAGGAATGGCAGGAGGAGGATTCCTTCTGCTGCTCCCGTGCACAGGAATATCTCGAGCAGGATGAGGAGAAGATGGGTATCTTATCGGCAAAGGGGGATGCCTAACTGGTGAAGCGATCCTAGTCCCATCTAGCCGGATCAAACTAGCTCACGGTTGTTCTACCCTACCGCCTCCAGTTTCCTTTACCCAACAGTCTGACCGTGGCACAGGAGGGCTGGCCGGAGCAGGATGTCTGCGCGAGCTTTCCTCGGACCTCCTCTGCGAGCTACCATGATCCCTTTTGGGTACGTTCAATGGTGGGGCCGAACTTGGAGTTAAAGTTCTAACTGATTGGTTGACTTGCTGATTGGCCCTGGGAAACTCCTCAAACATAGTTTCCTAGTGACGATGCGACATGGGCGCAGAACTCGGGGTTGAGGCTCTAACCGACTGATTGGGTCTGGGCCGACTATCCCTGCGGGACTTGTGAGTCATCCTTTGCCTCTTTCCGACGTTAACGTCAGTTGCAAGAGGGGGTAGTCGGGCCAAGACCTCCTCGATTTGCTTATTTGCTTTGGACAGATGACTCATCAACTGCATGTTCTCCATTTCTATCGTCGTCAGGTAACCCGGGTTCGGATTTGGCGATAGGGACGCCGAACTTCCGGTGTTGTCATGGCCCATTGGCTGCTTTCCTGATCGCTGCTAGACCTCTGGGTTTGGTTCGTTGGATATGGCGGCATGGTGAGCCTCCTGCCCACCCTATTGATCCGCCTCGTTACCATGCCTCGAACGAGTAACCACCATGATCAATTTTTTGCGATAGCACTAATCTAAACCCTCTCAATGAAAGCACCAAACTGTTGACGCGATTTTTCGCCAACCGATAATCATACGAATAAATAGGATGGACTAGTACTGATTGATAAACCATAATATGAAAATGATAATAATCTAGAATGTGGAAACTAATTGCAAAGAAAAGATGGCCACTCCTTTTTAGGTGGTTCAGAGGTTAAAATCCCCCTAGTCCACCAGTCAATATTATTGATCTCTCCTTACTAATTCTTACAAAGTGTTTGCAGTACAAGAAGAAGCCAACCCCTTGCACCACCCAGGGTTTCAGTATTTATAGCAGATTGATCTCTGAGAAGGTATTGAGGTCATCCCGTGATCTCTTCATCCATCATGTCATTTATGTGACAGCGATGATTAATTCCTAAACCTTACAGTGAATTGTGGTCTAATCAATAGGTAAAGATGGGTAATGGGCTGCATGGCCCAAATCAGGCGTGGGATGTCTGAACACGCATGTTTATACAACGTATCCAAGAATTCAGGAATAGAACAGACACGTGATGTCTGGTATATGCACGTTTATATTGCGTGGTTGACTTTATAAGGATTCGGGGGTGTCAGACCTCTGATGCACCACGAGCTTAATGTGGCGCTAGTTCGTGGCTTCTATTATGTCGACACAATGGCTCCACGCACGGAGCAGCTAAATGATCCATCATCTCAGGCTGGTTGTTTAGGGGTCCGTAACAAACAGCTCTGGGTGGACGGTTGACACGTGGCAGATCGATTTAGGCCCTTTTCTAGCTCACCACAGTGTGTGCGGATATTCATTTGTTCCGGGAAGTATTTTTGGATTGATTAGTGACAAGGATGTTTCATTTGTGTTGTGACTAGGTCTTTGGAGAGGCTCAGGGTAGAGGACCGTGCTCGCAGCTTCGTGGCATCGGAAACTAGTAAATTGAAAGGTAAGAAAACTGCACCCGGTTGTGTGATTGAAATGGGACTAAGTGCTCCCGGGAATTGTGTCGTGTCAATGTTGGTATTACGCCATGGGACATGTAAAAGCGGTCTAAGAGTACCGTACATGATATTAGCGCACAGGGCGCGGATTGGCCACTGGTAGCCAAGGACAATGGGATAACGGAGGGAGCAGCCTGAGGGCGCTAGCCCTAGTTATCATTTGTGAACTGTAAATGATATGAATTGACATGCCTAGTATGTGGAATACTTGATTATATTGATTGATGATATGGTTGAGATTATGTAATGCAATGTGGGATTTTGACTTGTTTGCTAAATTGCTTATGCTTTGTTGCTGTTGTGTTTTCTTGCTGGGCCTTGGCTCACGGGTGCTACGTGGTGTAGGTAAAGGCAAGGGCAAGCTGGACCAAGCCTGAGGTGGAGAGCTCCGAGGTGGAATGTACATAGCCAGCGGTTCGGCCGCCACGGTCGAGGAGTGGACCAGGACAGGGATCACCTAACTACTAGTTTTGCCTTAGCATGGCCGATTGTTGTATATAAACCTTGTGTCTCTTGTAAATGGTCTTTGAACTTGTTATAGTTGGGATCCCATGTAACAGATGATACTTTCTAATGAAAACTAGGCTTTTGAGACCAAAACACTTTTAACCCTAGTTCCTTTATAGTTTCAATAACACGATTTTATCTAAATGACTTGATTAGCAAGTCTGGCACTTTATAAACACACAGTGTAACGGTCTTGGCTAACCAGGGCGTTACACATCCACTGTCACTGGAAAAGATCTGACCCATCTTTTGGATACCACTAACTCCCAAATGGGTAATGAGGTCCCGAACCCCACAGCATAATAATCACATGGTATAGACAGTCTATCAATAATTCTACTAGCAACAAAAGAATGTGTAGCACCAAAATCAATCAAAACAATATAAGGGGTTCCAATACTAAGAAGCTAACCTGTAACTACTGAGGGTGAAGCCTCAGCTTCTGCTTGAGTCAATGCGAACACTCGAGTTGAGGCCGAGCTGTCCGCCTTTCTGGGTTCTTCCTTTCTTGCTTTTGGGCAGTCTTTCTTGAAATGTCCCACTGCCCCACATAAGAAGCATGCCTTTGCCCTACACTCCCCCAAATGGGGCCTCTTGCACCTAGGGCACTATTGATAAGTCTTTCAGGCCTCATGCCACCCTAGCGGGCCATTCTAATACCACGTGTTCGCCTATCAGGACCTGGAGCTGGGAAGGTATCAGGAACTTTCCTCTTATGATCACTGGGGCCTCCACCCCTACCTGAACCCATAAATGGAGGACTTGTCCTCCTTAACTCTCTTATGGCTACATTGTCCTGCAAGATCTTATTTTTTGCGCTCTCAGCTATGAGCGCCTTCTCCACCACCCGTGCATAAGTAGTAACTCCAGCCACAGCGGTGATACGAACATCCCGGGCTAATCTAGGTTGTAGCCCGTGGAGAAACCTCTCACTTCTGGTCTGATCAGTGGGCACCAGCTCCATGGAAAACTTTTCCAATCCATCAAACTTCAAGGCATATGCAGTTATTGATAAACTCCCCTGAAGTAATCTGATAAACTCTTCAACTTAAGCAGCCCTGATGGCATCGTTGTAGTACTTCTCGTTGAACAGAGTCTAAAACTCTTCCCAACTCAGGGCATTAACATTTTTAGTCTAGGATATAACCTCCCACCAAATTCAAGCATCCTCTCGAAACATGTATGTGGCACAGGCCACCCTCTCATTACCAGACACCCTCATGAATTCAAGGATGGTGGTAATCATACTCATCCATTACTTTGCCTTAGCTGGATCTCCACTACTGTAATGCCCCGAATTTCCTAATAAGGGTTAGGACCTTAATTAGGAGGCTGGGAGGGCCATAATTGGTTTATTATGTTATTTGGTGATTATATGCATGTTTATGTGAATTATATTATTATATGATGATAAATGCATGCATATGGGTGTATTTATAATTATAAGGGTATTTTGGTAATTTGGCCCGTTGAGGGCAAAATTGTGTATTTTCGTGCATGTGGGTGAGTTATGAATGGTACCACATTATATGTGAATTTGTTCGAGCCTTTCGGCATGAGACGATCATGAAATGCAAGTGTTCGGTCTGGTCATAACGGGTTTAAGTACGGAGCTCGGGGTGAGTCTCGGGGTGATTTTTAATGATTAGAGCAATACCGGGAATTAAAGGGTAATGGGGTATAATTTATTGGTGTTTGAGAATATCGAGAATAGCGGGAATTGGAGGGTGTTAATTATGATTAATGAAATAGGTGCGAAAGGACGGTTTTTCCCTTGGGAGCCTTTAGAAACTCTTATTAGACCTAGGGGTATTTTGGTCTTTTCACCCCTAGAATAGATATAAGCCATTAAGGCTGTAGAAAGAAGAGGAAAACAGAGTGTTTCTTTCCTTCTCTCCCGATGGTTTTTCTCCTCCATTTCTCTTTGGATTTTCAAGCTATTTTTGAGGAATCAAGCCAAGGAACCAAGCTAGGATAAGCTAGGGTTATGCTCCACCATTGATGAGGGTGTGTTGCTGAGATTGAGGTGAGTTTTTAGCCATTAGAACTCTTGCTTTTGCTCTGTTTTTTTTAGTTAAGTTCTAGCTGGTTTTTGAGTTGAAAAGTTGGGAATTGATTGGAGTTTTGGCTAAGGTTCTTGTGGTTGTGGTGCTTGGGGAATGTGAGGATGGTTATTGGGTTCATTTGGCATCAAAAATGGGATTTGGAAGCATTGGAATCAGGTTGGAATTGAAGGAGTCGAAGAAGGAGGTTTCAAGGGAGGTTCAGTCTGCGGGTAGCGCTACAGCGCCCATCAGAGGGCGCTATAGCGCTACATAGGTTTGTTGATGGGCGGTTTGTGGTTCTGAGAAGAGCATTGGGGTGCTAGGAGGGTAGCGCTGTAGCGCTACCCTGTTTCTTCAAAACCCTGTTTTGAGTGTTTTTAATGGTTTTTGGCTCGGGGTTTCAATCCTTAAGGTCCGGGATCGAATCTACTCACCGTGTGGGCATGTTTCGAGGTCCTGAGAGTGGGGTTTAGATCAAGACCCTATCTTGGTTGATTTTCATTAATTGGAGATTGTTTTTGGTTATGACTAGGTGACCGCTAAAGGATTAAGGATCGATCGTTCTCAAGGGTCGTTCTTGTTTTAATTCTCGTTCGAACCGGAGGTAAGAAAACTGCACCCTGTGTATATGTGACATGCATGGTTATTTTTTATGCATGTTGGATGTTTAAATGTGATGCATGAGAAACATGTGATTAGGGCATGTTATGAATATTGAATATGAGATTGTTCAGAGCTTGAGCCTCTGTGTTTATGCATGATCCTAATTGTGCTAGTAATTATTGAGTAAGCATGTTGAATGCCCTGTATATGGATATTTGACATGTGATACATGTTTGGTAGCATTTCTTACTTGTGTATGGCACTGACTAGTCAGGGTCGGCACTGGTCGTGTATCACTGACCTAAGAGTCAGAAACGGTATAAGCGTCCTGAACGCAAGGCCAAATGAAGATTGGATCTAATCGATATCAACATTGAATGACTCATGTGGGGTATTAATGCTGGACCGACCCTAAGGTCGATGAAACTTATAAGCACTTGTCTAGTCTAAGACTAGTTACTTAGAGCCAAGGTCAAAGGCCTAGGTGGCAGCTTGTCACATGGCTAGGGAGCAATACTCCATGGTTATGACTCTATGGTCTTGAGGAAGGTTATGTTGGTGACTAGTCTTCATGCACCTATCCTATTTAAGCTAGTGAAAGGATCACTTATCTACTCGATAGGTTTATGCTGGTGACTATTTCACCAAATACCTATCTTGTTTAAGCTAGTGAAAAGATCACTTATTTATAAAGGGAACGGAACCCACCTTAGTGACTGTACCACTGTCACTCTTCTATTTTGGGCTAAAAGCCCTGGATGATTATTATAATCATTGGTTGATGTGTTATACTCAACATTACGTGAACTCATTTGCCTGTATGGTTAGGGCTATATTTGCTAGGCGTGTGCCATATGATTTGATGACATGTTATTATTGTTCATGAGCATATTGAGTTTTCTTGCTGGGCTTCGGCTCACGGGTGCTATGTGGTGCAGGTAAAGGCAAAAGAAAGCTAGGCCATCCTTGAGCTGGAGAGCTTAGGTGACGGTGTGTGCATATGCGGCTGCTCGGCCGCCACGGCCGAAGGTTGGAAAAGGAACTAGGGTTAAACCCTGTTTTGCCGCTTAGATCGGCCTGTTGTAAATATTTTCTTGTAGTAGACTCTGAAATTATATTTTTGGGATCCCAATGTATACAGTAAACGTTCTAATGGAACGTTACATCTTAACCAAAATTTATAATCCCTAAACCGCTAATCATACTTAGTTACACGATTTTGGCCAAATGACTCGATTAGCGAGTTTAGCACTGTTTACAAGGCACACTGTAACGGTCCCTGGAGTTTGGGGCGTTACAACTACCCTCAAAAACTGAAGGTTTTCGTTTCCTGAACCTTTCATAAAGAGGTTCCCATTTACTTCCAGCCTCAGGCAGCTGCTCAACTGTTGACACCGATACAAGTGGTGCCTCAGGTAAAACGTTCCCTGCAAGAACTTGTTGTTGTCTCAAGAGGCAGATTTCTTCTTCCTGCCTCAATACTCTAGCCTGTAAGTCATTAATCAATTAGGCAGTGATAACTAAACCTCTTGCCGCCTCACGGTTCAAGATCAACAGATAATCACCCATATTCCACAATTATATAGATATACAAATGGAGACATGATCATAGAATTTAGCATTTAACACGTATCAGCTGATAACTTACAATGAACAATACTAATAAGTATGTTCTAGCAATATCAGTACTAATAACACGTTCTTGCCTATGATGCAGTAGTCAAGGCCAAGCCTTATCAATGTATCACATTTAGACATGTAAAGCATTTATACTTTATTTAAGCAGTTAAACATATAACCACATAAATAGTTACCAAACCATAAGTTGAGCTTGTCTTCAGTGGTGAGTGTACATGCCCAGCCAGTCTATAGAAACCCTAAACCTTGGCACGCTCTGATACCAAGTTGTAACGCCCTGGTTACTCCAAGACCGTTACTGTGAACTTTAAAATGTGCTTAACTCGCTAAACGAGTCATTGGGTTATAAACGTGCATCTAGGTGTTATTAATAGGCTAAGGTGAAAAATGTCGATCAAAAGGAAATGATATATTTTATTTAAAACATAAAACTGTACATGGGCCCATAAAAACGTTTACAAGTTATTTACAATCCAAAATGGTCATTACAGTGTAAAAGTTACAACCCACCGACCTAAGCGGCAAAAATAGGGTTAACTCCTAGTTCCTCTGAGAAAGACCTTGGTCGTGGTGGTTAAGCAGCCGCATATGTACACATCGCCACCTAAGCTCTCCACTCAAGGCTGGGTGAGCTTTTCTTTCCCTTTACCTGCACCACATAGCACCCGTGAGCCAAGGCTCAGCAAGAAAACTCATTACTGCATGTATATGTCAGGAGTGTTTCCTAAAAGCATGTAAAGACATTTTTTTTTAATGAATAAATAAATACAATAGTTTATTATTATTGTTATATTTAGATTGTTAAATTATTGTTTGAATAATTTTGAAAATATCAGAAAAATTCCGTATTCATTATTGAGGATGTGATCTTGTATTAGTACGAGAGAATTAAGATCACATGAATGAATAAAAATAGTCAACAACAACAAATTAAAGTTATGGAATTCTTTAATTGGAGTTGTAAGTACGATTTACTGAGTATCATAATGATACAAATAATCTAGATTCGGATTATTGATGTGGAAAGACATCTCTGTAAAGGTGTTTTATATAATATGATTATATATGGCATGGACTGATATGAATTAGAGTCTTTATCCAAAAACCATTTAACAATAAAAACTTGTAATTCATATCATAACTGATGATCATTTATAGATCAACCTAAATCCTGAGTGTTCATGAACTCCTGTTCATGTTTATTAAATCTTTTGATTCATTCGTTAAGGTCTCTTCAAAGAATGAGGCTAATGACTTTTGTTTTGGAGATTTAATATCATGGATGGCTGGGAACATGTATCAACAATACGGAATCTAATCTTTCCTAACGGATCGTATATTAGTTCCCTTAAGGGTTAATTTTGGAACTGAATGATTTTGAGCTCAAATCTATAATTAGATTATAGATTAATTATTCACTAGTGAATTAATGGTACTTAAGGAATAAGAAGTAAATTAGAAAGGTTAAATGGTAATTCTTCCATTCTAATTTATGAACTAATTAATTAGAGGGTTGAACTATTGTAAGATGGTTATATCAATGGACGACTTAAGAAAAAGATTTCTGTAAAAGTATATCTATAACATAAATAGTGCAATTCTGAATTTATAGTGGAGTAATATCATAATTAATAAATTAACTATTATAATTAAAGAGTTTAATTATTTAGTTTCAATTTATTGGAGCTTAATGTTATAGGTCCATGGTCCCCGAAATGGCTCAAACAATCACTGTCAAAGGCAAATACAAAAAATGGGCAAAAAGGACTTATGTGATAAGTAAAATATTTTTCTATGTATCAAACATAATTATTGTTTAATTATGTGTAATTAATTAATTAATTAATTGATTTAACAAAAATATAATTTATTTTTGAATTAATTTATTTTTGGGATTTTTGATATTTAAATAATAATAAAAATTGGGAAAAATCACATGCCATCACAGGCATGTGGTACACGTGTGGCACAGTGCACAAGCACTGTGCTACACGCATAAGAGAGTTTACTCAGTCTCTTGATTCCACAATTTTAGTTATTTAAATATTAAATAAATAATTAGATATTTTAATATGATTAAAATATTATTATTTAAACAAAAATCTGATAACTGATCAGTTATTTTGAATTTGTTTAAAATAACAAATATTTTAATATATTGGATATTATTAAATATTGGATATCAGTTTTTCACAGAACGTAACTTTTCAGTGATAGAAAAATATCTAGAAATCTCTCTCAGAGAAAGAGAACAATGACAAAAACTAAAGTCATTGTTCTTCACAAAACCTAGGTCCAAACTTTATCAGATCTCATGTGTTGAGAACATCTGATAAATAGTTATTGCCTATTATTTGTATAGCGAGCCCACACTCGTTCTTTGTGTGCCTGAGAACATTTTGGAAGATCTTGGTGTGAGATCTTGAGGATTTAGCCATACGAAAAGATAGCAGCAAGGAAGGACCTGAGGTAATTTTTCTGTTCATGTCCTTGATTCAATATATATATATATATGCATGTGAAGAAGTAGATCTAGAAATCTTATGGGATTAATCTAACAATTTGATTGTTGTTCCGCTGCGTATAATCTCTGATTTGATCAATATAAACCAACAGTATACCATATCAATTGATGATTATGATAATCATACTGGGCTTGTAGCCCTAATCAGATAATATCAAGATTTTAATAATCATGCTGGGGCTTGTAGCCCTAATCAGATAAGTGACTGATGAGTAAGTCACGAACTTAAACTAGATAAGTGACTATGGAGTCACGAACTTGAATCAGATAAGTGACTAATGAGTAAGTCACAAACTTAAACCAGATAAGGGACTATGGAGTCACGAACTTGAATCAGATAAGTGACTAATGAGTAAGTCACGAACTTGGGCTCTGCACCCTTAGCCATGTGACGATGCAGTCACCTAGGCCTTCTGGCCCCAGCTCTAAGTAACTAGCCTTTAGACTAGACAAGCACTTTTGTTTTCATCGAACTTAAGGTCGGTCAAGCATTTCATGCTTATGTTGATAATGCTTATGTCGATTAGATCTAATATTTTCGGCTTGCGTTAAACACGTTAATATCGTTCTTGACTTATAGGTCAATCTCATACGACCAGTGCTCAGTACTACTGTCGAACTTGACTAATAAGTCACAGCTTCACAGTCAATACTGACACCATTGCCAATTCTGACTAATAAGTCAGTACCACTCACAAGTAAGCAAGATTGCTAAGCATTTAATATGCAATCAAGGTCCACATATAGAGCACTCAACATGCCTCATTAATAATCATGCATGTCACATACTTGGTGCAGTTTTCTTACCTCTAGTTCGAGCGAGAAATAATAAAAGAACGACCCTTGAGAACGATCAGTCCTTAAGTTCCTTAGCAGTTACCTAGTCATAACCAATATGGAATCCCATCAATAAAATAAATCAATAAAAGGTTTATAATCTAAAACCTCGCTCCCGGGATCAATCCCGTGCTCTCGGGACTCCCAATCCACCCAAACGGGATATTGGAATCATCCCCCGATCCCCCAAAGTCACCCCGAGCCCTAAAAATAGGTCTTGCTGAAGATGACCTAGCGCTAGGGCGCTGCTAGGTAGCACTGGGGTGCTGCCCCAAGTCAGAGAGAACCACATCTCTCCTCTGCCTAGCACTGGGGCGCCACTGACAGACCATAAAAAATTCTAGTCTTCTCCCTTACGATTTCCCCTGAAAACCAAGCTTCAAAATCAACCCAAACATCATCCAAACCTATAATTTAACCCCAAAATTTCATCCATACCTCAATCTCATCAAAACCCAAGCAAAGTTTCTCAAAAACCTCATTGAATTCCCAACTATCCAATAAAAAATCTTAGCTCAAAGCTAACTAAAAAACAAGGCATACCAGAAAAATATGGCTGAAAACCTTACCTCAAACTTGAATTGAATCCTCTTCAATGGTTGAACTAAGGTCCTAAGCTCCAAACCTTAATCTCCTAGCTTGAATCCTCAAATGGAGTTACAAAAATTCAAAGGAAGAAAAAGGAGAATGGTGATCGTGAGAGAGGAAGGAAAGACACTCTGTTTTTGCTTCAGCTTATGTCCTTCTACAGCTTTCTAGTTTTAAGTATAACCCATGGTCAAAAGACCAAAATGCCCCTAGGTCATATTTATTTCCTTAACAGCCCCCAAGGGCAAAATCGTCATTTCCCGACTATCCCGTTATTCCCAATATTCTCAAATACTAATAAATCATATCCCATTACCATTTAATTCCCAGTAATATACTAATCATCAAATTACCCAGAGACTCACTCCGAGTCCTGAAATTAACCCCGTTATGACCAAACCGCTAACTTGCATCCAAAGATTGTCTCATGCCGAATAGCTCGAACATATCCACATAATAATATGGCCACATCTATAATTCACCAACATGCATGAAAATATACAAATATGCCATCAACAGGCCAAATTACCAAAATGCCCTTATAATGAAAAGTGGACCCAGATGCATGCATTTATCATCATATAATAATATAATTCACATAATCATGCATATAATCATTTAATGGCATAATAAATCAATTATGACCCTCTCGGTCTTCTAATCCGACCATTAAACCTCATTAGGGATTTTGAGGCATTACACTTTATAACACTTTGAGGAATGTAATTATAAATTACATTTTGATCAATGACAAAGTTCACTATTATACTAATATTAGATATTCACTTCTAGGAATGTGCAATGAATAATTGACATAAGTAATGAATCATTCACTTCAATTAATAACATTAAAAAGGTCATACTTGCTTTTGGCAAGAAATATTGCATATGTAATAACATGACTAATAATATCAATACTCTTTAAAATAAAATTTATTTTCTATCATTCTCTTTAGGGAATAACATTTAAATGTACAAAAAAATTGATGTACATGTTAACTCCTTTATTATACAATAAACACACATCCAAGTCAATATCAAAGGTAGTTGCACTTGAATTAGTTTATTCTCTTCATATTTGCTTTTCAATCTTGTTTATCATTATTTCATATTTTAATGTTTTTATGCAATTTCTTAAAACTTTTGGGACTTGAAAAAATCAGTCACCAACTGCATCAATCATAATACATTTCAATGTTTTTTAATTGTGTTCATAAATTTCATATAATTGACAAATATGTTAAATAATTTTGCTAAAATATCCCAATTTTTTAGCAATTATGTTTCTTTTATATGTCTTAATAAATAATTTCACTTGTGTATAATCTTCAGGATATATGGAAGACCTTATCTCAAGGATCTATATTTTTTTTTTTTCAATATGCCATCGACATGGAACTTTACAAATTCTAATGTAATCATTTGTAAATAACTATAAAATAAATACTATAGAGAAATCAATATTAAATATGTGAGATAGTAAGAACATATACATATGAATATAATCATATTTACGATAACAAGACATTAAACTATCTAATACTATAACAATGGTAAAATAACAACTCACATATACATTTTTTTTTATGATCAATATATATAGTATGGTAAACATATAAACATACATTCGCAATAAAATATTTTTTACCTCGATAAACTATGATGACTAGAGATTTGATAATGAATTTTGTTATCAACTCAAGATAGTGGTTGAAGATTGAATCTAGTTCAGATTCAACGAATAATTATGATTAGAAATTCATGATAAGAATTTGAACATATAAATAATTATAGTTAGAGAGTCGTATTGATAACGTGTTATAAAACTATTAAGATTACAAAAAAGATAAAATACAAATAAATAAACATAATAACAAAGAGATGTAAAGAGAAAGTGAAACTCTTATATCTGTCAGTTATTTCAATAGAGGAATGACCCCTATTTATACAGATAAATGAACCCTAAGAAAATCAGATAAAAACTCTTAATACAATCAAGAATTAATGCTGATATTTTACTCTAGGTAACCTAGTGATTCTTCATTATTCTAGACATCCATATATATAATATTTATAACAAATATAAATTTATTTTCTTAAATAAATATAATTATAAGGAGCGACCACAACGCATCCTTTTTTTGTAACACCGGTGCATCCTTTTTCTATTTCGGCACCTGAATAGCTATAATCCAAATTTTTTTATATGATGGTGTACATTATAGCTATCTAGAACATCCTACAAATTTTTACGAAATTATGGTATCAAAACAAAGTCTAAACTATCTATTGCACTGCCTATTTTTTTGTGTACGCATGTAAAATTTGACAGTTTGAACTCTGTTTTCGACTTCGTAAACTATTCAGAATTTCTTGAAAATTTGTAGAATATTCTAAATACCTATAATGTATACCGTCATATCCAAAAAAATTTAAGATTATATCTATCCAAGTGCTGAAAATAAAAATAAAAAATACACCGATTGCAAAAAAAAAAAAATACATCATAGTCATTCCTTATAAATTATATAGTAAAATCTCATAATAAGTTAATTCTAGGAGTTAAATTTTAACCCCCATAATAAGTAATAATTCTTTATTAGTCTTTAAATTTTATCCTCTGTCTTAATATTAAAGATTTTTATATATATACATGCTATTTTACGCATTCTAAAATATATAAAATTACTCATCAATTATCAATTTAGAGTTTATAATAACTTCATATATTTCCATCATTATATACATATTTACATTATAATTATACCTTTATATCATTTTTTTTATCAAGTTATATTCTTCTTGTATTTAACTACATACACAGCAAGTGTAAATAACAGGTGCAAAAACTAATAAAATATTAAAAGGGATAAAATGTGAAGATTATGAGAATTAAACATTAATTATTGAAATACAAAGACACTAGACTACAATAATTTATGAACACCAACAAGGAAAGGTTACAAGAGAGGATAAATAAACAAAAGCTCCTTACGTCTCCCATGGACTAACAAGAGAAAAAAAACCAGCAGACCATGGTTGAGATTTACATCACTATTGACAATATAGTAAAAATAATAACCCAATTGACTAAAAGAATGGATCTGCAACTGTTAAAAAATTCATTGCAGTAGCCATGTACTAATATATGACCCCAACCCTAGAAATCTATCCTGAAACTACGAAAAGAGGACATTTTTTGAACAAAGATTACATTCAAAAAAACACACATACATAACAAGGGCTACTTAAGAGTCAAGATAAATAGATGCCCAATCGATCTCTGAAGGATATTTCTCCAGCATGTGGTTCTCCGGAACAGTGTACTCCCATTGCGACTCCACCTGATCTGGGAACGTCAAATCCGATAAAGGCGAAGATCCCGCTGACCCATCACTCTCAGTCATCGCCGGCGACGAGAAGCTGATCTCTGCCTTCAAACAGATTTCCGATTCCTGATACACAACCGGTGCCGGCGAAGATTTCTTCGCTGCCGCAGCCGATCTCTTGGAGGCAGCCGTCGTTGTGGACTTCTCAGCCTTCTTTTTACCCTGGGTCTGCGATTCGGCCAGGTTTTGACAAATGGCCTGAAGCTTCGCATCGACGGAGGAGTGAAGAGGCTTGAAGTCGCCCAACTCGGCAGAGCCCTGGTGGCGGAGGTGGGGAAAATTAAGCCTGGCGAAATCACCTCTGAGCTTGAAGGCAGCACGGTCATAGGCCAAGGCGGCTTCCTCCGCGGTATCGAAGGTGCCAAGCCAAAGCCGGGTCCGGTTCTTAGGGAGACGGATCTCAGCGACCCATTTTCCCCAATGCCGTTGCCTTACCCCTCTGTAAAGCTTGGTGGGCTTCGGAGGTGAACCTACTTGCTTCATTGGGATAGGGTTCGGGCCCAAAAATCTGAGGCCATGGTGGTTGGGCTGGAAACCCAGATGGGATTGTGGTTGGTGGTGGTTTTGGAACTGGATTTGTGATTGGATCTGGTGGATTTGAGAAGGGGTTAGGCTGTTGAGTCCAATTAAGCCCGGTTGTTGTTGCTCGAAACCGAGGTTCTGGCTCGAAAACCCATTTGAAAACACTTGGGTAGTCGAAGTAGAGCAACCATCTTGGAAGAAACCGGGCTGTGTTTGGACAGAGGAAGAGAAAGAAAGGTAAGAAGAAGAAGGAAGATAGGGTGAAGTAGAAGAAGAAAATTCAGGTGATTGGATAGTTGGGGAATCACTTTTCATAAAAGGTTCAAGTGCTTCCATTAGCTCACCCCTCAAGGGATCTGACTGAACAGGTCTAGTACTGTAGAAATCCATTGCAGCCGCCATGCTAATTAAGATATTAGAAAATTAAGATTAAAAAAATCAAATCAAAAGAAATCGACCTGGTTCTTAACCAAAATCAAAGAACAGGTACTGGGTTTTCAGAAAAATTAAAAATTTATCTGAATAAAGAGGTTTATAATACTCAACCTCGTCGTCTACACAAAGGTCCTAAACCAAAAACGAAAAAGAAACAACCTTGAGGGAAACCAAAAATAACCCTCTAAGCCAAATTAAAATTTGAAAAGGAAAAAAAAAAAACTATAATTTACCAAAAGAAAAGGGTATAATCCAGAAGTTACAAAAAAAAAAAACCTGGATCTCGATTCTGAAAACACCTGGCTTTCTTGAAATCTTTTCAAAGTTCGCTCTTTTTTTCTTAGTTGAATTGAAAAAAAAAATCAAAACAAACCCAAAAATCAGAACTGGAAAGACAGATGATTAACAGAAAGGGATTCAGAGAAGCGGGGTGATACAGAGAGGGGGAATATTCGAAAAAATCAACAACGAACGAAAAACCAAAAAATAGATCTCTGATCTCACAAACTCTCGACTCACTTTTTTTTCTCTCTTTTTTTCTGTGTTTAACTCTCGTCCTCACTTTGTTTTTTCTCCACCAGCTTCTTCACCCATTATATAAGGGTTCCAAACCACTCTCATCTAAATTAATCTCAACGTTAATCTCGATTAACTCACCCTAACCCACTTGCCCATTTTTTTATTATCTTTGGTTATTATTCTCTCACATTCTCTAAGCAGCTCTATTATGACGTAGGACTACATCAATCAATGCTCAATGCCCAATTCCTTCGTGCCACGTATGCATACTCTATTAGTATACTGACACGTGTTTGTCGTAACCGTCAGGTGTCGGTGAATCTCTATTTGTCACATAGCTTTGTTTTTGTCTTATGCCTGTTGACCATATTTGTTATGCGTTCACACTGCCTAGTTCTTTTCAAATTGGATGCTTAATTTAATTCACTGTCTCTTTCTCTCCCTCTATAAAACTACCGCGGAAAAATGTTATTAAATGATTTTCATATTCTTTTTTGTTTTTAAAAGAGATAATTAAGCACAAAATTAAGATGGTGGTGTGGTATTAAATTGTTAAAATAGTCAATTTAATACTGAAATTCATCCAATCAAATGAGATGTGTACCCAAGTATTGGAGTGCATATGTGATTACTAATTTTTTTTAAATACTATTTATTTTAATAATTTAATATTTAAATACTATTCTTTTATTATAGAATTATTTATCAAAAGGGTGTTATAGTATTAGAACATTAATTTTTGATGGAGTGCCAAAATAGCAGTGCAATGTTATATTTAGCATATCGTACAAAAAGTATGGTTCTAATGGTATTCTAAAAAGTATGTCAAATTTGGCACAGGTTTGCTACATTAATAAATGATAATTTTTTATTTACTATATATTGCTACTAATTATTACAATTTAGTAATTGATAATTAATGATCAATCATATATTATTTTTTATTTTTTTTTTAATGATAAATTTTTTGAAGTACATAATTTGAATTTAAAAAATAATAAAAAAAATTAATTTTTGTATGTTTTCAATAAATATTAAAAAAAAAAATATATTTTGTTAATTTGTATCTTGTGTATTGGAGCACAATTATAAATATTAGACCAAATATAACATTAACTTATTTTTTGTGCTAAATTTTGTATAAAATTTACATATTAAACTAATTATTGCTTAGCCTATGATTCTACTAAACTAGCTATATTTATTGCTTAGGCTATAATTATGCTAAATTAGGCATATGATCAATGAATGGATCACCAACTTTCTCATATACTTTCTCCAATTTAGGTTTGACCATATTTAATAGTACTAATAAATAATATAATTATTTTAATAGAGATAGACCAAGAAAGAGCACCATTATTAGCATTCAGTTTACTAAATTACTTATTATAAGTTTTTCTTTACGAATTATGAATATATAATATATTTTTTTTTAAAGGGAATATTTAATGTAAGTTTTATAATATTTAATGAATATGTATAACTTTCAACTGTATCAATTTTGTTGTTTGGTCTCATAAATATTTTTTAAACTAATTTTTATTTTGATTAAATGTTGAACAGCTCATAAATAAAATTATAAAGAAGCCAGTTGTCAAATTGATTATTGCATTATTACATCTATTATATGTAAAACATCTTATACGGTAAAATATAAAGAAAAATTAAGAAAAATAACAAAATCGCGTTCCATCGGATGCATCATTATGCATATATTTTTAGAGAATACTACAGTAATATGCTATATCTACAGAATACTATTCCCTCCTCTAAAACATATTATTTTAGTTTAATTTTTATGTTTAATATTTTATCAGCTTATCATTCATTTCTTTTCTTCGGCACTAACTATTGAAGCATATGCAAGAATTGGATCTCATGATCATTTTTTTTTGAGAATCTCTTTTTCTTATTTATTTATTTTATATTTTTGTAATATTAATTTTAAAATATAATATAATGATATGATGTTATAAATATTAAAGCATATGTAAATATTATTAATAGTTAAAGAAAAAAAATTCAAAAGGAATAAAATATATAATAGTTAAATAATGTAAAAAGAAATTAAGAAAGTTGTTATACTGTAAAAATTTGAAGAAAAATAAGAAATAAAGTTTATGGGATATGATATGATGATGTAATATGATATATTGGTAGATTTTATAAATATTAAAAAATATTATAATATTATTGATAGTTAAAATAAATATTTAAAATTATAATATTTAAATAATATTAAGAAAAAAATAAAAAAAATTGATGTATAATATAATATAAAAATATTTGTTTTTAATAAATATTTTTAAAAATAAAATAGAGCGTGTCTTCTAATCAAAATATAGGGCATTTCTTACCATTGTTAATTAGGGCCACAAAGCCAACCCCTTCCTGTTATTAATACAGACTTATTTGGGGGCAGCGTCATATTATGTACATTTTTTCTTGTTTTGGTACAAAGGTCAAGAAAGACGGTGATGATGAATCATGACCGTTGGATTAAGTAAGATAACGTGATGAAAAAGTTGGTTTTTGACATCATGATTAGATATCGAACGGTTGAGGTTGTCTTTATCTGTGCAAGGCTGTCATAAATGCACAACCGCAACTTTTAAAGCTGTCGACGTGGAATGACAAAGACTGAAGCTTTTCTGGAGAACTTAACGGTAACCGTGGTTAATAATTTTTTTTTAATTTTGGTCTGAGTCTGACCGTGGTTCGGTTACGGCGCGGGTTGGAAGCCAACATGTCACGTGCTGGGGCACGCGAGCTTTACACGTTCTTTAATTGCGGCGCCAGGTGCTGCAATCAGATTGGGTTTGAATAATATTGTTGACCCACGATCTCACTGAGCGAGTGGAACACAATTACGGTTTTAAAAATATTCTAAAATTCACCAATTAAAGGAGAGCAGACCTTAATTTTTACTAATTAATCATCAAATTTCAATATTAATAAAAAAAAATAAGAAATTGACTTAAATTGAATCGAAGAAAACCCATTTCCCACCAAAAAATAATACCATAAATTATCATTGTTTTATAATTGATTAAAAAAAATACAACCCTTCAATTTTTTATCAAAATAAATTAAAGTTTCTTAGCTAAAACCTGTCACACTCCATCGGATTCCTAATATTATGTATTAAATAGAGATAATAGGAGCAAAACTATTTAATTAGTTACAATTTTTGTAATTAAATAGCTATGTAAAAAATTTGACGGCAAAAGACTTAATTTTTTGTTGTTAAGTCAACTGTTAAAACTAATCATATGGACACGTGGCAGCCTCTAATTCGTCTATTTTTTTTTATTTTTAAATATTTTAAAATTAATTAAAAATTCAAGAAAAAAATTTTAAAAAATTAATTTCTAAAAAAAATTAAAACATGTATCTTAAAAATTAAAAAAAATAACATTAATTATATGAAAAATCTAAATAAAAATCATAAAAAAATTCATTTTTGATCAACATAAAATTAGATTGTATTTAGATTTTAATCAAAATCAAAATAAATTTTTTATGATTTTATTTAGATTTTCATTAAATGAATGTTTTTTTTAGTTTTAAAAATACTTGTGTTGATAATTTTGGCATTTAAAATATTTTATTTAATTTTTTTAACTGTTTTTAAAATATTTAAAATTAAACTTTTAGGAATTAAAATATTTTTTATTTTTTCTGAATTTGTTTAATATTTTAAAAATATTTTGGACGCACTGGAAGTTGTCACGTGTCCCACAATGCTAGTTTTAACAGTTAACTTAACAACAGGGAGTTAAGTGCAAGAAAAATCCACTAATTGAGTAGTTTTTCCGTCAAAAATTTTACGTGAGTATTTAATTGCAAGAATTGTAACTACTTTAGTAGTTTTGCCATCACAATTTTTACATAGGTATTTAAGTGCAAGAATTGTAACTACTTAAGTAGTTTTGCCGACATTATCCCTATTAAATATTCAGAATATACTTGCAATAATAAATACGGCGTATTTTATATTGTGCGCTCTGGTCCAAGTATTGTTTCGCAATTGACACGTGGCTCACGCTGACATGCAATAACCGTCACTATTAAGAGTAGGACAAATAACCCTTTTGCCCCATAATTTTTGCAAGAGGAGTGCTAACAACAACCTCCTATTTCAACCTCTTACTCAACCTTTGCTCTCGAAAACACATGCAGGAGTTTTTTTTTTCCAATTTTTTTCATAGTGATGCTCGTTGTAATTACAACATCCTTCTTGTAAATTTTCAAAAAAAATCTAAATGGTTTACAGTGCCAAAAATAGGTTTGTATTTTTTCAAATATGCGTGGTAAACCGAGATATCATAAAATATCATGAACTTTGTTTTCGGCACTGTGAATTATTCAAAAATTTTCAAAAAAGATATTGTAACTATAACGAACACCGCCATGAAAAAACATACTCCGCCATGTGTATTTGGTGACGAAGGTTGACTAAGATGTTGAAATGGAGGTTGACCATAGCACTGCTCTTTTTGCAAATAGTTTCCATTTGTCTCATCACTTTTGTTCTTTTATCAATTTGCCCCATTATTTACAAAATAAGTATCATTTCCCCCCTGCTTTTGTTAGCTAAAAAATTTATTAATTAATTTTTATTTTTTTAGTTTATTTATTTGGGAAGGAAAAAATGGTAGCTATTGTTTTTTATGTTACATTGCTCTTAACACTTTGTTAAGTTTTCTACTTAAAAACGTTAGCTATTATAAGAGTACTATAAAACATAACCGCGCTTCGCGCAGTTTTGTAATGTTTAAAAAAATTATATTTTTAAATTTTATTGGGAAGATTGTGTGGTAAAAATTCTTTTTTACCCTACTCGTGCAACATATTCCTTATCTGTATGATCCGAACGGGTACACAGGCGCCCTACGCCTGGGCATCTCCATAACCTCACCTCCCGAGAACACAGCCTAGAAAGTAGGTATGCACTCGGGGGGCAGTATCAAAACCCCCGCCCTCTCGAGTAGTGCACACTCGGGGCCAGCTTTTTTCGCATGCCAAGCTCCCTGGAAGCCCGAGCCTTCGGGTCATAGGGGCATGAGACGATGAGTAAAATCCCGCATAAATTTCGCATCAAGGGACTAAATGCAGTAGCTCGATGTCTAAAAGAAAGTTCTTGTTCATGTGACAGTCGCGTTACGTTGATTTTATAGAACCAAGTTTTATAAAACAAGTGTGAGTTCTTGTTCTCGTGACATTCGTGTTACGTTGAATTTATAGAACCAAGTTTTTTAAAACAACTGTGAGTTCTTGTTCTCGTGACATTCGTGCTACATTGAATTTATAAAACCAAGTTTTTTAAAACAAGTACGAGTTCTTGTTCTCGTGACATTCGTGTTGTGTTGAATATACAGAACCAAGTTTTATAAAACAAGTGTGAGTTCTGGTTCTCGTGACATTCATGTTACATTGAATTTATAGAACCAAGTTTTATAAAACAGGTACGAGTTCTTATTCTCGTAACATTCGTGTTATGTTGAACTTATAGAACCAAGACTTTGAGTTCTTGTTCTCATAACACTCATATTATGATGAACTTATAGAACCAAGACTCTGGTTTCTTGTTCTCGTGACCTTCGTGTTACACTGAATTTATAGAACCAAGAGTTTAAAAACGGTTTGGGTGCTTATTCGCATGATAATTTAAGTTACGGTGAATTCATGGAACCAAGCCAAATAAAAATCAGTGTAAGTCACATAATTCTTAAATGGGTAGATAATTACAAGTATGATCGGGGTTCAAGCGATTGTTTGTCTATACCCCCCTAAGTTTATGACACGTAGGCCTGAATACAAAAGTTATGCTCGGTCTTCGGGAACCTCCGCCACCAGTTCAATAACCAGATCCATGCTCGGGGCACCACTTGCCTGGGCCGCTTCGGCAGTTGGGGATGCTTTGGCAGCTTGGGAAGCTCAGAGGCGCTCGTTGAAAAGGAACTTGTACTTCTCGGGATCCCCGGTGAAGTCCAGGTGATTAGTGGTGAAGAATGCACAGTTGTTGATTTTAATTGTCAAAATAAATTAAGTTTTAATTATTATTTTCATTGAATTAATGTGATATATTCTTACATTGGAAATATTTTATCTTAATTTAATTTATTTATATTTTGTAGAAAATAAAGCGTATTTTGACACTTGGAAACAAAGAAAAAAAGAAAGCAAGAAGGAAAGAATTAGAACTGAAAATATAGTGGAAACTGTGGCATTTTTTAAACCAAAAGGCCCAACCCAAAAGGCCAACTTCAAGCCCAAGCTGCTGCCTCTTTCCTTTCTCCCAGCGCCAGGTGGCACGCTCTTGTTGCACCACACGTCTGCCAGCCACGCCACGCCAGCCGCTTGCCACCTCTACAACTATGTGTGCTCCTCGGTCTGCGTGGAACAACTCTTTCTCCACCTGCAAGCAAGCAATCAACATATTTATAATAACTATAACATTTTAGTTGCAGCATTCTCAATACACGTGAATGATGTTTTACTATTATATTATTTTTATTATTTATTTATTTATTTTCAAAAGCTTTATTTTATCTAACTTTGTAAACCCCACTTAGTTTTTACTTTGCATTTCAGTCCTTCTTCCTCTCTATTAATAGGGACAATTATTCATAGTTGATAATGTAATTTTTAGGTAGCAAAACTCTACCAAATTTTAGTCTCATTTCTCATATTTTCTCTCTAGAATTTTATGAGAATGTCTAGCATAATAGGCTAAGCTTCTTAGGAAGATTAGGATAATCATATATACACTATGACTTTGTTTAGTATTTTTGATTCACCATGTGCTTAAAGTTTATATATTTGAGTGATTTATTTTCTTTCATCTCTATTTCTTCATCTTGTTGTCTATATTTGTGTTTACTAATAGTATATATATTTTGTCAAGCACTTTCTATGTATTATCAAATTAGTCAAAATAATATAGATAATATATTTATCATTTTCTCCATCTCATTCATATATATTTACTTTTGCTAACGTCTATATAGAATTAGTCATGCTCTTTCTATGTATTTTATAAATAGTAAAAGTAATATTTGTGTTAGGTTTTATGTCCAATCTTTTATTGCATTATTGTCAATGGTGTAATGTCATTTTTAGATTTCTCATAAGATTTATCTCATCTTTCAATGGTAAAGAATAGTAATCACTTGAATACATTTTTGTAAAACATATTTGTACTTCAATGTTAAATATTCCAAATGAATAGTTGGGATGTGAGATACCCATTTGTGTAATTTTTGTAGATCAAAGATCCAAATAAATAAGTATACATATTGATGACTCTTGATCCTTCCTACTTGTTACCTATTGTTACATCACACGTTAGTTTATCTTTATTTCTAATATTTAAATCTAAAAAACAACAAAAATATCACTTGTTTTATTTTCCTCATATTATTTATCTCTAAACTTTATTTATTGATTAACTTTATTTCTTTGCCTCTTTTTGGAATCGACCGCCCGATCTATACTACAACCACCGCTTAGTGGCTGCAGGTTTTGGGCGTTAAACAAATTTTGGCGCCGTTGCCAAGGAGGTAATAGTGGAAAAAAAAAGTTTTTCAATAAATTTTGCAAAAAAGGTAAGTAATTCTATCATTTTTTTTTTATATATTTCTCTAGAAATTGTTTTTTTAGATCTCCCTTATTTACTCTTGTTTCTTTTTTTTTTAAAAAAAAGTTACTATCTTTTTTTGTTGTTGTTCCTTTTTTTTAGTTAGTTTTTTTTTATGTCATTGTTGTGCTAAAAAAATATAAAAGAAAATATTAAAAAATTTGCTATCCTTTCTTTTCTAGGATTTGTTATTGTTCTTTTTGTTATTTTTTTTCTCTTTTTATTTATTATTGTTGTACAAAAACAAATTTTTAAAAAAAAAAACTTGTTGAGTGTGTGTATTTAGTTTTTTTTGTTAATTTATTTTTGGTATCTTATTGTATTCTATTTTTTTTATTATAGTAGAAAAAAAAACTTGAAAAAAATATATAAATTGGTTGTTTATATTTTGTAGTTTAGTTTTAATTTATTTCTTTTGTTTTTTTTCATTATTTTAATTATTTGTGTTTAGGATTTGTGTTGACGCGGTTATTCGGCAACAGATAATTATATGAATAAAGAGACGGATTAGTGCTAAATGATGAACCGTAATATATGAATGTTCTCAAAGGAAGATTATAACTCGAATAATTTTTTTTAGGTGGTTCGAAGGTTAAAATCCTTCTAGTCCACCAGCCATTATTATTGATATATCTCTGATATTCCTTACAGGGTGTTTTTATACAAATTAGAAGCCAACCCTTTGCAACACCCAGGGTCTCCATATTTATAGGGAGAGGACACCTGGGTGTTGGCAAAGGGGGTCATCTCGTGACCCTCTTACCCATCATGTCACTTCTGTGACATTCATGATTAATTCCTAAAACCTGACAATGAAGTGTGGTCTAATCAATAGGTAAGGGGGATAATGAGCCGCATGGCCCAAACCAGTCATGGGGTGCCTGAACACGCACGTTTATACTGCGTGTCCGAGATTTCAGGAATGGAGTAGACACGTGATGTCTGATATGCGCACGTTTACATTGCGTGGTTGACTTTATAAAGGGTTGGAGGTGTCAGCTCCAGATCGTACCCCGAGCTTGATGCGGTCTCAGCTCGTGGTGTCCACGCTGCCGACCCGATGCCTTCGAGTGTTCTCACTAAAGCGTTGGCGACCTCAAGCTAAAGGGGTAGAGACTCGTAATAGCAGCTCCGGGTAGGTGGCTTTCACGTGGCTGATAGGATTACGCCCTTTTTCAGCTCGCTAATACGCCGTGGAAGTTTAGGGCGTACATTTTCCCCCCAAGCCCCTGCTCGTGGCATATGACGTCGCCCGTGGCCACAGTGGGAGCTTTTAGGTTTTCCTGTGGACTTTTCATGTCCCACCCATTACGCTGGTATCGGATACGTGGAGCATCGTGGTTGGTGACGGTCCGTCTTCCGAGAACCGCATTAAATGGCCTAGCCTATCTTCGGCCGTCGTTTCGTCTTTCGAGTTGTTATCCTCGTATCCTACATCAAGACAATCGAACGACCCTCATTCTTTTGCCTTTTACGTATATATAAGGTTGGCCACCTTTCGCATGAGCCACCTTTTTATTTGAATTTTTTTTTTCTCATCTTCTTTCTTCTCTCTTCTCAGTCTCAAAACCCTTTCTTTCTTCCGGTCATTGTTCCAGACGTTCCTGAGTTTCAAACACGAGGGTTCTTTCGTGACTACGGTTCCACAGATTCCACCAAGATTCCAACCCCGACGCTCTTTTCAGTTTTTACGCAACAAGAAAAAAAAACTCCTGTAAGTCCTCTGTTTGTTGTATGCTTTAAATGTTTCCATTTTTCTTTGCTTAGGTGAGCTTTCCTTATTAGCCGCATGAAGTAGGTTATTTTTCTTTGCTGGTAGTTTGTGCGTAGGATTTTATCCTAGGGGTATCGACTGTTGGACAGAGAATGCTTAGGAACATGACTCATAGGACAAAGTTCTGGGGTGATTTTTCTAGGTAAATTTTTTATGCCTGTTTGGGACAACAAGTTTCTGGGGTGCAAAAATCGGGTAGCTTAGGAGACACGCTTCACAGGCGGTTTTGCCTTTCAAAACTTTCCTTCCAAGGCAAACTTTATTCTGACCCTCCTGACACACGGATCCCGAGCAATCGGGGACCCATTGGGAGCACAGGCGCATGTTCATTGAACCGCGTGGTCCCACTCGCCGCGGGCTGAGATTACCTCAGCCCGTGTAAAGGAAACCATTCTTCGTGCTTGATTCTTCCTTATGCTTAGGTTGCCTTTTCTAACCTTTCTTCATCTTTGTTCGCTAGGTCACCAGATGGGACCCAGGAAGAATATGCCCAAGAAAAATGCCGCCAGCTCGTCATCCCAGCAGGCTAGCAAAGGGAAAGAGGTAGCATCAGACTCCCCAATTCCCCACTTTGGTCCCACCGTGGAGAAGGAGGTCGAGGTGGGACCTGACGCCTTCTTTGAGGCCGAGAGGATTGCCTCGAAGGTCACAACCCAGGGGAAAATCAATAAAATCATGCTCTCCCACAACATTGAGATAGGGAAGGGCGTCCTGGTCGTCTGTCCTCCCCTGGAGGGCGAGCGGAGCTGCGCACCGCTCGATGAGGAGTTCGCGGCCTGGAGCGATGAACACCTCAAGGCTGGGGCCTTTCTCCCCTTGGACTAGTACTTCGCGGACTTCTTAAATTTCGTGAAGCTGGCCCCCTTTCAGCTCCCCCCCTAACTCTTACCGTTTGTTAGCAGGGTTGAAGTACTGGTTCCTGAAGCAGGAATGGGAGGTCCCCACGCCGGCAGACATCCTCTACTTCTTTTGCCTCAAAGCCAGCTCGGACCAACGGGGGTGAGGTGATGGGTTCTACTACCTGACCCGTTTTCCCAATTTGGTCGCGGTCATCGAGCTGCCCAGCCACCCCAATGACTTCAAGGATCAATTCTTCATGTCAACGGGGTTTCGCAACTACGAATACCATTACTTCAACCGTTCTCGTAAGTTCCTTTTAACTTTAACTCGCTAGCTTGTCGCTGATTAGTCTTTTTCCATTCGTTGCTGACTTGAAAACTATCATGCAGCTATTTTCGCGAGGATGGCTAAGTCAGTGACCCTTGGGGGTCAGTATGAAACCTTGGCGAGGCTCCCCCCAAGTGAAAAAGACTACCGCCAGCTCGTGTCTGATGAGACGATGCTGGCATGTAAGTTAATTTCCCCAGGCCAAACTCTAGCTTTGAGGGAGCGGACCCAGTCCGGGGCAGCAGCCGGCCCCTCCGGCCAAGGTAACCCTTACTTGTTTAAGGACTTCGACAGGGCCGCCGCAGACCTACGACTTGCTAGGTTTAACCCCAGCCAACTCGTTCACCACCACCAAAACGACCCAGATTGCAACATCACTCTACTCCAGTGTGTTGACCAGCTCGTGTTGCGTAATGACATGGGCCGCCCTAGGGGTACTGTAGTAGTAGATAATACCCTGGCCTTTAGGTCGGCCTTTTTTGAGGAGTACAGGACCAATCTTAGGTCGTGGCCCTCCCTTCTGGAGGGTGTAGTAGCTCCGAGTCTTAGGCAGTATGTTGAGGAGTCCAGTCCTGAGGCGGATCCGGACCCAGAGCCTCCTCTCACTCGTGAAGTCATTATCTTAGACTCCCCCGTAGAAGCTCTGGGGCCGGAGGTCTTGACAATAGATTCCTCCTCTAGCTCGGAGGGTAGGACCCTCTTCAATACATACTTTAGATTTTTTTGTTATCAAAGTATTTTTACATGCATACTAATGATTCGCTTTTTGTTTCAGACGAGGAGATGTCGTAGCCCGGGGACAACGTTCTGCGGTCTATGTTCCAGGGGGGAAATCCCTCCTCTGGGTCGTCTGGACCCTTGGTGAAGAGGCTCCGGGTGACCAAGAAAACTCCTCCCCCCGGGAGTAACTCCAAGTCTCCTGCCAAGGGGAAAAACCAGGGTCCTGCTGCCATAGAGAAGGTGCCCCCACCCCCTCCTGCAGTGGAGAATATGGCTCCACCTCCCCCACAACCTCCTGTCCCTAATTAGGAACAGGAGGTACCAACCGGGACCTTGTCAGCCCCAACTCCCAGCGTGCGTATCCCGATCAATCCTCAAGCCTCGGAGAAAGTCCCCGAGGTCTTTAGGGGGACGATTTACGAAACCGTGACCTACATGGTGGACCACTGCTACAACGCCACCTCGAGGGATTTGCGGGAGATCGAGACGAGGAGCCCCGAGCACGTGATGGAGTCTTCACTGGGGATGACCCTCACGGTAAGTTTGCTTTACCGTGGTTCTTTATGTTGTAGTTTTTTTTTCTAAGGCACTTGCCTTATTATCTTTTTGTCTTGCAAGCAGCTTTGGCTCTCCACCGGAGCATATCTCGGTCCAGGGCCAGGATGGATGAGATCAGGGGCGAGCACCAGGATCCCCAGGCCGCCCTTGCCTTCGCTCAACAACAGGAGCAGGATGCCAAGGCTGCCCTGGCGACTGCCCAGGAGAGCGAGAGGGTTGCGCAGACCGCCTTGGTTGCTGTGCAGGCCGAGCTGGAGGCATCTCGGGCCAAGCTGCTGGAGGCCGAGGCTGCCAAGGTCGCCCAGGACGCCACGAAGGTCGAACTCGAGGAGGCCAAGGCCGCCCTTGTGGCGGAGAGGGCATCATCTAGCTCCTCCATGGAGTCCATGCTGTACCATTGCTGGGCCTTCAACCAGGATGGTGACTTTTCCTTCTTGGGGCCGGAGGTGTGGGAGTCCTTCTTGGAAAAGTTTAAAGCTCAACTTCAACAAGAGGCGCCCTCCGAGACCGGGGAGACCTCCACTGCCACCGAGCAGGATGGAGAGGGGGTGACTTCATCAGAGCAGCCTAGCGGGGCTTAGGATTTTTGCTCCTTTTTCTTTTATTTTTATTTGTAACTTTATATTACGAGGTTTTTTATCCTCGAGACAATTGATTTCCTTAGATTTATTTAATCTATTTATATATATTTGTGGTTTAACTTAGTTTCTGTTGGTGTTATGATTGATTGATCAACTCCTAAGTCTCAGGACCTTGTTGTATCCAGGATATTAATTTGAAAACTTAGTTCGCGTCAATCCTTTATCGATATCTCGTGCTTTTTAAGAAAAACATCGATCAATCAATTTGAACTAACTTTTAAGTTTTAGGACCTGGTTATATCCAGGATATTAATTTTAAAACTTAGTTCACGTCAGTCCTTTATCGATATCTCGTGCTTTTTAAGAAAAACATCGATCAATCAATTTGAACTAACTTCTAAGTTTTAGGACCTGGTTATATCCAGTATATTAATTTGAAAACTTAGTTCGCGTCAATCCTTTATCGATATCTCGTGCTTTTTAAGTAAAACATCGATCAATCAATTTGAACTAACTTCTAAGTTTTAGGACCTGGTTATATTTAGGATATTAATTTGAAAACTTAGTTCGCGTCAATCCTTTATCGATATCTTGTGCTTTTTAAGAAAAACATCGATCAATCAATTTGAACTAACTTCTAAGTCTTAGGACCTGGTTATATCTAGGATATTAATTTGAAAACTTAGTTCGCGTCAATCCTTTATCGATATCTCGTGCTTTTTAAGAAAAACATCGATCAATCAATTTGAACTAACTTCTAAGTTTTAGGACTTGGTTATATCCAGGATTTATGCCCCCTAAGTAATCAGGAAAGGGTCTTTCGTGGTTACTTGACGTTACATCCACAATCATATACAATAACGCAAAAAGATTAACTCTTATTACTTAATAAACAAAAGATGGCTTTTCTACCTAAGCCCTACAAAGATATTATTGATAATATTTCTTTAAGTGTATAGCGTTCCAAGTCTGTGGGACTGCTTCTTCGTTAAGCCAAGCTAGCTTGAAGGTTCTTTCTTTCACGACCTCGGTTATTTGATAGGGTCCTTCCCAGTTTGGTCCCAACACTCCGTCCTTGGGATCCTTGCTGGCTAGGAAGAATCTTCTGAGGACCAGGTCGCCAACGCTAAAGACGCATTTCTTGACCTTTGAGTTGAAATAGCGAGTGATCTTTTGCTGATAATGCGCGAGTTGCAGCTGTGAAGCTTCTCGTTTTTCGTCAATTAGGTCGAGAGATGCGCAGAGCAATTCGTCATTCCGGTCTTGGTCAAATGCTGGGACTCTATGCGAGGCTACCTTTACTTCGACAGGAAGGACTGCCTCACTCCCGAAAGCTAGGGAGAAAGGAGTATGACCCGTCGACGTTCGATGTGAGGTCCGGTACGCCCACAGTACATGGGGGAGCTATTCGGGCCAGACCCCCTTGGCTTCATCTAGTCTTTTCTTAAGGCTCGCCTTTAGCGTCTTGTTGACAGCCTCGACCTGCCCATTGGCCTGGGGATAGGCCACGGAGGAGAAGCTTTTAATAATGCCGTGCCTCTCACAGAATTCGGTGAAGAGGTCGCTATCGAACTGCGTTCCATTATCCGACACGATCTTCTTTGGCAGCCCAAATCGGCAGATAATGCTCTTGACCACGAAGTCGAGGACTCTCTTTGAAGTGATCATCACCAGGGGCTCTGCTTCTGCCCACTTGGTGAAGTAGTCGATAGCCACCACCGCGTAGTGAACTCCTCCCTTTCTAGTAGGGAGGGCACCAACCAGGCCAATACCCCAGACCGCGAACGGCCATGGGGACGTGATCATCTTCAGCTCAACCGGGGGACCCCGGGCAATTGTGGCGAATCGCTGGCACTTGTCACACTTCTTGATGTAGGAGATTGAGTCCTTTGACAAAGTGGGCCAATAATACCCTTGCCTTAGTATCTTCAGGGCTAGGCTTTGCCCCCCAGTGTGATCTCCACAAAATCACTCGTGCACCTCCTGCAAAATGGTCCTCACCTCGCTTGGCAATACACACCGTAGGAGAGGTAAAGAGTGTCCACGCCGGTATAATATCCCATCTATCACCGTATACCTGGGAGCCTGGTAAAGTACCCGCCTTGCGTCATTTTGTTCCTCGGGTAACTTTCCTGCTATGAGATACTCGAGGATGGGGGTCACCCAGGTGGGTCTAGCATCGATCATCTCGACCTCCGCCCCGACTTCCTCTATGCTTGGTCTTTCCAAGAACTCTACCGGCACCAGCCCCAAAGTCTCCGCCTCCCTAGAGGTAGCGAGCTTTGCCAGGGCGTCCTCGTTGGCATTCTGCTCCCGAGGTATCTGCTCGATTGATCCGCGCTCGAATGCGGATAGCTCGTTCTTTAACTTGGCCAGGTAAGCAGCCATCTTGGTTCCCTGTGCTTGGTATTCCCCTAACACTTGGTTTACCACGAGCTGGGAATCGCTGTAACACTGGACGAAGCTGGCCTTCAGCTCCTGGGCCATCCTTAGCCCAGCCAATAAAGCTTCATATCCAGCCTCGTTGTTGGACGCTTTGAATCCGAATCATAACGTCGAGTGGAATCAATGTCCTTCTGGGGATATCAATATGATTCCAGCCCTGGAGTCGTTCTTGTTAGACGAGCCATCTACGAAGACCTTCCACGAGGCCTGGGCTAAGGAGGCCTAGGCTGACTCTTCTACAGGATCTTCTCGGAACCCTGTGCACTCTGCCACAAAATCAGCCAGGGCCTGGTTTTTTATTGCAGTTCGCGGTATGTACAATATCTCAAATTGGCTGAGTTCGATGGCCCATTTCAACAGACGTCCCGATGCTTCAGGTTTTTGCAAAACCTGCCTTAAAGGCTAATCGGTTATGAGGTGTATTGAGTGGGACTGGAAATACGGCCTGAGCTTTCGGGAGGTCGTAATGAGGCAGAAAGCCATCTTTTCCATCAACAGATACCGGAATTCAGCCCCGAGAAGCCTCTTGCTGATGTAATAGACTGGCTTTTGAGATTGGTCTTCTTCTCTGACTAATACGGCGCTAGCTGCATCCTCCGTGACAGCTAGGTAAAGGAAAAGAGGCTCTCCTGCCGTCGGTTTGGACAATACGGGCGGCTCGGCTAAATGTGCTTTCAGGTCGAGGAAGGCGCGTTCTCATTCCTCGGTCCACTCGAATTTTTTATTTCCCCGGAGCAGGTTGTAGAATGGCAGACATTTGTCGATTGATTTAGAAATAAACCGATTGAGGGCCGCCACCCTTCCTGTCAGACTTTGAACGTCTTTTCGCGACCGGGATGAGGGCATCTCGAGTAGTGACCTGATCTTATTGAGGTTTGCTTCTATTCCCCTAGTATTGACGATGAAACCCAGGAACTTTCCTGACGCGACCCTGAAAGTACACTTTTGGGGGTTTAGCCTCATGCCGTATTCTCTCAATATCTTAAAGCATTCCTCCAGATCGGAGACATGGTTATCGGTAGTTTTTGACTTGACCAGCATGTCGTCAACATACACTTCCATATTCTTCCCGATCTGGTTGGTAAACATCCTATTTACCAACCTCTAGTATGTAGCCCCGGCGTTTTTCAGCCTAAAGGGCATGACCTTGTAACAATAAACATTACTTGGGGTCATGAAGCTAGTGTGTTCCTGATCTGCCGGATTCATGGCGATCTGGTTATAGCCCGAGTATGCATCCATAAAAGACATGAGCTCGTGCCCTGCCGTGGCATCTACTAATTGGTCGATCCTTGGTAAGGGGAAGCAATCTTTGGGGCAAGCTTTGTTCAGATTGGAGAAGTCGATGCAGGTCCTCCATTTCCCGTTGGGCTTCGGGACCAACACAGGATTGGCGACCCAGATCGGGAACTTTGCTTCGCGGATAAAGCCGTACTTTAAGAGCCGGGCTACTTCCTCCTCTAGGGCCTCAGCTCGGGTTGTCCCTAGGCGCCTTTGTTTCTGGGACTTTGCAGGCACGGTTTTATCCAAGTGGAGGGTGTGCATGATGACGCTCGGATTGATCCCTACCATGTCTCCATGAGACCAGGCAAACACATCTAGATTCTCCCACAGAAATTTAATCAGCTCCGCCTTCCTTTCGCTACATAGATTTTTCCCGAGCTTTACCACCTTCGAGGGGTCTTGTGGATCGACGTTTACTTCCTCGAGCTCTTCGATGGCCTGGAGTTCGGATCTATCCTCGCCTACTCTAGGGTCGATATCATTATTTGAGATGATATTCTCCCCTTTGGCATTTTGAGGTTTTTCAATCTCAGGACTAGGGACAAGTTCCTGAGATTCCTCATTCCCGCCTTGGATGGTCATCGCCTGCTGCCCGGGTTTCGATTTTCCCTTCATAGAAATGCTATAGCATTCCCTAGTAGCAATCTGATCGCCTCGGACAGTGCATATCCCCGAGGAAGAGGGGAATTTTAGCACGAGGTGGCGAATGGAGGTTATTGCTTCGAATGCTATCAAAGTAGGTCGGCCCAAAATAGCATTGTACGCGGCGGGATAATCAATGACCACAAACTCGAGGAGTTTTGAGACAGTCCGAGGTCCCTCTCCCAAGGTGATCACCAGCTCGATTGTTCCTATTGCTGCCGACCCTTCTCCAGAGAATCCGTATAGCATCATGGAGGTGGCTTTCAACTCGGTGACAGATAAACCCATCTTTTCTAGCGAAGACCGGAATAGCAGGTTCACCGAGCTCCCATTGTCGACCAGTATCCTCCTAACTCTCCTGTTAGCGAGCTGAGCGGCTACGACCAGAGGGTCGTTATGAGGCAACTGGACGTGACTGGCATCTTCCTTGGTGAATATGATTGGTTGTCTCTCCAATCGCTGCTGCTTGGGTAGATGCTGCTCAGGGACGAACTCCACTCCATTATGAGCCTTAAGTTCGTTGACATATCTCTTCTAGGCACCTCTGCTCATGCCAGCCAGATGGGGGCCTCCAGAGATCGTGGAGATCTCTCCTTCTATCACAGGAGGAGGGATGTCCTGATCTATCCGAGACCCGGGATGACCTATCAGAGCTTCCGGAGCTGGTTGGCCGGCAGGAACCCTATTCCGCGCGTACTGAGCCAAGGGTCCGGCTCTGATGAGAGTCTCGATCTCATCCTTCAGGTGCCTACAATCATCAGTGTTGTGGCCAATGTCGTTGTGGAACCGACAAAACTTGGAGGGGTCTCGCTTACCCTTCTGGTGCTTCGACGGTTCCGGCTTCTTCCAGGGGAGGCGAGCAGAGTTTGCTAGGAAAATGTTCTCCCTAGTGTGTGTGAGCTCGGTATAAGTTGCGTAGACTGGCTTAAACTTTTCTACGCACTTGTTCTTCTTCGGGCCGTGTTGGCCGCCCTCGCTGCTCCCTTTTCTCTTGCCTCCACTAAACTAGTTATTCTGTGTAACGGTTTGTGTCGCTGTCACGACATCTGTTCTTACTCCAGCGGGCTGTTCAGGGGCCTGGCTGGTTCCCGCGGCCGACGCTCGCACCTCCTCCAGGTTTATCCACCCCTGGGCCCTATTTAGGAATTCGTTCACGGTGTTGACACCTTTTCTCTGTATCTCTTCCCAGAGCTCGCCTCCGACGAGGATTCCAGTCCTCAAGGCCATAAGCTTGGAACTGTCATCTGCGTCCCTGGCCCGAGCCGCGACGTTTGCGAATCTGTTCAGGTAAGCTTTCAAAGGTTCGTCGAGCTGTTGTCTTACATTTTCCAGGGTGTCGGCTTTGACGCGGGCAGCCTGAGAAGCTCGAAATGCCCTCTTGAAGTTGGCCGAAAAGGCTTTCCATGAGCTGATGGACTGCTTTTTACTCTGCTTGAACCATTGCCTGCCCGGCCCAATCAAGGTGGAAGGAAATATTAAACATCTCAGCTCGGGACCGATGTTATGGGCCATCATTAGGGTGTTGAACATACCCAGATGATCCGACGGGTCCCCGTCCCCATTGAACTTGGACAAGTGAGGCATACGGAAACCAGGTGGATACGCCGTAGCTGCTATGCTGGGGGCGAAGAGCTCGAGTTCGTCCCCCGAGTCGTACTCATCTTTCTCTTTTTCTGATAGGAGCTTCCTCATCAGCTCCTCCATCTGAGCCAGTCCCTCCAGGGTTTGGTCCTTGCTTCCTTGGTTGTTCTGGGGCTGTTCAACAGCTCCAATTCCATTGTACGTGTTGGGCGGGTTATAGTCCCTCCTATCTTGAGATAGGTTATGTGGGACATTCCCACTGTCATGTACTTCAGATAGGCCCTCCCCTTGGCGAGCACGACTGCTATTTCCAGCTAGATCTCCTCTATGAGAGTTGAGACGATCTCGGAGGTCGCCCCGCGGGGTGACCTGAGGGCTTTGAGCCGAGCTCAAACGATGGCACAGGTCTTCGCCGGACCTGCCACTTCGATTACTCCCGGTCTAGTAAATTCCATTTGAGAAGCTCGGAGCCCGCCGCTGAGGGTGAGGATTCGGGATTTCTCTGGGCGCCCGGCTGCGATGGGAAGGCCCGACGGAAGGAGGATTTCTCCTGCTGCTCCCATGAGCCAGAATGTCTCGGACTGGATGGGGAGGAGATGGATATCTTATCGGTGACGGAGGATGCCTGACTGGTGATGCGATCCTGGTCTCATCGGGGCGGATTAAGTTAGGTTGCGGCTGCTCCGTTCTACCATCCCCCGTGTCATGCGCTCGGCGGTCTGAGCGTGGCGCAGAACGGCTGGCCGGGGCGGGCTGTCGTCGCGAGCCCTCCCCGGATATTCTTTGCGAGCTGCCACGAGCCCTCCTAGGTGCACTTGAGGGTGGAACTGAACTAGGAGTTGAGGTCCGGACTGATCGGCTGAATGGCTGATCGGCCCTAGGAAGTTCCTCAAATACCGTCTCCTGGTGATGCGACATGGGAGTAGAATTTGATGTCGAGGGTCTGGCCGACCGACTGGGCCTGGGTCGATTACCCCGGTGGGACTTATGAGTCCCACCATGCCTCTTTCCGACGTTAGCATCGGTTGTAAGAGGGGGTAATCGGGCCAAAACCTCTTCGATCTGCTTGTTTGCTTTCGCCAGCTGACTCCTCAACTGTGCATTCTCCATTTCTACCGCTGTGTAGAAATTCGGGTTCGGATTGGGTGGCCGGAGAGTCGAACTTCCAGTGTCTTCTTGGCCCATTGGCTGCTTCCCCGGTCACTGCTGAACCTCAGGGTTTTGCTCGTCGGATATGGCGGCATGGTGGGCCTCCTGCCCATCACGTTGATCCGCCTCGTTACCATGTCTCGAGCGAGTAACTACCATGGTTGGGTTCTTGCGATAGCACTAGTCTAAGAGCTCTCAATGAAAGCACCAAACTGTTGACGCGGTTCTTCAGCAACAGATAATTATATGAATAAAGAGACGGATTAGTGCTAAATGATAAACCGTAATATATGAATGTTCTCAAAGGAAGATTATAACTCGAATACTTTTTTTAGGTCGTTCGAACGTTAAAATCCTTCTAGTCCACCAGCCACTATTATTGATATATCTCTGATATTCCTTACAGGGTGTTTTTTTACAAATTAGGAGCCAACCCTTTGCAACACCCAGGGTCTCCATATTTATAGGGAGAGGACACCTGGGTGTTGGCAAAAGGGGTCATCATGTGACCCTCTTACCCATCATGTCACTTCTGTGACATTCATGATTAATTCCTAAAACCTGACAATGAAGTGTGGTCTAATCAATAAGTAAGGGGGATAATGGGCCGCATGGCCCAAACCAGTCGTGGGGTGCCTGAACACGCACGTTTATGCTGCGTGTCCGAGATTTTAGGAATGGAGTAGACACGTGATGTCTGATATGCGCACGTTTACATTGCATGGTTGACTTTATAAAGGGTTGGAGGTGTCAGCTCCAGATCGTACCCCGAGCTTGATGCGGTCTCAGCTCGTGGTGTCCACGCTGGCGACCCGATGCCTTCGAGTGTTCTCACTAAAGCGTTGGCGACCTCGAGCTAAAGGGGTAGAGACTCGTAACAGCAGCTCCGGGTAGGTGGCTTCCACGTGGCTGATAGGATTACGCCCTTTTTCAACTCGCTAATACCCCGTGGAAGTTTAGGGCGTACAGATTTGTTACATTTTTTTTCCTTTCTTACTTTTGTGCTATTTTTTTTTACGTGTTTGTAGGATTACTTTAATTTCTTATTTACTTAGTTTTTCCTCATCTTTGAAAAAAGTTACTTTCTTATAAATTTTTTTTAGCCATTTTTATTTATTTGTTTAGTTTGAACACTTATTTTTTTTTCTATAATATTTTTTTAGGCTTTGCGAGCATCTTATTTCTTGTGTTTAGATAATTTTTTTTTATTTATTATTTCTAGGTTTGTCTCTTTATTTATTTATTTTATTGTTTTTTTTTGTTATTAGTTTTTTTATTTTTAAGTTTTAAATCTTTAAAAAAATCATAAAATACAAAAAAATAATAATAATAAAAAAACAAAGCTTGTTTTGTCAACATAAGCAATTTTTTCTTAAAGGCCAATTTAAGTAAAGTTCCATCCATGCTTACTTAATTACCTCGGAGAGTTCTAGTAAGTGTTGGTTGTAAGATGATTGTTTTTATGAATTGTGACCCCTCCACAATTATCTGTGAACCTCGGGGAGTTCTCAATAAAGTGTGGGTCTTAAGTGAGACCATTCTAAAAACCTCAAATCGACCTGGAAACAAGTAAAAAAAATTTAAAAAAAATCACAAAAGCAAAATAAATAAATAAAATGAATGAAGAAGAGAAGAAACGTTTCGAGTTGTATTTTTCTATGTATTATCTTTCAGCTAGAAACAATCATAACTCTAGTGCTACTGAGGGTACTAGTCATTTTAGAGGTGCATACAAACTTACCGAGAACTTGAGGTCTTAGAAACTAAGTTTGAAAGAGAAAGTTACCAGGTTCCCAAGGTAGATTATGATGAACGTTATTGTGACTTTGAAAGAGTCGACCATAGGAATCATAATTCTAGTTAGACCAACCCGTAGATTTTAGTTGGAAGCCTGAGTACAACTACCATGCACCACCTCACATGAATTTTAAGCAAAATTTTCCTAACTTCCCACATGAACCTCCATCTAATATCGGCATTAATACGAATTCCTTAGAAGACACGTTACACACATTTATAGAGGAGCAAAGAGAGTTCAATAGATAATTTGTGGAAGATTTTAGGGAAACTAGTACTCAACTTTCAAAATTGACCAACGCTATTAATGCACATACTCTAAGTCAATTACCATCTCAGCCTGAAACCATAGCACCATCATTTACTCCCATTACTAAACCCGTTGAGGATGATGCTATTACCATTTGGAGTGAAGCTCTTTCCCATACAGAAATTCTTTCAACCACTCCAAAGAAAAATGAGAGCTATCATACTGATGTGATAGACTTAACCGTTGAGGAAATCATACATATATTTGCAATGAAACATTCACCCAATTTCCTCCATGATTTTGAACCCAAACATTTTCTTTATTCTGAAAAATGTTACTAACACTTCTATTTTTGAGACGCAGTATAAAAGAAAATTCATTTTCGATACAGGATAGCACGCAAATATGCAATTGACAGACTTACCTGAGAGCGATGCTTTTGTCTACAAAAGACTGATCATGTTTTATCTTTCTTTTTAGCATGCTTTATTTTCATTTGTGTCTTTATTTTATGTTGCGAATTTTACTTTTTAGGGTTTGTTGGTTATCATATTCCCTTTTTCTCCCACAATGGGCTTAACGTTAGACATTGAGGACAATGTCTCATTTAAAGTTGGGGGTAGTAGGCATATTCATGCGTTGAAATATATTTTGAGTACCATTTTGAAATTTTGAGTTAAATGTTTGCAAAACTCATGCAACAAAATTTTTGTGAGATAGTTTTCGCTATTTTTACTATTAAGAAGTAGTTTTTTAGAGTAGTTTCATGCACAACCAAACATTGAAAAAAAAATTATTAACACACTCAGTTGAGAAAAATCATAAAGTTTAAAGCTTTTAATTTTTGTGAGATGTGAGAATGAGAAAACAACTTTGAAAACTTCTATTGATCATTTGAGTTGGTAAAATTATTTTTTGAGATTTTAAAACATGACATTTACTAGAGGGATAATTTTTGTTTTAAAGAGCCTTTGTTGTATTTTATTGTACTTTTCTTTTTAATTTCTTATAATTTTTTTTATTTATTCTTATGTTGTCTCTTGTAAAGAAAATAGAAAAAAAATTATAAAAAAATAAAGAAAAATATATATAAAAAAAAATGAAAAAAAAGAGCAACATTTTTCATCTTCATCTTTTGTAGTTTTGTTGAAGAAAAAAAAATTGTCAAATAAAAAAAATCAACATTACTACATTTTTTTTTGGCTAATTAGGATTTTTACCTCCCGAACTATTACCACTACCGTATCGTGCCCCCTAATTTTTTCAAGCCGTTAAAAATTCCCCCCGAAATATTCACAGTAATGTAAAGAAGGACTTCCGTTAACTTTCAACACATGTGGCTAACAGAATGCTGACATGGCTCTTTACATGCTGATGTGTCTTGGCCAAGTCAGCGCCATGTGTGTAATTTTATTGTTTTTAAATATGGTTTTTATTTTTTTTAATGTATAAAAAATGGTTTAATTTATTAATTCTATTTTTTAGTGTTTAATTCATTAATTTTTAATATGATTATAGATTTTTTAATTTAAAATTACACACATGGCTCTGACATGGCCAAGACACATCAGCATGTAAAGAGCCATGTCAGCCTTTTGTTAGCCACATGTGTTGAAAGTTAACGGAAGTCCTTCTTTACATTACTGTGAATATTTCGGGGGGAATTTTTAACGGCCTGAAAAAATTAGGGGGCACGATACGGTAGTGGTAATAGTTCGGGGGGTAAAAATCCTAAATAGCCTTTTTTTTTCAATTTATGTCATCAAAAATAGAAAAAGAAAAAAAAAATTGTGTATTTTATTTTTGTTTTGTTCAATATTTTGGCTCTTAATATCATTTTGTAAAATCGCGAAGGTTCTTATGTCATTTAGATTCCAACCAATTGATTAGCTATCTTTTGATCAATATTCGTTAACATTGTTTGTCCTAAAATGATAACATCTATTTTTTAGTGTTAATTGGTAAATTTCTAACTCCAAGAGTGTCAACCATCTCCCATAAAAATACTTTCAATACCTTTGTGAGGATTTGAAGTTGAGACTTTATTCTTTGGTGATTTTTCAATATTATTTGTGTTGTAAATTTTGGAAAAAAGATATGGTTTGGTGCGCACACACAAAACTCTTGAATTACAACTTTGATAGTTTTAAATAGCATTTTTTAAATTCTCACTAAACATTTTGTTAAATGATTTTGCATAATTTAGTTCACTAATTCATCTTGGTAATAATTTTTATCCGCTTGAATTGTTAAGGACTAGTAATTAGTGGTGAAAAATGCACATTTGTGATTTTAATTGTCAAAATAAATTAAGTTTTAATTAATATTTTCATGGAATTAATGTGATATATTCTTACATTGGAAATATTTGATCTTAATTTAATTTATTTATATTTTATAGAAAATAAAGTGTATTTTGGCACTTGGAAACAAAGGAAAAAAGAAGCAAGAAGGAAAGAATTAGAACTGAAATTATAGTGCAAATTGTGGCATTTTTGAAGCCAAAAGGACCAACCCAAAAGTCCAACTTCAAGCCCAAGCCGCTGCCTCTTTCCTCTCTCCCAGCGCCAGGTGGGGCGCTCTTGTTGCACCACACATCCGCCAGCCGCCTACCAGCTGCTTGTTAGCCGCCTGCCACCGTCTGCTAGCCGCCTGCCACCGTCTGCTAGCCGTCTGCCACCTCTGCAACTGTCTGTGCTCCTCGGTCTGCGCGCAGCAATTCATCCTCCTCCTGCAAGCAAGCAATCAACATATTTATAATAACTATGACATTTTAGTTGCAGCATTCTCAATACACGTGAATGATGTTTTACTATTATATTATTTTTATTATTTATATATTTATTTTCAAAAGCTTTATTTTATCTAACTTTGTAAACCCCACTTAATTTTTAATTTGCATTTCAGTCCTCCTTCCTCACTATAAATAGAGACAATTATTCATAGTTGAGAATGTAATTTTTAGGTAGCAAAACTCTACCAAATTTTAGTCTCATTTCTCATATTTTCTCTCTAGAATTTCATGAGAATGTCTAGCATAATAGTCTAACCTTCTTAGGAAGGTTAGGATGATCCTATATGCACTATGACTTTGTTTGGTATTTTTTATTCACCATGTGCTTAAAGTTTATATATTTGAGTGATTTATTTTCTTTCATCTCTATTTCTTCATCTTGTTGTCTATATTTGTGTTTACTAATAGTATATATATTTTGTCAAGCACTTTCTATGTATTATCAAATTAGTCAAAATAATATAGATAATATATTTATCATTTTCTCCATCTCATTCATATATATTTACTTTTGCTAACGTCTATATAGAATTAGTCATGCTCTTTCTATGTATTTTATAAATAGTAAAAGTAATATTTGTGTTAGGTTTTATGTCCAATCTTTTATTGCATTATTGTCAATGGTGTAATGTCATTTTTAGATTTCTCATAAGATTTATCTCATCTTTCAATGGTAAAGAATAGTAATCACTTGAATACATTTTTGTGAAACATATTTGTGCTTCAATATTAAATCTTCCAAATGAATAGTTGGGATGTGAACTACCCATTTGTGTAATTTATATGAATCAAAGATCCAAATAAATAAGTATGCATGTTGGTGACTCTTGACCCTTCCTACTTGTTACCTATTGTTACATCACACTTTAGTTTATCTTTATTTCTAATATTTAAATCTTAAAAGCAAACAAAAATATCACTTGTTCTATTTTCCTCATATTATTTATCTCTAAAATGTATTTATTGATTAACTTTATTTCTTTGCCTCCTTGTGGAATCGACCGCCTGATCTATACTACAACCACCGCTTAATGGATGCATGTTTTGGGCGTTAAACACCAGGTTCATGTCCTGATTATGATACCAGGCTACATAAAAGGCGTCTTCGGCGAGAGAATCGGTCTCCTGCTTAAGCTTCTCCACCTGGCACATGGAAAACCTATTCATCTCCATGGCTTGGAGGGTCTTCCTCTCGGCTAGCTTAGCCCGATCGGTAGCCTCCTTAGCCTGCTCCTAGAGCTGAGAATTCTCCAAGTCCACTCGGGTGATCTTAGTCGTAGCTTTCTTGGCCTCCTCCTGGGCTCGTTGCATGCCGTCAATGACTGCCTGCTTTTCCCCTTTGTCCTGCTACAAATCCTCGGAGGCTTTCTCGAGGGTCTCCTCGAGCTCCCGAGAGCGTTTTCGCTCAGCCTCGAGGGCAGCGTTGGCTCGGGCAAGTTCTTCCCGAGAACCCTTCATTTTCTCCTTGAGAGAGGCAATCTTGCCTTGGGATCTCTGGAGCTCATATGATTTCTCCATCATAATGTCTCCCAAGCGTTGGCAGGCTAAGGCGAACTGCAAAACAAAAAATAGAGTAAGACAAATGTGTTAGCTCAATAACATTTGGATAAGTTGAACCCAAGCGCGGGAGTGATTAGCTTACCCAGATAGAAGTGTACCGACACGAGGCCACAAGAGATGCCTCGTTACTATCGCCAAGTTGGGAGAAACTTCGGGTGGTCAACTCACACATAGTGGAGTTGACCCCCTGAAGGTGCTCGGCAATGAGATGGGCAACTATGTCTCCTAACTTAGCGGAGAACAGGGTCTCCAGCTCAACCCAGCTGATTGTGGGGACCATGGGCCTCGCTCGGGGTGGCTTGAGTTGTCGGAGGGCCTCGACTGTCTCATGCAAGGCTTTGTTACCTTCTTCCAGCATGGCTTTGAAGTGTTGAAGTATCCTCTTACACTGCTCCAAAAAGTACCCCTCATACTTCTCAGGATACACAAGGAGATGAATTTGGGGCGGCACCGCCTCCTGCTCTGAATCATGGACCGACCCTTAGTCTGGCTCTAGTACCCCCTTCGGCCTTACATCTTGTGCCGCCTTGTCAGACCCGAGCAAGGAGGGGATCTCCACCATGGGGGCAGGTTAACTGCAAGGGACTCCACGGGGGGAGTGGAAACTCTCTGCTTCTTGGCCGGAGGAGAGGGATCGGGTTGCTCCAGAGGACGCGACGACCCCTCTCCCGCCGAAGAGCTAGGTGGCGCTCCTAACCTTAAGGCAGGCTGAGCAATGTCCGGTAATCCCATGTGAGTTGCAAGAAAAGGGAAACGGTTAGTATACATACTACACAAGGATAATACAATAAAATAAGCTACTTGGAGGCTCACCGCGAGCTAAGCCTTGGTGCAAACAGTGAGGGTGTACTATCCTATTCCTTGCATCACACCTAATATTGGTGCCATATTGGGAAAACCAGCTCTAGGTCAAGGATGTCACTCGGTCTAGGGGTACGAACCCACAGGAGGTAGGTTGCCTCCTAGGGTGGTGGAGGTAAACATCTATGAGATCTAGGTAGTCTTGGAATTCTTCCCTAGTCCAATGCCAACGTGAGATTTGACCACAACGGAGGAGTGCTGGGGAAGCCCAGACATGCCCGGGACTTATCCTATCACCTACTCAGGAAGTAGACGTTAGGACGAGAGGTGAGTTACCTGAGTCCAGGTGGGAAGCTTCCATCCCTGCCTGAAGCTCTTCCTCGAGCTCCTGGTCTTCTTGGGCCTCTCGCGCCTCTTTTATGGACCGAGCGTTCACCAGCCTTTCCTCCGCCAATCGTCTGTGAAACGTTGTTTTGGCTAGCCCTTCTATGTAGTTGATATGGCGAGATGCCAACTCCCGAGACTTTTTGGATTGGCGGTATTTGGTCAGCTCCAGGTTGCTTATTTGTTGTTAAACGCTGAGAAGCCCCGACCTAATGAGATTCAACTCTGTTACTAGGACGCTAAGGTCCAAGTCTCGGTCGGGGAGAGCGTTCATTGCCTAGAGATGATCCTCGACAAGCTGGACATATTGGGTTCGGCGAAAAGGACATATTCAAAAGGAAATGTCTAAGTATCGAATACAAAAAGGCCTTAGCGAGGCAAAGAATAAGTGAGTTCGGAAAGATACTCACCTACTCGAGTGAAGTCAAGAATTAGGGTCAGGTTACTACGGGTCGAGAAGCCGTCCATGAAGAAGAAGGCATCCTTGTAGTCCTGAGCGTGATTTTCATTATCGTGGGGAGCCTTGTAGCTAAATGATGAAGTTGGGTACTTCACCAAAGAGTAATATCCATCTTGCTTGGATCCCTTCTTCTGAGGAGTCATTTTGAAACTGTAGAAGTAGAGAATCTCTGCTGGTGAGGGCTAAGGCCATTGCTGCTTCCAATACAAAACATACATCCCTGCGAGCACTCTGTAGCCGTTGGGGGAAAGCTGGAAATGGGCTATCCCCACAAACTTCAGGAAGTTCGCAAAATATTGCTTGAGGGGTAGGGTAGCCCCTGCCATCAAGTGGGCCTAGCTCCAAGCGCCCAACCCGTAGACGCTGCGATGCGCCCTCTCGGACTCCTGACAGAGGCGGATGAGGCATCTGTCTCCGACCGAATAGTACCTCATGATCGCCTCCAGAGCGTCGAGATGTCGGAGCAGAGTGTGATAATCCTCTGCTTCGAATGCATCACCCTCGTACCTTTACGAAGGGTGTGGGATGGGGACTTTGTTTACCTCCTCCACAGTGAGCCTTGAGTAGTCGAACATTACAGGCCGCACCACCACCTGGAGGTTGGGACAAACGACTTGTTCCCCACTCTGCTCTCGGGCCCCCGTCCTTGCGTTGCCTTCGGGAGCATCTCATGTGCGGGCCATTTAAGAGATTTCCTGGTCGAAGAGGTAGAATCCGTGTCCGTGTAGTTGGTGGAGTTCCTCGGACATCTGAGACAAAAAACCAAGCAGTTAGTATTCTTACCGAAAGAAAGATGGCCAAAACACAGATGACTCTAGGAAAACTGCTTAGGAAATAGGAGAGTTTTAAAAGAAAATGCGAGATGGCCCTGGCACCTAAGGACAAGCCGGAGGGGATGAACCTACCAGAATTTGGAAATTTCCCAGATTCTGGTTACAGGCCCAGAAATGCAAAGTTGACAAAAGACCTATGAAGGTCATTTCGAACGAGCCTAGTGTCAAAATATGCCTAAAACAACTTGTAAAAATGAGGAACATACTCTAATAATCCACACTACTGCCATTCCTAAGAATATATCAAAAAACACCTAGCACGCATTGAGAAAAGTAGGTTGAAGATACTTACATGAAATAAAGTGAAGATAGGTGCTGAGGCGAGTCCTAACCTTGAAGCACAGCCTGCCATCTGACCAAAAGTAGGACGATTCACGCTAGTCGTCCAGAACTCCGGGAAGGGGTTGAAGAGGAGAAGCAGACGGGAGAGAAAAAGAAACAGTAAAATGTGTTGAGAGGGTTTAGGATTTTTGAATGGTTGTGGTATGAGACTAAAAATTTTCTGGGTTTTTATACCTAGTAAAAAGTATCATAGAGGCAGTGCTCCCACAACCGTCGGATGAATAGATTTACTAAAGTAATCTGACAGTCAGGTTTCAAAAGGCGTGGATCACAATCATTCTTTTCTTTGGGATAAGACACCTCAGGCTCAGAGCAGACGATTAGGATATCGAGGTGACCCCTAATTAAATGCACGGACTGACGGGCCCAACAATGGGGTGTGGACATGTGGTTCTGCTTTTCAGAGTGACATCAGCGGAAGTCCAAACGCTTACTATCTGAGGACTCTTCGAAATCTTCCTTAGTTTGAAGTCTCCACTGTCCGAGGACAAGTAGAGACTTGGGGGGGGGGGGGGGGAATGTTGTCCGTATTTTTCACCACTGACACGTGGCAACCCTCAGTGGCTAGCTAGGATGTTTGTGGACATCCTCGGGGCATGTTACTGCCCGAGGCTTGTAGTCGAAGAAAAGGTCTTCCTAGATTAGGTTTTATCCAAAGGGGACAGTAGGTGTCTTGGTGAGTTACTTGCCGATGTTCGGTCTCGGAGATGGAGGTTCTCCAGCTCGGACCTAGGAGGTGGAGCAACGTGTCAGTGGGTGTGGGTTTTCAGAGTCAGAGGATCGTCTGGCAACCTTTGTGGGCGATCAGTCAACAGTGTTGTCGAGTGTACGACTTGACAATTCGCACACCCACTCTGCCGCTTGACACGGAAGTACGTACAACATGCACTGGCAGTCCCAGGGGCATGTTCCCCGTAAAGTGGTTACCATTCTACTGTGGGCCCCCACAAATCTCGCTTGGGCCGTGGTCTCTATTCAATATAGCCCAATGCATTGAAGTGTATTAATCCACCAATTATGGGAAGAATGTGTATTAATTACGTATGATTAACATTAATGACCCCAGCCTCTATAAATAGGGCTGGGAGTCTCATTGTATGGGGTTCAGTTTTGGAGAGAGAAAACTACTTGTACTCAGAGCAATCTAAACATTGCCTGAGAAGACACTATAAAAGCGTGTAATCACAAGCTTAAAATCTCCCAAATACTAGAGACTCATGGACTAGAGTTCTTTTATAACCCGAACCACGTAAAAATCTTTGTGTTCTTACAGTGATTTCTTTAACCTCTCCTATAGAAGTTGATAGCAAAAAAGACAGTCAACACATATATCTTGGTTATTTAATTGGATCAAAGTTCATCTTGATTTTCTATTATTATGTCTTATGTTATGTTATATTTTGTCCTGTTTTGTTGTTTTATTAAGTTATTGAAATATTGGTGATTATAGAGGATCTTTACGCTATATTATGTGGCATTTGCATCATATAAGTTGTCTTTTTTACTTTTAAAATTTTAGAGAAATACTATTATTGTGAATATTACATTTATTATTTTTATCAATATTTAGTATGCTAATTCATTTTTATTTATTTATTTTGGAGGTTAGTTTCCTTTCCTAGTCTATCCAAACAAACTAGAGGCTCATCTATATCGTTGCTGATTATTAACTAGTGGCGATGTGACGATGCTTTGGATGTGTTATTTTTCTGCGGTCTTTGTATTCTCTAAGCTATCCTTGATATTTTGAGCTTTAGAAAAGTTTTTTATCCAATTTTTTAAGAGTGTCCTGAATCTATGAGTGTTTTTCATGGATTATTGTGTATGCACTTTAGGTGGATGCGAATCTTGTTTTTTAGATTAGGATTTTCCTTTCTTTCCTGATGTAATACATTATTGATTATTCTCAATAAAATTATCATTGTTTAAAAAAAAACATGTGTGAGTAATTATTTTTAACTAATGTATATAAACTCATTAATATATATATATACTTATATATTAATTTTGGGGAAAAATAAAAAATATATATTTATAATATAGTAATTTATAAAATATATGTTTTTTTAACAATATAAAATATATATTTATAGTTATTTTTTAATTATTAAAATCATAAGATGGGAAAACTTTGTTTTTTTTGGACAAAAATAAAAAAATGGGGCAAATGATATTTACTTTTATAAATAATGGGGTAAATTGACAAGAGTTGCAATGCAAAAGATAAGGAACTCAAGGGTTGTTTGTCTTTAGGGTATAAGTGATACTGTCATTTTTTTGTAAGTTGTGCAAGAAAAAATAATACAAAAATAAAAATAATTCTACAATTTTTTTGTCATTTTTTTCCTTGTTTATGTTGAATATATTCATAATTATTCTAAAAAATAAAAAAATATTTTTTTATTCTCCTTAACAGTGACGTTTAAGTTAGTGGACGCGTTAAAGAGAATCCAAAATAAACTTGCATGTTTGGCGGTAAACCACAATAATTATAACTCTCACCTTATTATTATTATTATTATTATTATTACTATTAGGAGATTTTGCTTTAGCGTGAACAGTTTTAAACGTGATTTTTTTTAATGATCGTGTGTATTTTAGTTATTTAGAGCATCCTGCAAATTTTTAGAAAATTTTGAATAATTTACAAGGTCGAAAACTAGATTCAAACATGTTGTTTTTTATACGCAAAAAAAAATAGTCACCCGTACAACAACCTGTTTTAAACATAGTTTTCAGCACTGTAAATTATTCGGAATTTTATGAAAATTTGCTCTAAATAACTATAATACACGCAGTCATAAAAAAATTACGCTGAAAATTATTCACAGATCGAAAATACACAAGAGTTCTACTGGTGGAGCTTTTTGAAAACCCTACAACAAATTTTACCATTATTATTATTATGATGCGGTTTTTTCCTTTTAAGTTATTGAAATTTTGTAATTAAAAAAAATGTTATTGAAATTTTGGTAGAGTGAGAGTGAAACTGGACCAAATCTTAAAGCAAAAGCAATGTTTTTTTTTTCCCTTATCCTACGAATATTATTATTTATGGAAGAGAGAAGTGCTATGTGTATGGCCATGTTGCATGCGTTGACAAACGTTTGCTTCATCTCAAATGACTTCTAAAAAAAAAATTGTGTATAATATTGTACAATTGACAATTAGAAAATAATATATTAAAATATAATCTTATAATTATGGATGGCCAAATGTATAATTTTCTCCTTCGGTTGAAAAATTCATATATAGCAGGCAGGGCATTTTTATATATTTGATAAATTCCAAACTTCAAATTGACCATATATAATTTCATAGCGAATCTTTTTATACATTTCACCAATATATCAGTTTGATAATTTTTTTTCACTATACTTCAATATATTAGCTTTCAGTATCATTGTTTGAGTATATATATACATATTTAAATAGGAAAATTATTGGATAGCAACTTTTTTCAATCACTACCTATAGTTACTTAAATATTTTACCATAAATAAATTACAATTCTATTTTGTATATATGATAGTGTATAATATAGTATATTTGATAGTGTATAATGCAGTTATAAGAGACATTTTATAAATTTTTAAGAAATTCGGAAAGATTTACCTAAATTATTATGAATAACTAAGTTTTTATCACACTAACTAATACAAACGTTATTTACACATTTTTTTAAGGGATAGTGTAGTGTATGATAGATAATATCGAAACCCTCCGAGATATTCGGGTCAAACAAAATTGTATAGTTTAAGAGCATCCCCGACAGATGCTTAAAAATGACATTTTTTTTTCAAAATTTGAAGAATCAAGGACCAAAAATGCTTCCTTCAGAGGCTTTAAACCTATTCTTCATTTTACATCACTCCCATTTTACATCACCTTTGCTCTACATGTAGTACAAAGTTTAAAGCATCTTTAAATATATTTTTTAATGTTTTTATACACTTTTCTCTTTTTTTTTTCTCCAAATTAATTAATATTTTATTATTTTTCTTTTTTTATCTTTTCTTTTTATTATTTTAATTAATAAATGTTAGAATATTTTATTTAAATAATTAGAGTTACCAAAGATTATAATTCTAATTAATTATGATTAAAGTCAATATTGAGATTAATTGACAAATTTTATCAATATGGTTAGCATTCAAAGTAGCTACTCAATATTAAGTTACTCAATATTTCATATACTATTGATTATCAAATATTCTCACATTAATTGTGGCAGAGGCCTTGATGGAAGATCTCACCTATATAAATATAGGGTTCTGGTTCCCAAGCTCATTGACTTTCATAGCTAGTAATAGCTTAGAAGTCCATCACCCTCTCTAATATTCTTTTTATTTTTCTTTTGAAGATCTAAATCATTTAGATCGAGATTATTTTATTTTATAACAATCCTATACAGTTTTATTCCGCATATTAGAATTATTAATGCATCTAAATTAAATTAATCTAATATTTGGTATCATGAGACATGCTTATGTGTAAATTAATATATATAAATTTATGTACCACTTCTACTATTTACAAAAAGTTTTAATTTTGTATTTCTCCTACGACAATAATTTTTTTTAACATGGATAAAAAAATATAAGAAATTATTAAAAAAAAGAGAAAGATGTTAAATAGATAATGTCTATTTCAAATAACAAGTTGAGCAACAAAGTATAAAATAAATTCCGAGCTACATATTAATATTATATCTCTTAGTATAGATAAGATGACTATGAACAAACTATAATAAATAACTTATATTCCTAGCTAACCACTTTCACATTGTTATATATATATGTATTTATATTGTGGAGAATAAATACAAATTAAGTCGTGAGCATCGATCCATATAATTTGTTTAGCTTTTGGATAAGGAAGTATCGTCTATATAGTTGTCGTTTGGATGATCATGATGTTGTCCGCACTAGGTAGTGTATAAAATGACACCATTATATATCATCATCTTCTAACATATTATTTGCTTATGTATCTCTTGTTCTAATCTTCATACATGGTCACTAAAAAAACTTAATATGAAACCTTCTAGGACGTTGACATTTCAGTTTTTTTTTTCTTTTTTTATAATCGTAATATTTCCCTTTTTTTTTAAATAATAAAAGAAGAAGAAGAAGGCGCGCCTCGGTATTTCTCAGTACAAACTTTTCCTTTTAATAGCTATAGAATTAAAAGTTAGGACCCATAATTTGAATTATATAAATTATAATACAAAGTGCAACGAGGAAACAATATATATGCGTACATTCAGTAACTTAACTTTATCAATTTAGAAGCTTTCACAAAGATTCTCATTATTTTAATTAGTAACTATAGGCTATATCTCGTAGTTAATAATCCCACAATTAAAACGAGAAAGTAAAATCTCGGGAGAGAGGGAATAAACGGAACCTAACTAGCGTGAAGAAAAGGAAAGCACAGTGGGTCCCGTCCCATCCCATGACAACTGAAATGGAGGGTCCCACTCACTCACACCACTATCACTATGGCTTTAGTCCACGCGGTTTTAACGTACAAGTCTGACGAGGCCATGTTTGTTGTTTGTATGAAGAAAGAGAAAACGCCGCCACTGTGGGACCACGTGGCGTCCAGTTGTGCCGCATGTGAGTTAATGACTGAGTCAGACTTTGACGGTTTAGAAGGCAGCTTCTCTCTTTCATAATCATATTATCATTTCAGTTTCTTTTTTGGCTTAATGCACACTCTCACTCTCTCACTTGTTCACTCACTCACTCGCTCGTTGCTCCATAAATTGTAGCGCCGATACATCACGGGAAACCTCACCTGTTAACCCTATTAATCTCATTCATACTAATCACATACCCTAATTTTTGTTTCTCACTAAAATAACTCTTTCGGACTAAAATACCCTTTTAACAAATTAACTCTTTTTTGTTTTCTCTCATTCACCTTCACCATCAGTCCCTTCTCTCTCACCTCAGACCCACCATCACCATCTTCCAAGCTTCTTCCCATCGCAGCTTCCACCGCCTGAGACCGAAGTAGCGCCACAGCTCCCACCACCTGAGACCGAAGCAACACCGAAGCTATAACCCCCATCGCTCCCATCGCCATAACCCGAGCTGCAACCCCCTTCGCCAGAGCCAAAGGCTTGTAACCCCCTTCGCCTAAGCCTGTAACCTCCATCGCCTAAACCTGCAGCCCCCATCGCCTGAGCCCGTAACTCGTGTCGCCTGAGCCCATAGCCTCCATCGCCTCAACCCGCAACCCCATCGCCTGAGCCCGCAACCTGTGTCGCCTGAGCCATCAAAAACCCTTTGCCTTCCATTGCAGCTACCGATTAGTTGAGTGTATTTATGTATTTTTTGTATTGAATTAAAAAAAAGATATTGGTATTATTTTTGTTATTGTATTTAGTCAGAGAATGAATTGGTATGATTCTTGTTTTTGTTGTTGTATTTGATTAGAGAAAAGAAATTCATGATGCTTGAATGTTTATTCACGACATTTTTGGCTTGTGAGGAATGAGGTGGTGTATGGTCCCCAAGAATACTTCATTTTATTGCAAGAAATTGCAGGAGTTTCTTTAATTTCCAACTTTGTTCTAACTATTTGAGCTATGATTTTAATTTGGTGTGAATGAGTGAATTTAGTGTGAATCATGTGTGAAATTGGTGTGAACTATGTGTGACTGTGTTGTGAATAGTGTGTGAATTTTGTGTGAACCACGTCTGAAGTGAAGTTGGTGTGAACCATGTGTACTTTCGGTGTGAAGAGTGTGTGAACGATGTCTATGTTATGAATTTATGGTGAATAATGTGTGAATGAAGTATGAATTATGTGTGAATCATGTTCCGAATTTTGGTGAATGATGTGTAAATAATGTGTGTAGTATGTGTGAACCCAATAACCTAAATCGCAGAAATCAATTAAAAATTCTCCATCTCAACATAAAAATCATTTTTTTAGCCCAGAAGAGTTCAAAAATTCCATATAAACATAAGACACTCATAACCTATAAATGATTATTTCAAATAATAAATGATGAAGGAGATGGTGGTTGAGAGCTGAAAAAGAAAGAGGAAAGGAGAGGAAGAAACCATAATGTTAATGAGTAACTTAGTCATTTCACATGGGTATAAGGTTATAAATGCGAGAAACATTAAAAAGGGTTAATGTTAATTTAGGCTAGTAAATAGGGTTAATTAGTGTAGTTTCCCTACATCACAGACCTTGGCAAAATTGTAAGGGCTTCCCATTCGAAATAGGAGTTGTTGACGCGGTTCTTCGCCAACAGGTAATTAAGAAAAGAAGAGAAAGGGATTAGTGCTTAGGTTGAACCGAAACAGATATATGATCTTAGGAAATGAAATGGTGACTCAAAGTACATTTTTTAAGTGGTTCAAAGGTTAAAATCATTCTACTCCACTAGTCAGTATTATTGCTATATACTGGGTATTTGATTACAGGGTATTTCTTACAATCGAGAATCCAACCTCTATTAACTCCCAAGGTCTCCATATTTATAGGAGAAGGCACCTGGGAGTTGGTAAGAAGGTCATCCCGTGACCTTCTTACCTATCGTATCCACTCTGGGACATTCATGATTAATTCCTAAACCTGACACATAAGTGTGGTCAAATCAATAGTTAAGGGGATAACGGGCCGCACGGCCCAACCCAGCCGTGGGTGTCTAAATACGCACGTTCACGCTGCTTGTCCGAGAAGTCAGGGATATATGAGACACGTGATGTCTGATATATGCATGTTTACCTTGCGTGGTTAACTTTATAAGAGGTCACAGTCTCCAACTCTAGCTCGTACCACGAGCTGGATACTTCACTCGACCTGCGGCCTTCAGAGTCCAGACCCAACCCTCAAGCACTCTTGGCGAACCCTTAGGTTACCTCGAGCTAAAGAGGTAGGACCTTACGGTGAGAGCTCCGGTCTTGGGACGTCCACGTGGTAATCATGATTAGGCCGCATCTTAGCTCGCGAATCAGCCTGTGGGAAAACCAGGGCGTACATCTGCCCCCCAAGCCCCTGCTCGTGGTACAAGACGCCGTATAAGGCCACAGTAGGGGCTTTTAGGCTTCCCCATGAACCCTTCATATTCCACATTTTACGCATATGCCTAATACGTGGAACATCGCGGTTGGTGACGGTACGTCTTTTGAGAACCGCATTTAATGGCCTAGCCTATGCCTAGCCGTCGTTGCGTATTTCGAGTGGAGGGCCTTGGATCCCACATCAGGGCCATCCAACGGCCCTCTTTACGTGACCCTTCACGTATATAAAAGGGGTGGCCACCCTACGCCTGGGCCACCCTTTCATTTGAAATTTCTTAGAAACTTTCTCTTCTTCTTGCTCTCAAAAATCCCCCCTTTTCCTCTTTCCAGTTACCACCTTCGGCGTTCCAGAAACTCAGGTGCAAGGACTCCCTCGAAGCTTTGGAAACAAATACTCTGACGAAGCTCCCACCTAGGCGACGCCTTCATCCACCTCCCAGCCAAACACTCTGTAAGTCTCCTAACTGTGCATGTTTTGAAAATATTTTTCACTGTAGCTTAGGTAAATATTTACTGTAGCCGCATGCAAGGGTTTACTGGTTTTTGTGGATATGAAGGGTGAAAGCCTTTTAGGATAGGGTATTTTTGCAGTAGGGAATCACTTAAGAGTATGGTTTACAGGATGCCTTTTCTGGGGACAATTTCTGGGCAGGATTTTTGATATATTTTGGGTGCAAAACCGGGTAGCTTAGGGGACACGTTTCACAGGCGGTTTTGCCTTCCTTGCCTATCGAAACTTTCCTTCCAAGGAAAATTCTATCCTGACCCTCCTGACACACGAATTCCGAGTAATCGAGGATCTGTTGGGAGCACAGGCGCATGTTCATTGAACCGCGTGGTCTTACTCTCCACGGGTTGGGCTTATCTCAGCTCGTGCAAAGAACACTCCTTTTGACTCTTCCTTATGCTTAGGTCGCCTTTTCTGAAATCTTTTCTTTTGTTCGCTAGGCGACCAGATGGCACCGAAGTGGAACGCTCCAAAGAAGACCATCGGCAGCTCGGCCTCCCATCAAGACAAAGGAAAGGCGGTGATGCCGGAATCCCCGATCCCCAACTTTGGGTCGGCAGTGGAGCAGGAGCTCGAGGTGGCTCCTGATGCGTTCTTTGAGGCGGAGAGGATCGTCTCAAAGATTACCGACCAGACGAAGATCAACAAGCTGTTCCTCTCCCACAACATTGGGCTGGGGAGAGTGTCAGTGATTGCCTGACCTCCCGCGGAAGGCGAGTGGAGCTGCGCGCCGCTCGACGAGGCATTCGCGGCCTGGAGCGGCGAGCATTTCAAGGCGGGGGCCTTCCTCCCGTTGGATCAGTATTTCGCTGACTTCCTCAATTACGTGAGGTTGGCCCCATTTCAGCTCCCCCCCAACTCTTATCGGTTGTTGGCAGGGTTGAGATATTTATTTTTGAAGCACGAGTGGGAGGTCCCCACTCCTGCGGATATTTTGTACTTTTTCTACTTCAAGGCCAGCCCGGATCAGTAGAGGCGAGGCGACGGGTTTTACTACTTAACCCGATTTCCCAATACGGCTGCGGTCATCGAGCTGCCCAGCCACCCCAACGACTTCAAAGATCAATTCTTTATGTCGATGGGGTTCAGGAACTGCGAGCTCCACTACTTCAATCGTCATCGTAAGTGTTTTTAACCTTAGCTCGTAAGTTAAGTATCATACAGCTCCTCCTGTATCCCTTTCTGATTTAGATTAATCCTGTAGCTATCTTTGCGAGGACAGAGAAATCTATGACCCTCGGGGCTCAATACGAGACACTGGTGGGCTTGCCCCCCAGTGAAAAGGATTACCGCGTGCTCGTGATAGACGAGACGATGGTGGCCTGCAAGCTGATTTTCCCAAATCAGACTCTGAACCTAAGGAGGCCCCGGGGGCTTCCCCTAGCCCGCGATACCAGGCCCATCATCGTGGAGGAGGTCGCGGGGAATGAAGATGAGGAGGACGAGGTTCACCTCGTGAGAAACAAGAAGCGGGCGTTGGAGGTCGCCCAGACATCGGGCGAGGAGCGGATTTTTTCCGGAGCAACCGCGGGTCCTTCTGGCCAAGGTAACCCTTACTTGTTTAGGAGTTTAGATAGGGCCACAGCAGACCCCCGGCTAGCTAGGTTCAATCCTAGGCAGCTCGTCCATCATCACCGAAGTGATCCGGACCTGAACACAACCCTGCTCCACTGTGTCGACCGGCTTGTGTTGGACTACCAAGATAGCCGACCTAGGGGTACCGTAGTAGTAGATAACACCCTAGCCTTTAGGTCGATCCTATTCGAGGAGTATGGGACCAACCTTCGGTCATGGCCATCACTCCGGAGGGGTGCCGTAGCTCCGGGGCTTAGGCAATATGTAGAAGAATCTAGCCCTGAATCAGCCTCGGACCCAGAACTTGCGCTAGCTCGGGAAGTAATTGACTTAGATTCTTCTTCTAGCTCGGGGGGTAGGATTCCCTTTAGTATACATATACTTGAATTTCTCTTTTTCCCCCTTTGTTTTTGTTTCTGTATGATTGCTAACTCTTGTACTAACCATGTCTTTGTTTTGACAGAAGAGATGTCTCAGCCCGAAGAGAGCCTGCGAGGTGCGTTCGCCGGGGGGAACCCCTTAGCTGGGGCCTCTGGGCCAAGAATGAAGAGGCTCTGAACATCTAAGCACACCGCCGGGACCCCCACCAAGTCTCCTGCAAAGGAGAAGGAGCAACCCCCAGCTGCCCAGGTCGTGGGAGCGGTTCCTCCTGCTGTAGGGGGAAGCAACATGCCCCCACCCCCTCCGCGAGCTCCGGCTGCCGCCCAGGACGCAGGAACGGAGCTCGAGGCTTCGGCGATTGTACCCTCCGAGGTACGCATCCCAGTCAATCCCCAGGACCTGGAGAAGATTCCAGAGGCCTTCCGGGGAACGGTGTATGAGTCGGCGAACTACGCCGTCGGCCACATATACAAGTTCAACGAGAAGGAGCTCCAGGCCATCGAGACAATGAGCCCGGTGGGCGTGATGGAGTCTTCATTGGGCATGACCCTAACGGTAATCTGACTTTACCCTTTTATGGATTTTTGTTATCATGCTTTGCCTTGTGTTTCTTTTCTCCCTTCTCTTTTTTTTTTTCTAAGGCAATTGTCCCTCATCTCTCGCAGGGCGCCGTTGCCCTTCACCGGAGCATAGCCAGGGCCAAGGTTCAGCTCGAGGAGATGAAGAGCGAGTACCAGACTTCTCTGCAGGCGGCTAAGGATGCCTTGGCGGCCTCGCAGACCGAGTTGGAAAAAACCCGCCCAAAGGTTCAAGAGCTCGAGACCGCCCTCGCCGCCGCGCGGACAGACCTAGATGCCGCGAAGGCTAAGGCCAAAGCCGCCCTGGAGGCCGAGCGGGCAACTTCGGAAAAGGCCATGGAAGACATGTTCTATCATTGCTGGGCCTACAACCCAGACGCTGACTTCTCCTTCCTGGCAGCGAACATCTGGGAGCGCTTGCTGGTGAAGTTCCAAGCTAGCCTTGATAAAGAAGCGCCCTCCGAGGCCGGGGAAGGCTCCGGCGCAGCTGAGTAGGGCGAGACGACGACCTCCAAGGGGCCACCTGGCGGAGCTTAGGGCCTTCTTCTCTCGTGCCCTTTCTTTCAACATTTTTAACCTCCCCTTTTTTTTGTGTAACCTTTGCATGAGGTGCCTCCACCTCGAGACAATTTAACTTAATTTTATTTTTAATTGATTCTCTCCTTTGCCCCTATGCATTTTAGTCACAATTTTTGAAAAACTTAGTTCGCGTTAATCTTTATCCATATCTCGAGCTCTTTAGGGAGAACAACGATCAATAGATTTAGATTAACTTCCAAGTTTTTTGGCCTGGTTATATCCAGGAACTTAATTTGAAAACTCAGTTCGTGTCAATTTTTATCAATATCTCGAGCTCCTTAGGAAGAACAACGATCAATTGATATGAATCAACCTCTAAGTTTTATGACCTGATTATATCCAGGAACTTAATTTGAAAACTTAGTTCGTGTCAACTTTTATCAATATCTCGAGCTCTTGAAGAAGAACAACGATCAATAGATTTAAATTAACTTCTAAGTTTTATGACCTGGTTAAATCCAGGAACTTAATTTGAAAACTTAGTTCGTGCCAATTTTTATCAATATCTCGAGCTCTTTAAGAAGAACAACGATCAATAGATTTAAATTAGCTTCTAAGTTTTATGACCTGGTTAAATCCAGGAACTTAATTTGGAAACTTAGTTTGTGTCAATTTTTATCAATATCTCGAGCTCCTTAGGAAGAACAACGATCAATCGATATGAATCAACCTCTAAGTTTAATGACCTGGTTATATCCAGGAACTTAATTTGAAAACTTAGTTCGTGTCAATTTTTATCAATATCTCGAGCTCTTTAAGAAGAACAACGATCAATAGATTTAAATTAACTTCTAAGTTTTATGACCTGGTTAAATCCAGGATAGGACTTAGTTCACGTTAATCCTTACCAATATCTCGCGTTTTTTAAGAAAAACAACGATCAATCGATATGAATCAACTTCGAAGTCATTAAGGTGACCTGGTTATATCCAGGTACCATATGCCCCCCAAGTAACTGGGAAAGGGTCTTTCGTGGTTACTTTAGATTACACTTGAAAACATGTACAAATATAAACAAAAAGCTGATTCTCATTGCTTAATACATAAAAAATGGCCTCCCAAGCCTTACAAGTGAATCATTGATAATATTTCTTTAAATGGATGGCGTTCCAAGTCCGCGGGACTGCCCCTCCATCAAGCCGAGCTAACTTATAAGTTCCCTCCTTAATGACCTCGATGACTTGATATGGTCCTTCCCAGTTCGGTCCCAAGACTCCATCTTTGGGGTCCTTGCCGGCTAAGAAGACTCACCTTAGAACCAGGTCGCCAATGCTAAAGGCGCGCTTTTTGATTTTGGAGTTGAAATAGCGAGTGATCTTCTGCTGATAATGGGCAAGCTGGAGTTGCGAATCTTCTCGCCTTTCATCAACTAGGTCAAGGGAATTGTACAGGAGCTCGTGGTTGCGGTCCTGGTCATAAGACTGGACCCTGTGCGAAAGCACCTTAATTTCCACGGGGAGGACTGCCTCACTTCCAAAGGTCAAGGAAAAAGGAGTATGACCTGTAGGAGTCCGATGCGAGGTCCGGTATGCCCATAGGACCTGGGGGAGCTGTTCTGGCCAGACCCCCTTCACTTCATCTAATCTCTTCTTGAGGCTCGCCTTTAGAGTCTTGTTGACAGCCTCGACCTGGCCATTCGCCTGAGGATAGGCCACGGAGGAGAAACTTTTCACAATTCCGTACCTTTCACAAAAGTCGGTGAATAGGTCTCTGTCGAACTGAGTGCCATTATCGGAAACGATCTTCTTGGGCAGGCTGAATCGGCAAATAATGCTTTTAACCATGAAGTCAAGCACTTTTTTGGACGTTATCGTCGCCAAAGGTTCTGCCTCAGCCCACTTCGTAAAGTAGTCGATGGCTACCACGGCGTAACGGACCCCGCCTTTTCCAGTAGGGAGGGTGCCAACCAAGTTGATCCCCCAAACTGCGAATGGCCATGGGGATGAGATCATCTTCAGCTCGACTGGAGGAGCTCGGGCAACTGCGGCGAATCGCTGGCACTTGTTGCATTTCTTCACGTATGAAATCGAGTCTTTGGACAGAGTTGGCCAGTAATATCCTTGCCTCAGGACCTTTAAGGCCAAGCTTTGCTCTTCAGTGTGGTCTCCGCAAAAACCCTCATGCACCTCCTGCAGGATGGCCTTTGCTTCGTCTGGAAGAACGCATCGTAGGAGAGGTAGGGAATGCCCACGTCGGTATAATACTCCATCTACCATCGTATACCTGGGAGCTTGATAGAGTACTCGCTGTGCTTCATTGCGTCCTTCAGGTAGTTTTCCCCCGACGAGTTATTCAAGGATGGGGGTCATCCAGGTCGGCCTGGCATCAATCATCTCGACCTCCGTCCTGACTACTTCTATACTTGGTTTCTCCAAGAATTCTATTGGCACTAACCCCAAAGTCTCCGTCTCCCCAGAGGTGGCGAGCTTGGCAAGAGCATCTGTGTTAGTGTTCTGCTCCTGAGGTATCTGCTCGATCGAGCCTCGCCTAAACGCGGACAGCTCAACTTTTACCTTTGCCAGATAGGCAGCCATCTTAGGCCCCTGTGCCTGATATTCGCCCAGAACCTGGTTTACCACGAGCTGGGAGTCACTGAAGCACTGGACGGAGCTCGCCTTCAGCTTCTGAGCTATCCTTAGCCCGGCCAGCAAAGCTTCATATTCGACCTCGTTGTTGGAGGCCTTGAAACCGAACCTTAGCGCCGAGTGGAATCTATGTCCTTCAGGGGATATCAAAATGATTTCAGCCCCAGAGCTATTCTCGTTGGATGAACCATCCACAAATATCCTCCATGACGCCTGGGACGAGGTGACCTGGGGCGAGTCTGCCACAGGATCCTCCCGGAATTCTGTGCACTCGGCTACAAAATCGGCTAGGGCCTGACCCTTTATAGCAGTTCGCGGAGTGTACAAAATCTCGAACTGGCTAAGCTCGATTGCCCACTTTAACAAACGTCCCGGTGCTTCAGGTTTTTGCAAAACCTGCCTTAAAGGCTGATCGGTCATGACGTGTATTGAGTGGGACTGGAAGTACGGCTTGAGCTTTCGCGAGGCCGTGATAAGGTAGAACGCCAATTTCTCCATCAACGGGTATCGGGATTCAGCCCCGAGAAGTCTTTTGCTGATGTAGTAGACTAGCTTCTGAATCCGGTCTTCCTCCCGTCCTAACACGGCACTGGCTGCGTCCTCTGTGACAGCTAGGTAGAGAAAAAGAGGCTCTCCTGCTTTTGGTTTGGATAGTACGGGTGGCTCGGCCAGATGTGCTTTCAGGTCAAGGAAAGCGCTTTCGCATTCTTCTGTCCACTCGAATTTCTTATTCCCTCGGAGCAGGTTGTAGAACAGCAAACACTTATCGGTGGAATTGGAAATAAACCGATTGAGGGCTGCCACTCTCCCTGTCAGGCCTTGGACATCTTTTCGCGACCTGGGTGAGGGAAGCTCGAGCAATGACCTGACCTTGTCGGGGTTTGCCTCGATTCCTCGGGTATTGACGATGAACCCCAGGAACTTCCCTAAGGCAACTCCAAAAGTGCACTTCTGGGGATTAAGCCTCATGCCATACTCCCGTAGTATCTTGAAACATTCTTCCAGGTCGGAAACATGGTTATCGGCAGTCTTTGACTTGACTAGCATGTCATCAATGTATACTTCCATGTTCTTCCCGATCTGGTCCGCGAACATTCTATTTACTAGCCTTTGGTAGGTAGCTCCCGCGTTCTTCAGCTCGAACGGCATGACCTTGTAACAATAAACGTTAGTCGGGGTCATGAAACTGGTGTGCTCCTGGTCCGCCGGATTCATGGTGATTTGATTGTAGCCTGAATATGCGTCCATAAAGGATATGAGCTCGTGCCCTGCCGTGGCATCCACCAACTGGTCAATCCTTGGCAGTGGAAAACAATCCTTGGGGAAGGCTTTATTCAGGTCGGAGAAGTTGATGCAGGTCCGCCATTTCCCGTTGGGCTTCGGGACCAGCACGGGGTTGGCGACCCAGATTGGAAACTTGGCTTCACGGATAAAGCCGCATTTTTTGAGCCGGGCCACCTCTTCCTCCAAGGCTTCAGCCCGGGTCGTTCCTAGGCGTCTCTGCTTCTGGGACTTTGCAGGAACGCTCTTATCCAGATGAAGTGTGTGCATGATGACACTCGGGCTGATTCCCACCATGTCCTCGTGTGACCATGCAAACACATCCATGTTACTCCGCAGAAATCTGACCAGTTCCGCCTTCCTCTCGCTGCAGAGGTTTTTCCCGAGCTTGACCATCCGTGATGGATTCTGCGGATCGATGTTTACTTCCTCGAGCTCCTCAATAGCTTGGAGCTCGGATCTGTCCTCGCCTATTCGGGGGTCAATATCCTCACTTAAGACGATATTTTCCCCTTCGGCGCTTTGAGGTTTTTCAATCTCAGGATCAGCTGCGGGTTCCTGAGATTCCTCTTCACCACCTTGGATGGCCATTTCTAGCTGCACGGGTTTAGATTTTCCCTCCATGGAAATGCTGTAGCATTCCCTGGCAGCGAGCTGATCACCATGGACGGTGCATACTCTCGTTGAAGTAGGGATCTTCATCGCGAGGTGACGAACGGAAGTGACGGCCTCAAAAGCTATGAGCGTAGGTCGTCCCAAAATTGTGTTGTATGCGGCGGAGCAGTCAATGACCACGAACTCGAGGAGTTTGGAGACTGTCCGAGATCCTTCTCCTAGGGTGATCACCAGCTCGATCGTCCCTATTGCTGTTGATCCTTCTCCCGAAAAACCGTACAACATCATGGAGGTCGCCTTAAGCTTGGCAATGGTCAAACCCATCTTCTCCAATGTGGACCGGAATAGGAGGTTCACAAAGCTCCCATTGTCGATCAGCACCCTCCTAACTCTCCGATTGGCGAGCTGAACTGCCACGACCAAAGGGTCATTGTGAGGGAACTGGACATGGCCCGCATTTTCCTCTGTAAAAATGATCGGTTGCCTCTCCAATCGCTGCTGCTTTGGCTGACGCTGCTCCAGGACGAACTCCATTCCGTTATGCGCCTTTAGTTCGTTCACGTACCTCTACTAGGCGCCCCTGCTCGTGCCAGCCAAATGCGGTCCTCTAGAGATGGTGGATATCTCCCCTCCTACCACGGGAGGGGGGACGTCCTGATCTATTCGAGACCTGGGCTGACTGGCCGGGACTTCTGGAGCAGGTCGACCTGCTGGGACTCTATTCCGCGCGTATTGAGCCAAGGGGCCAACACGGATGAGAGTCTCGATCTCATCCTTTAGATGCCTACAATCATCAGTATTGTGGCCAACATCGTTGTGAAAGCGGCAAAATTTGGAGGTGTCTCTCTTCCCCTTTTGGTGCTTCAATGGCTCCGGCCTCTTTCAGAGGAGGCGAGTAGAATTAACTAGGAAAATATTTTCCCTAGACTGGGCGAGCTCTGTATAAGTCACGTAGACGGGCTTGAACTTGTCCACGGACTTATTCTTCTTTTGGCTGTGCTGGCTGCCTTCACCATTCCCCTTTCTTTTGCCTCCACCGAGCAGGTTGTTCTGTGTGACATTTTGGGTTGCTGCCACGACCTCCGTTGTAACGACCCAAATTCGCTATTAAGGCTTAAGGGCCTTGAGTAGTGTGCCTGGAGGGCATAATGGGATTCTGTGTGTGACTTTAATGAGTTTAATGCATGATTATGATTTAATGCACGTTATATGACTATTTGATTATTTGTGATGCATGACTATGTGAATTAGTATGCATGTAGACCTGATTGAGCATATTTTTAATTTGGCCATTTTGGGCATGACCATGTTGATATCTGTGATCTGTGACTCGAGACGATCCTAGAATGAGCGGGTTAGCGGAAAAGTCAAAGCGGGAATCTATACCCGGCTTGGGTTAAGCTTGGGGAGTTTAAATGAGAATTTGGGAAATATATCGAGGTTAATCTTGATGATGAGGAATGTATATTTGATGATTAATCAGGTATTGGGTAGCGAGCGGGAATTATTAGGAACACTTGAGGAATTAGTGGGAATTTGGGTAATATGACTAAAATGCAAAAAGGTTTAGAATTATTAAGGGAGGGCATTTTGGTCTTTAGGCTTGGAAGAGATGAGTTAAGGAGGGCTTTATGCTTAGTGGATTTTGTAGAAAAAAGAGTTATAGGCTGAAAAGAAAGAAAGAAGGAAGGGAAAGGAAAAGAGAGAAAAGCTGAAGGGTTTTGTCCAAAGAATCGGTTTGTGGCTCTCCCAACCAATTTCCTTCATTTTTCTTGGAGTCAAGCTCAGTGGAGAGCTAGGGTAGGCTGAGCATCAAGGATCCTAAGCTAGACTTGAGGATTGGCAAGGGATTAGCAAGATCACATCTGAAATTTGAGGTAAGTTCTTGGAGATTTCAGTTTTAGGGCATGACTGGTTTGAACTGTGTTTTTGAGCTAAATGGGTGGGATTTTTGGGGAAATCAGGTCAAGGTTGTGAAGGTACAAGCTAAGGAGGTCTAGGGTTCAATTCAAGGACGAAATTCCACCCACGGTATGATTTCTAAGACCTTATCTTTGTTGTTTGAGTGGATTTCTGGTTTTTGGGTTCATTATGTTAGATTTTGAGTTTTGGGTTGCTTGAGCTTGGGGTTGAGTTCTTGGGATGCTTGGGATGAGTGTGAGGTGTGGTTAAGTGTGTTTTTGGGCTTGGGAAATATTTGGGCAAGTTTGGGGTTGAAATGGTAGAAGAAAATCGCAAGAAGCGATTTTTGGGTTTGGCTGGTCTGCAACTAGCGCTACAGCGCTAGTCAGGGGGCGCAGTAGCGCTAGCCCCTGTTTCTGATGGGGTGGTTCTGCTTGTAGCGCTACAGCGCCCTCTTTAGAGCGCTGTAGCGCTGCACTGTTCACAGAGGGGATTTTTGGGCTTTTGTGAAGGGATTTTGACCTAGGGTTCGGGGCTCGATTCCGCCACTTTGTTTTGGGGATCTAGGACTTCCCGGGGGCTCGGGATTGGTCCCGAGGCTAGGTTTTGGACTTGAGGTTTGGTAATGACTTTGACTTATGGATTTTGCTTAGGTAAGCGCTAGGGCTCGAGTAGGATCGTGCTCAAGGAGTCAGGTTGATCAAGGCCATCGAATTTAAAGGTAAGAAACCCGTAACACCCGGGATTAGGGCATGGGCCCACAGTGTTATTGCAGGGCATGGCCCTAGATTGTTTTACTTGCAAATCTATGATCTTGGATGAATTATTATATGCTTGAATGATTATTTCGAAATGTATTATGCGTGCGATTATCAAGTAATGAACGGCTAAGGCCGAGAGCGGAAAAGGCCGGGTATGGCTTTGGGGCCGGAAGTAACGCTCAGCACATGGGGTGCTTATAGCCAGGGTGGGACCCAAGGGATACAAGAGTTATCCTGACTGTGAGGACCGAGACCTCAGGCTTTGGTAAGGCCTCTGGGGCGGCATGGCCGTGCTTGTTTAGTCTGATGGTTTTCCTATTTATCAGTGGGTTATGTCAGCTATATACTATGCATATGTTATGTACTATTTGGGTTTTCTTGCTGGGCTTCGGCTCACGGGTGCTCTGTGTGGCAGGTAAAAGCAAGGAGTCAGTCAACCGGCCATGAGTATGGAGAGCGTGGGGGCGGCGCGTACATGTTCGGCCTGCCCGACTGCTTTGGTTGTGGGCATTTTGTATATGGCTGTATTAACTCATTCTTTTGATAGTTAACCTGGTGTAAATCTATTTTTGAGTTGTAAATATTTTGTAAACCTTATTTTGGGATCCCAGAGGTTTGATACTTAACGTTTTCAATGAAACTAAACATTTTCAAAGAGTACAGCCTTAGATTCTGGTTTATTCACACTTTTGGTTTTAGAAACCACGAAGAGTCAGTCAAAAGCACGATTTCTGTTTTAAACTCATTTAGTAACGGCTCTAAGGTAGTAAGGCGTTACATCCAACCCCACTCCAGCGGGCTGATCAAGGACCTGGATGGTTCCCACGGCTTCGACTTCGGCTTCTTCCAAGTTGATCCATTCCTGGGCCCTGTTAAGAAATTCGTTAACCGAGCTGACTCCCTTTCTTTGTATGTCTTTCCAGAGATCCCCTCCGAAGAGGATTCCAGTTCTCATGGCCATGAGCTTGGAGCTATCATCCGCGTCTCTGGCTTGAGCAGCGACGTTCGCAAATCTGCTCAGGTAGGCCTTCAGAGTTTCACCGGGCTGCTGCCTCACGTTAGCCAGGGAGTCGGCCTGAACGCGCGCAGCCTGGGAGGCTCGGAATGCCCTTTTGAAATCTGCCGAGAAAGTCTTCCAGGAGCTGATTGACTGTCTTTTACCTTGCTTGAACCACTGCCTGGCAGGTCCAGTCAGTGTGGAAGGGAAGATTAAACATCTCAGCTCGGGGCCAATGTTGTGGACCATCATTAGGGTGTTAAACATCCCCAGATGATCCGACGGATCTCCGTCTACATTGAACTTGGACAGGTGCGGCATACGGAAACCAGGTGGGTACGCCGTTGTGGCTATGCTGGGGGCGAAGAGCTCCATCTCGTCCCCTGAATCATATTCATCTTTTTCTTTTTCTGACAGGAGCTTCCTCATCAGTTCCTCCATCTGGGCCAGGCGCTCGAGGGTTTGGTCCTGATGTCCTTGGTTATTCCGGGGCTGTTCAACAGCTCCGGCTCCATTGTACATATTTGGTGGGTTATTGTCCCTCCTATCTTGAGATAGGTTATTTGGGGCATTCCCGCCGTTACGTACTTTGGACAAGCCCCCCCCCCGAGCGAGCATGGCTATCTCCTCCTGCTGGCTCCCCTCTATGAGAGTTAAGGCGATCCCGCAGATCGCCTCCCCGAGTGGCTTATGGGCTTTGTGCCGAACTTAGGCGTTGACGCAGGTCCCCGCCAGAAAGGTCGCTCCGACGACTGCCGGTCCAGTAGCTCCTGCTAGAGAGGCTCGGAGCTTGCCTTTGGTGTTGAGGATCTGCGCTTTCCCTTGGCGCCCTGCTACGTCGGGAAGGTCTGGCTGATGGTGGGTTTCTCCTGCTACTCCCATAGGCTGGGATATCTCGGACGGGCCGAGGAGGAGATGGATATCTGATTGGAGACGGAGGATGCCTGACTGGAGAGGCGATCCTAGTTCCATCAGGACGGATCAAGTTCGGTGGGGGCCTTTCGGCCCTGCCAACCTGTTGGTCCCGCGCCTGGCGATCTGGACGAGGCGCAGGACGGTTGTTTGGGACGGGCTGATGCTGCGAGCCCTCCCCGAACCTCCTTCTGGAATTTCTTCGAGCTGCCCTGGGCGCGCTCGAGGCTGGTTCGGAGCTAGGAGTCGAAGTTCTGACCGAGCGGCCGTACTGCTATTTTCCGGCTCTAGGCACTTCTTCGAAGTTTGCCTCTCGATGGTGTGATGAAGGAGTGGAGTTGGCTGTCGGAAGTCTGTCCGAGCGGCTATGCCTGGACCGGTTACCCCAGCGAGACTTAGTAGCCTCGCCTTGCCTCTCTCCGATGTTAGCGTCGGTTGTGAGAGGGGGTAGTCGGGCCAGCACATCCTTGATCTGTTGGCTAGCTATTGCTAGCTGGCTCCTCAGCTGAGCATTCTCCATCTCCACCGCAGTGTAATAACACGGGTTTGGATTAGGTGGCCGGGGTGCCGAACTTCCGGTGTTATCTTGGCCCGCCGGTTGCTTTCCTGGCCGCTACTGGGCTTCAGGAACTTGTTCACCAGGGATGGCTGTATGATGAGCCTCCTGCCCATCATGCTGTTCTGTCTCGTTACCGTGCCTGGATCGAGTAGTCACCATAGTTGGATGTTTGCGACAGCACTAATCGAACTTGCTCTCAATGAAAGCACCAAACTGTTGACGCGGTTCTTTGCCAACAGGTAATTAAGAAAAGAAGAGAAAGGGATTAGTGCTTAGGTTGAACCGAAACAGATATATGATCTTAGGAAATGAAATGGTGACTCAAAGTACGTTTTTTAAGTGGTTCAAAGGTTAAAATTCTTCTACTCCACTAGTCAGTATTATTGCTATATACTGGGTATTTGATTACAGGGTATTTCTTACAATCGAGAATCCAACCTCTATTAACTCCCAAGGTCTCCATATTTATAGGAGAAGGCACCTGGGAGTTGGTAAGAAGGTCATCCCGTGACCTTCTTACCTATCGTATCTACTCTGGGACATTCATGATTAATTCCTAAACCTGACACATAAGTGTGGTCAAATCAATAGTTAAGGGGATAATGGGCCGCACGGCCCAACCCAGCCGTGGGTGTCTAAATACGCACGTTCATGCTGCGTGTCCGAGAAGTCAGGGATATATCAGACACGTGATGTCTGATATATGCACGTTTACCTTGCGTGGTTGACTTTATAAGAGGTCACAGTCTCCAACTCTAGCTCGTACCACAAGCTGGATACTTCACTCGACCTGCGACCTTCAGAGTCCAGACCCAACCCTCAAGCACTCTTGGCGAACCCTTAGGTTACCTCGAGCTAAAGAGGTAGGACCTTATGGTGAGAGCTCCGGTCTTGGGAAGTCCACGTGGTAATCATGATTAGGCCGCATCTTAGCTCGCTAATTAGCCCGTGGGAAAACCAGGGCGTACAGGAGTATTTGCGGCATAAATACTCAAAATTTCACGTTTTTTATAGTTAAACACATGATTATTTTATTTTTACGGTAAAAATACACAATGTTCAATATAAATTAAAAATAAATATCTAATTTTTTTTTGCGACAAAATACCGAAAGTTGCTAAAATATTGTTTTTGTCAGTAACTCCTCTGTTGTAGCTGTTAAACATGTTGACTCAATAGATATGTATAACTTCGTAATTTTGGTATTTTTGTCCTCCAAATATATATTTTTTAAAATTAGAATTAATTTAAAATGTCTTTTTAATTCATTTTTTTAATTAAAAATTTTTTTTTAAAAGAAATTATGAAATGGTTGGACTGATTACAGTGACAAATATTTGCTTAGTCAACATGTTTAACACCTCTAACAGAGAATGTACTTATTGAAGTAATGTTTTAGCAATTTTAGGTATTTTTGCCGCAAAGAAAAAATAATAGGTATTTATCTTTAAAATATATTGAATATCATGTATTTTTGCCGTAAAAATAAAAAATTAAGTATTTAATTGTAACAAGTGTGAACTATTGAGTATTTATGTGGCAAATACCCCTTCCAAATATAAGTTTCATGTTAAAAAAAAAGGGGAATTCTTTAATTTCCCACTTCATTTTGAAGGACCTAGTCCCTCATGTGGTGTGAGTCCTTAGATAGATGCTTAAAGATTCTTTATGAATGGCTAGATGAAATGTTTTGTATAGAAGGATTAAAAAAATACTATTTTACCCTCATTTACCTTTTACCGGTTCTCTTTTCATTCTATTATGATTTTTTCAATCTAAGCTATAAAAAGTTATTCATAATAGGTACTTATACTCATGGCTATGCATTTTTTATATATATATATATATACATCTATATATATACGATGATATTGGATGCTAAAAATTTATGTAAGATAATGTATTAGTCTGCCTAGTAGTCATTTCAATATTTAATTCATTTCTTTTCCTGATTTACAGTTAATTATGTTATTTTCTCGGTAAAATATTTTAGTGCTTCATGTGTCGATTATAACACTAGATTTTAATATTGTCCATGTATAAAAAGAATTAGTAGAACAATTAAAGAATAGTCTGAATCAAGAAAAATAATGTGTTGAATTGTATTTGATTAGGTTTCAAGCAATTAGAGATAGTCCTATTCAAACTAGTGCAATCGATATTATTTGCTTGTTACTTGTTAATTTTTCAACAACTAAGAAATGTTTTGTTATATAATGTAGAAAATTACTTAATAAGGAAATAGTTATGTTGTACCTCAAAATAAGTGTGGACTCAATCATTTAGCTAGGGTTATAGCTATCAGATACACATGGAAAAAGCAAGCGAGTAGAACATCTAACTAACATTGATGTGAGCAGCTCGAGTTAAGACTTGGCAGTGCGACATGTAGATAATCTCCAGATCGCCTCTCAGGACAATAATCTAGTTCGAGACATGTAATGACCAGATTGCCTTTAGGATGCTCTAAACTTAATCCGAACTAAAGTTTGTTTGCTCTTCGATCTCTAGATCGATGAAGATGTTCAACTCATGGAAACTTGGTCATGATGCACAATGAAGGATCCCAAAATACTTGGAGGTCCCTTATACGCTCATTAATGTCCATGCTGTATTGCACATCTATTGCCTGAGATAACGGAGTATTTTCCATAGGCAATCGTATCCCTATGTAAATGAGAATTATCTTGATTGATTGTGTTACCATATTTATGCACACGGTTTCCCAAACTTATTCAAGAATATCCACTATAAATATCAGGGATAATGGATAGGAAAATGGACGGCTTTTTGTAATACATAAATGTTGCCTGAAATCATATGTAGTAGACATTGTTTTTATGAAATAAATAAATGAATTGAATTTGTTATGCATATATTTTATGGACTATATTATTCTGTGATAATATTAAGTAAATATCAGGAAAATTCCTAAGTTCATATATGTGATCTCAAACACGTATTGGTACGGGAGGATTGTGTTTGAGATAAATGAACTTGAATAGTTCGCAGTAAAATAAAGTTATGGAATCTTTAGATTAATTACTGCAAGTACGGTCCACTAGTATAATGAATACATGTGATCTAGATCTGGATCACTAGTGTGGTAGGACACTTTAGTGGAGGTGCTTTATACATTAGAGAATATATAGAACTGGACCAGATATGTTTATTAATACTTAGTTAAATACCATTTCGAAGTATTAATTAAGGACACTTGATAGGCTTCAAGAGGTATGATTTCTATTATTATCTTGCTTATGATTAATGTATGTATATTAATGGATCCACATATTTAAAGGTAGTTTAGATATGTTGCAAAATTTTTGTTGTACACTGGGCCAACCACACCACCATTCCGCTGCGTATTAGGAAACTCATTCCTAAAAATAAACTCGCTAGAAATTGTGAGAGATTAATAATATTATCTCGTGGACTAGATGGATTTTAACCACCGAACCACGTTAAATTGTGACTGTGAGAAGTTTTTCATATAATTCATTACGGTTTAGAAAAGAGCATTAATATCTTTGTTATTGGATTTCTAATTTACCATTAGCAAAAAACCGCGCCAATGATTTGGTGCTTTTGTTGAGAGTTCATTAGTGCTTAATCCCTTACGAGTTTTACTCAAACGTTCATCATGGTGGTCACCCAATCAATGCACGACAACGAAATGGAGCAGCCTGGTGACCAAGAGGCGCATCATACGGCTGTTCCCACTGAAAAAGGCCCAGACGTTCAGCAAGGCCCTGGAAAGCAACCCGTGGGCAAAGACGATATTGGGAGCTCAGTGCCACACCCACCAATTCCTGATCCAAGATATCTAATAGCCATTGAGATGGAGAATTCCCAATTAAGGAGCCATCTCGCTCGAGCTAACAGGAAGATCGATGAGGTCTTGACTCGGTTACCCCCTCTTGCAACTGACATCAATGTCGAAAAGAGGCAAAGTGGGTCCCATAGGTCCCACGAGAATAACCGACCCAATCTGTCAGAACCGCAACTCCGAGCTTTGTACCTTCAGAGCGAAATCAGTGGAGTGCTCAACCTGCTAATCATCACAGGAACCATCATCCCCATGTTAGTCGATCGGTCAGAACTGTGACCCCCAGCTCCGTGCCTTCCGAACAGATTCCAAGGAATGTTCACAACAACCCAACATGGCGAGCTGGGAAAAATTCACGGAGACAAAACGCCCCAGTGAATCCACCTATGCCGCAATCAGAACCACAAGCACAAAGGACTCGGAAGATCGGGGTAGAACCGAGATGGGCTAATTTAGTACGACCTAATGGGACGAGGATAACCTCGTCGATAAGACACACACCATCACCGGTTAGATATCCAACATTACCGCGCCCACAGAGAGATGCTCCAGTTAGTGGGGATAGCAGGAGAAATACTCCCCCATCATTGGACATCTATGTCCCACGACCTCGCGCTGATAATCCAAGTCCTCGATCTCAGCCGCGGGTCGTGAGTTTCGCTAATGGAAGTTACTAGACGAGAAGCCAACGTGGAGGCAGGTCTGAAAGCAACTCGAGGAATCATCTGAGTTTCGTACAAAGTCCTCGTTCCGTTCCACATCCTGACCTGTGTGACCATCTGAATTCACAAAGGAAGTATTTAGCTCGCAATGATGAAATGAGTTATACTCAGCATGGGGGAAGTCCGTCTATCGTGCGCGGCAATGGGAATGTCCCACCTAACCAAACTCGAACTTGGAGGTGGCGAACATCCCCCAACTAACTTAGAGACCAAGGATCCAACCCTCGAGCGACTGCCCATGATGGAGGAGCAGATGAAAAAGCTTTTATCTGGAAAAGGAATTGATGATTGTGACTCTGATGAGGAGTTCGAGCCTTTCGCCCCAAACATTGCAGCAACTCCATATCTTGTTGGCTTCAGGATGTTGACCATGCCTGCGTTTGAGGGAAACTCAGATCCATCTGACCATCTCGAGACGTTCAATATGCTGATGATGGCCCAAAATGTTGGGTTTGACCTAAGATATATTTTGTTCCCCGCAACTCTGACCGGACCTGCTATGTAACACCCTACTACCTTAGAGTCGTTACCATGTGATTTATAAATGTGCCATTACCTCGCTAATCGAGGTTTTAGGTTAAAAAGTGTGGTTAAATCAAAATAAAGACTCATTTAATGAGCATTAAGTATAAAGAGTTGGTCATTCATTAAAATCCATAAAAATGTTACATTGGGTTCCCAAAATGCTATTTTGAAATACATTTACAATCCAAAGATATGGTATAGTAGTGACAAAATCAAACGTTTACCACGTGTTCCTCAAAACAACCCCAGCCGTAGTGGTCAGGTAGGCTAAACATGTACACACTGTTCCATGCCCTCAAACTCATGGTTGTTCAACCTTTTCCTTGCCCTTACTTGCACCACAGAGCACCCGTGAGTAGAGGCCCAACAAGAGAACTTCAAGGCACAGCATACAATAATTTATTTCAACAAATACATACTTAATCAAAACAACAAATAGTTACAAGTTCCTATTGGAATGCACAACAACACAGTAACACAGAATAATAGTAACACAATAGTACAGTATCACAGTAGCACAGTAACACAACAATACAGTAACACAGCAACACAGTAACACAACAACACAGTAACACAGCAGCGGCCTCCGCCGATCAGGGTGCGTTATCAAGCATCAAGTCCACAGTCTTAACCGAACGGGTGTGTACAACACCCTTAGAGGGTCTCGCCCTGGCGGCCTGCAATCAGCATGCTTAACGCCGATCCCGGCCCCTTTACTGCTCCCATCTCTTGCCGATCAGTCATAATCACGTGTATGATATAACAACTATAAACAATACATACATCACTATACACCACATAGCTCTATGGTCACAATAAGTTATCTTACCTGGTGTCCCGAGCTAACAACCCAAACCGATCTCGAGCACGATTCCTAATCCTGAGCCTGGGCAGTAAAACCTAGTCACAACGTAATGATAAGTAGACATCCAACAAGTCCTAATCAATTAAGAACTTCAGATTAAAATACTATCCTTTGAGACCTCAGATTATACTAAAGCAGGTAGTAGAACCCTTCCTGAGCCCTAACATTTGGGTTCCCAAGCTTAAAACCCTCATTTGGCCAACATTTCCCATTTGAGCCGTGATCCAGCCCTTAAGGGTCGCGGCGCGCCTTAGCATGCGCCGCGACGCTTGGGAAAAATCAGAGGCTCCCAAGCCTTTTTGTTCATACGGACCGTGGCACCCGAAGAACAGGGCTGCAGCTCGAGCCTACAAACCCAGAAATCCCCTGCATTTTCTCAAGCTAACATCACCAATTACTTCCTAAACTTGCCCTAAACTCAGATTCACATCCCAAACTTATAACAACACAACATGACCAACAAAGCCACCCCAATTCTTAGCCCATAACCCATTAAAATTCAAACAATCAAACCAAAACTAAAACCTTAAGAAAACCTTTAAACCACAACTAAAACCACCAAAATTCAGGGCAAAGCTTTACCTCACTGAAGAATCAAACCCCTTAGGCTGTCTCAGACCTTCTCTTAGCTTGATCTTCCCCAAGTTCCAGCCTCTACCCCTTGATTCCTCAGCTGAATTCTCAAAAGTTTCACCAAAACTTCAAGCACACCATTGAGAGGGAGAGAGAACCGAGTAAAGAGAGAGAGATAGGCTGAGATATGTTTCCCCCTTCTGGCTAGTTCTAGACTTTTAGTTAGCTTAAGTCTATCCTCATATGTAGAATACCCAAAATTCCCCTAAGTATATCCTCAATCCTTTAGTGCCACCAAGGGCAATCCCGTCATTTTCCACCTCCCGCTAATTCCTCGAGTGTTCCTATAAATCCCCATTTAATCCCCGACACTCTTAAACAAACATTAAATCACTACCTGTTACCCAGTAATTCCTGAACACGTACCATGTTCACAAAATACCCCTAGGCTCCCCCGAGCCGGGTACTTGACCTCGTTGTGACTATTCTGCTCCCTAGGATTGTCTTGGACCACACATCTCAAATGTATCCCCATAACACTGGGGTCTCACTCACAATACAAACATATTTACATTTATGCCCTCAACAGGCTAAACTTACAAACGTGCCCCTATTCACATAAATGGGCCCACATGCACATTTAATACACATAAACATGCATGTCTAATCACATTATCACACAAGTCATCTATGTCACACATATAATTCTAATTAGGCCCTCCAGGCACAGTAATGAAGGCACTTAGCCTTAAAAAAAAATTCATGACATTACAACTATCCCTTCCTTATTAAAATTTCGTCCTCGAAATTCGGTTAAACATCTCAGAATACTAATTCCGCATGCCTGACTATACCTTAAAGTCAGATCCCTTACCTTACCACTTCTATGCAACACTTCCACAAGAATGATAGTCTTAATTTGTAAGACTTTATTTCTTTTATCCAGAATTTCCATTGGCCTTTCTTTACACAATAAGTTTCACTGAATTTCTAGGGTCTCCTCACCCAATCAGGGGTTGTGCTCGTCACCCCCTCTCTTCAACATTGGTACTAGTAACACCTTGTGAGCCTCTACTCATGTTGGGGTAAGGCCAATCTCTAGGCCCATGGCCTAATCCCTATTAGGATCTCACAAATGTATCTCAAATCTAGAGTCAAACTCCTCTTTCCTTTTCGAACCATCTTATCCTTGTTAGTTCATAATACTTGGAGAATACAAAGTCCTCAATCCTAGAACTCCGCGTTCCCATATCTAGACTTGCGAACTCTCATGTCCTTGTAATAACGCAGACACTCCTGCCCTCAACATTCCTTAATAGTTTCACTGGTCCTATGAGCCATTTCTGAACCAGGATACTTCTTGTCCCTAGGTTCATTTTACGGAATAAGTATTTCTCATTCCCTGTCTCACAATATCCTACTCAGAGTCACTCTATGACCATTTTTCCATGGGTCTAAATCTGACACTATCGACCTTGGTGACCAATGGGGACGTGTGGTCTCCTTTCGTACCCACTCCCTATTTTGATATCTCACTCGCACCAACCATGGTGTGTCAACCCAATAGGTCAAATCATAACTTTCGCATCCACTCACCTCGTCTGTAGTCTGAGGTGATCCACCCTTAGGGTCCATAATTATATCCCTTCATACTAGCTCCAGGATACACTAGAGTCATAATAGCCCTTCTGGCTTCTGATTATCATCTCTTGTTTACTAAATGATTAGGCCGTGCGCCTCCTAATATACAAATTGTAGTCTCAACACCCATTCAAACTTCTTGGATACAATAATCGTAAGGGGTAACTTAGGGTTCATCCCGCATCCTCCCCTCAATGCCAGCATCCTTCGGATCACTCATCCGATTTGCATATCTTAACCAAACTATTCCAAAGTTGTAGGATTCTTAACCATTCCTACAAGATTTTCTTTCTGTGTTTCACCGTTCATTCATAGAAATATATCCGCCAATTATCAATCACAGGTTCCAAACCAACCCCGGTCATTACTTCATTCTAACTGTGGTTAACCAACATTACTATCAGCTCGACATCCAATGTAGAACATCTAAGTCCCATGTCGAGCATCTATGTTCTTATTCCTCTTTCCATTATGAAGCATGAACAACCTCCATTTCCAGTCTACACACAGGCGCACCCTAACTTTTGATGCACCGCACCAATATCCCATGTTCTAAGCAAGGATAGTGTCCAGCGCACTGTCCTCCTATACCAGTCCATCACGTACATATCATAATACCATGACATGCTAACCAACCTTTATTCTAACTTCTAAAAATCTGGTACGTAACTATTCATTCAGACAAACTTTATGTTCTTATGTTATTTCAGTCAAGGTATAACTGTCCTCGAAGATGCTTCAAGTAGTAGCCGATGTGTCCCACTGGTTTCACTGTGCTTCTTGCCCCTAAGGCGTTTCTTTAGCAATTTCCTTACGATTTCCATCTTAATTACCTCACACATGATCCCATTACCTCCCATATCATGACCTTGAATGTCTTCTGGAGAAATCGAAACTTGTCCCTCTTGGAACCTTACCTGTAATCTTGCTTCCTTAGCCTTGGTACTATCCATGAAGTTGCTATTCACGTTCTGCTTCTAACTGGGAGTAGTCTGAAACATCCTTGGTCAATATGAATACGACTTGTCCTCACCATCCTTGTACTCTCTGCTTGTTGAACTTACCTAGGTCACAGAAGCATTGGTCAGTTTAAAAGCCTTCACTGATAATCAATTACATCCTACTTGGTGCAAGAAATAATTCTTGGAATGTCTCTTTCCTTGATCCTCAGCTGGTAATAACCAGATCGAGGGTTAATTCTTGAGAGCATTATCCTACCCTCGCAATCGGGTAATGAAACCTTTATTCTTGGCAACGGGTACCTATCCTTGAAAATTACTTCCTTTGACTATCCATATGCGGTACATATCCTTACAGACTTGGCCCTCTTCTTGACAAACGGTGTTGGCGTGTCCCATGATGAGGTGCTCCTCCTAATCAACTCTCAAGTCAAATAACTTCTTCTTCAACTGAGCCTTTAATTCTTCTGGCTAAGCTAGTGTCATTCTTCATAATGTCCCTGATATCGATTATATCCCTTCCTTAGTCCCAAAGCACACTTAATTCCCTAGATGCGACAACAATCCCAACGAATCCTCGTGAACCTATCTGGAACCTTATTGACCGATCCAGCTTTCATCTGGTCTCTCTAAAATGACCTTAGTGGTATCTTCCTCACAGCAAGGCACCCCGTAACCACAACCGGGTCCTTTTCTTTTAACCTCAGAAGTCACCATCTTATCTTATAGTCCAAGGTTGTCCCTTATTTGACAGACAAATCCACACTCAGGATCACCTCGAAATCCTCAAAGAACCGACTCAATATAAAAGTACCGAAACTGGAGAGCTGACCTGCCGCCTCTGAGGGACTAGCCTCAGCTCTGACCGCATCGAGACGGACACTCGAGCTAGAGTAGGGTTATTTGTACTCTTTGGTTCTTCCGTCTTTGTCTTCAGGCAATTCCTCTTGATGTGCCCTACCATTATTCATTGAAAACATGCCTTCGCTCCCACATGATGTCTCCTGCACCTAGCGCGTACTAAATAACTCCTCCAGACCTCATCGTTGTCCTAGCAGCCGCTTTGAATTCTATTACCCCTCCCATCAGGACCAGGAGTAATAGAACTATCATGGGTCTTTCTTTCTTGGTTATTGGGCCTCCGCCCCTACCTAATCTCGCAAATGGGGATACCATTGCCTAAGCTTTCCGTCTAATGACACTCTTACTCCATGTCTCGTCTCTTGCGTCCTCTATAACAAGGTCCCTCCGTATTGCCCAAGCGTAGGTAACAATCTCCTACACTAAAGAAACCCTAACACTCTGGGCCATCCCAGGGTTCAATCCTCGAATGAATCGCTCCTTCCGGGCCACATTCGCTGGTACCAAATCAAATGTGAATTTGGCCGATCTATGAAGCTTACTGACATACTCTGTCACTGTCTTAATATCCTGAACCAAGTTCATAAACTCATTGGTCTTTCCAATTCAAACTGCGTCACAGTAGTGCCTCTCATTGAACCATTGTCTGAGTTCCTCCCCAACCCATCATGACAACATTCTAGGTCTGGGATACAACTTCCCACCACGTTCGGGCATCCTCCCGCAACATGTACGTGGCACAAGCCACCCTATCACTTCCTTTCGCTCCTATATAGTCGAGGACGGAGATAACCATGCTCGTCCATTGTTCAACTTTGAACGAGTCCAAACCTCCCTCAGAAAATGGAGGATAGCACTTTTGTAATATTTCATATGGCAATTCCCATCTGTTTCCACCCTCAGGTTAAATCGTAACTGGTGACATTGTTGCAAACACACACAGGGCATCGTTCCCTACCAAAATTCGCTATCTCAACCACCTAATCTCTTCCTCTTGCTTTTGTAATCCTGCTTGTATGCCAACAAACACTTGCCGCCAATCCCAGGGCCGATGGATGATTCTGGCCTCAGTTGCAATCATTCACACTGCCTGATCTATTTGGCTGCCTTGGATACAAAATTTCCAAATCTATCTTCAGCTGAAAACCTGGCCTACTAGCCCTGATACTCTTATCCGACACTATACCATAGTAAGGCCAAACAACACAATAACCATATAATACACATACCAGGATGAAAATACGAAACACTCATGCCTCATTCATCAAACCTCAATCCCACAAAACACTAGCATATCCATCATGCTTCCTATTCTAGTAGATAAGGCAAGTAAGATAAGCATTTCAACAAATATTGCATTTAATACCAACCAACCCTGAGTCGAGCTTTTCTTTGGTAGCGAGCATTGATGTTCAGTCAATCTCCAGGAACCATAAACCTTGGCACACTTTGATACCAAGTTATAACGCCCTACTAACTTAGAGTCATTACCATGTGATTTATAAATGTGTCATTAGCTCGCTAATCGAGGTTTTAGGTTATAAAGTGTGATTAAATCAAAATAAAGACTCATTTAATGAACATTAAGTATAAAGAGTTGCTCATTCATTAAAATTTGTAAAAATGTTACATTGGGATCTCAAAATACTTTTTTGAAATACATTTACAATCCAAAGATATGGTACAGCCGACCTAAGCGAAAAAATCGAACGTTTACCACGTGTTCCTCAAAAGCTTGAAACATCAGGACGTCTACTAAAGTGGGCCATCGAACTCAACTAGTTCGAGATACTGTATATGCCATACACGACGATCAAGAGTTAAACCCTTGCTGACTTTGTGGCCGAGTGCATAGGTTTTCAGGACAAGCCAATGAAAGAACCAGTGGAGGAGTTGTGGAAAATCTTCGTTGATGGATCCTTTAACAAAAACGGATCAGGAGCTGGGATAATTTTGATATCACTTAAGGGGAATCGATTCCATACAGCCCTCAGTTTCGGGTTCCAAGCATCTAATAAGGGTGGCAAAAGAACTAAAAGCAATGGCAATCCAATGTTATAGTGATTCCCAGCTTGTGGTTAATCAAATATTGGGGGAATATCAAGCTCGCAGTATCAAGATAGTGGCTTACTTAGCTAAGGTTAAAGGTGAGTTGTCTGAATTCGAGTTCAGCTCCGTTGAACAAGTACCTCACGAACAGAATTCCAATGCTGATGATTTAACCCGACTTGCCACCACCAAAGAGGCGGACACACTAAATGCAGTTCAGGTGGAGTTCCTGGAAAAAAAAAAACATAGTAGCAGAATCGTTTGAGCTCAGAATGATTGACATAAAACCGACCTGGATGACCCCTATAGCGGAGCATCTCATAACCGGTAAGTTACCAGGTGATCGAAAGGACGGAAGAAAATTGCTATATCAAGCTCCGCATTATGTTATGATTGAAGGGACTCTTTATCGACAAGGGCATTCGCAACATCTCACGCGGTGTGTTCTGCCTGAGGAAGGGCAGACTATCTTGCAAGAAATACACAAAGGTTTCTGCAGAGACCATGATGGGGGACAAAACTTGGCTCTAAAGATATTGAGACAAGGCTATTTTTGGCCTACGCTAAAAAGGGATTCAGCCTTATACGTGCAGAAATGCGACAAGTGTCATCGTTTCTCCGCCATTGCTCGGGCAATGCCTGTTGAGCTAACAATAATCTCATCCCCCTGGCCATTCGCAGTATGGGGAATCGACTTGATTGTCTATTTACCAACAGGAAAAGGAGGAGTTCGTTATGTAGTTGTTGCCATCGATTACTTCATGAAGTGGGTCGAGACCGAGCTTCTGGCGACCATAACTATAATTTCCCAAATTCCCTAATGTGGCTTAATGCCTGGATTAGGGGGCCAGGAGGGCCATAATTGATTTAATATGCAATTATGTGATTTTATGCATGATTATGTGAATTATATTATGATATGATGATAATTGCATGCATGTGGGTCCACTTCTTATTAGAAAGGCATTTTCATAATTTTGACCAGTTAAGAGCATAATTGTATATTTATGTGTATGTTTCTGATTTATGGGTGAGATCACATTATTATGTGAATTTTTTCGAGCTATTCGGCATGGGACGATCCTAGGATGCAAGTTAGCAGTTTGGTCATAACGGGATTAATTACCGGGCTCGGGGTGAGTTTAGGGGTAATTTGATGCTTAGTACATTACCGGGAATGAACGGGTAATGGGATAGGATTTTATTATTATTTGAGGAAATTGGGAGTAACGAGAATTGGAGGTCGTTAATTATGATTAACGGGATAGATGAGAAATGACATTTTTACCCTTGCTAGCATTGAGAGGTTTTAAATGGCCCTAGGGGTATTTTGGTCTTTTGACCATGGGATATGCTTAAGCTAAGTAGGCTATAGAAGGAAGTAGGCAGCCAAAACAAAGTTTCTTTCTGTCTCTCTCACTCACGATCATCTCTCTCTTGGGTTGGAATTTTGAAGCTAAACTTGAGGATTCAATTTGGGAATTAAGGCTTAAGAGTTTATGGTTGAATTGTTGCTACTGGAAGGGGTTTAATTCATGATTTAGGTAAGGTTCTTTAGCTTGAATTTTTAGTTTTTACTTTGTTTTTAGTTTGGTTGAAAGCTTGGTAGTTTGATTGGATAATTGGATATGTGGGGATGTTCTTGGTGATTTAAGGCTTGGGTTTTGTTGTTAAAATAGTGGTGATGTTGAATAAATGCTTGGTTTTGATTTTGGGATTGGTTTGGTGAAGGTTTGATTAAGGTTTAAATTGAGAAATATGTAGGGGAGCTGGGTTCACAGGGTCAAGTCACGATCGAGTTCATGCAAGTCACGACTTGAACCCATTCCAGAGCCTCCCCTGGTTGCTGTCTAGCAGGCACACCGCGACCCTCTGGGTTAAGTCGCGGCCCGCCCCTAGAACCTAGACAGGGGCTCTCTATCTTGGGGGAGTGCTGCGGCCCCTGGGGGGCAGGTCGCGGCCCGGCCGTCTCTTTTGTCCCAGGAAGAGTTTCAATGACATTTAAGCTCGGGTTTTCATTTCTTAAGGCTCGAGATCGAATCTACTAACTGTTTTAATATGATTCGAGGTCCCGAGAGCGGGGTTTTAGGCCATAAAACTTTTTATTACTTATTTTATTGATGGAATTTCATACTCGGTTATGATTAGGTGACCGCTAAGGGGCTTAAGGACCGATCATTCTCAAGGGTCGGTCTTTTATTATTTGATGCTCGAACCAGAGGTAAGAAAACTTCACCCAGTATGTGACAAGCATGGTTACATGTAATATCTTGTCCGTCCAAGGAAAATCCTGACCTCTGAGGCATTCCTTGACCTTGGAAAATCTCCGACTGAGAGTGTACCATAATACTGTCGATGAAGACGATCACAAATTCGATTAAGATAATCTCAGAATATTATGTTCATCTAATCCATTAAAACAACTTGACATTAATCAAATTCACAAACATAACTCAGCATTCCCAGTGCCCTTATCTGATAAAAAAAGCAGCCTTATGCATATTCTTCTCCCTGATCTTCAGCTGATAATAACCAGATCAAAGATCCACCTTGCAGAATACCATCTTACTCAATAACTGAGCCTTTAGTTCTTACAACTCTGTTAAAGCCGTACAATACAGTGCCCTAGACTTGATTCAATCCTCGGCACCAATCTAATCACCATTTTATCTCTTTATGTAAAGGTAACCTTGGCAAATCCTCTGGAGATACATCCAAAAACTCATAGACTAATCCAGTCTGTCCTGGTCCCACTGGCACGACCTAAGTGGTATCAACCACACTATGCATCCTCCTACAATAGGTTCCTAGCTCTAAGGACAAATGTTATAAGCATACGGGGTCCATGCACAGTGCCAACAAATACAAGGGTTTCTCACCCTCAATCCCAAGGGTTACCATCCTTTCCTTGCAATCTATCATTGCCCTATACTTGGCTAACCAATCCATATCCAGGATCATATCGAAGTTAGTCATAACCAATCCCATCAAATCAACTGATGAGTCCCTTCTCACCATGACCTAATCCATCTCTTAAAATTACCAATAGAATATCACATTCTCATCACAACATAACCATGTAACCTGCATATCAGGTCTATGCCTGTAATGCCCCAAATTTCCTAATAAGGTTTAGGACCTTAATTAGGAGGCCGTGAGGGCCATAATTGATTTATTATGCTATTAAATGATAATATGCATGTTTAGGTGTATTAAATATGCATGTGAACCTATTTCTGAGTAATTGGGTGATTTTCATATTTTGGCCATTTCGGGCATATTTGACATATATGTGATATGTGTGTGGTGCTATATTATTATTATTTGGTTATGCCAGGGTTACTCAGCACAAAACGATCCTAGGAGGTAAGCTAGTGGGAAAGTCACAACGGGATTTATGCTTGACTTGGAGTAAGTCAAGGGGTATTTAGAGCATTACCAGGTTATTGGGTAATGGGAATAAATATTTGGTGATAAATTGGGAGTTAGTAAGATCAGGGGGAAATTCTGGAGGTTTTGACTATTTTGTCCCCGGGAGTGTTTTCGGGACCCCGAGCGTTAGGATTTGGTTGAGGCTACTTAAGCTTGAAGTAACCTTTTAAAAGAATAAAAGAACGTTCAGGAAGTTTTCTCTCCCTCAAAGTTCCATTTTCGTCTCCCGATCACATTTTTGAAGGTAACTTGAGTTCTAGGAGTTGGAATCAAGCGAGGATTGAGGCATAGCGATCCTAGGAAAGATTAGAAGCTTATTAGTCGAAGGATTTAGTTGGAAACAACTCAATCGGAGGTAATTCAAGTTTTAAGTTCTCAGTTTTTAAAGTTTTTAAGCTTGAATTGGATTTTGTGTTTTGATGAGTTTTTGATAGATTTGAGACTTGGGTTTTGTTGATTTTGGATCATGGGGATGTTTGGGAACTTTGATTTTGGGATTTGGGGATGTTTGGATAGGTTTGTGGAAGGTTTTTAAAGGGAGAAAATGAGGTTTTTAGCTGGGATCGTGGTAGGGCCGCGGCTCTGTTCTAGGGCGCCGCGGCCTAGGCTCGATGAAGAAGGTGAAGGTTGCTGGTGGGCTGTTAGGGCTGCGGTGCAAGTTGGAGTACCGTGGAGCTTGGCTCAGGCAGAGAAGGGCTCTGCCTTTGTTTGGAGGTAGGCCGCGGTGCTTGGGAGTTAGGGCCGCGGCGCTTGAGGGTATATAAGACCGAAATGATGTTTTAAGCTTGGGAACTCAAACCTTAGGCCTCGGGATCATTCCTACTACCCGTATTGGTGGGGTTTGATGTCTTGGAGGCTAGGTTTTGGTTCCAGGATTGGTTTTAGAACTTGAACTCATTGGATCACCATTTGTGGTTATGACTAGGTTATCACTAGAGGCTTGGAATCAGGATCGTGCTTGTGGCTCGTTTATTGGTAACCTGTGCTTGGACCAAAGGTAAGAAAACTGCACCCTGTGTATATGTGACATGCATGGTTATTCTTGATGCATGTTGGATGTCTAAATGTGATGCATGTAATGCACAAGAAACATGTGATTAGGGCATGCTATGAATATTGAGTATGAGATTGTTCAAATCTTGAGCCTCTGTGTTTATGCATGATCCTAATTGTGCTAGTAATTATTGAGTAAGCATGCTGAATGCCCTGTGTTTGGATATTTGACATATGATATATGTTTGGTGGCATTGTTTACTTGTATATGGTACTGACTAGTCAGGGATATTGACCTAAGAGTCAGAAACGGCATAAGTGTCGAGGACGTAGGGCTGAATGAAAATTAGATCTAATCGATATCAGCGTTGAATGACTCATATGGGGTATTAATGTTGGACCGACCTGAAGGTCAATGAAAATTATAAGCGCTTGTCAAGTCTAAGACTAGTTACTCAGAGCCAGGACCTAAGGCCTGGGTGACTGCTTGTCACATGGCTAGGGAACAGTGTTCCATGGTTATGACTCTAGGGTCATGAGGAAGGTTATGTTGGTGACTAATCATCATGTACCATTCCTGTTTAAGCTAGTGAAAGGATCACTTATTTATATTGGGAACAGAACCCACTTTAGTGACTTGTACCACTGTCACTCTTTTATTCAGGGCTATCAGCCCGGTATGTTTACTGGAACCACCAGTGTTAAATCACTTATCTGATTGAGATTGACTTGATTGTCGTCCACTCAAAAGGGCAAGATTCTTTATCCTGGATACCCATTGTTACGTGAATTTGTTTGCCTGCTTGACTAGGGCTATACCTGCTAGGCATGTGCCTAATGATTTGATGACATGCTATTACTGTTCATGAGCATATTAGGTTTTCTTGCTGGGCTTCGGCTCATGGGTGCTATGTGGTGCAGGTAAAGGCAAAAGAAAGCTGGACCTTCATTGAGTTGGAGAGCTTAGGTGACGATGTGTACATATGCAGCTGTAATGCCCTAAACTCCAGGGACCGTTATGGTGTGCCTTGTAAACAGTGCTAAACTCGCTAATCGAGTCATTTGGCCAAAATCGTGTAACTAAGTATGATTAGCGGTTTAGGGATTAAAAATTTTGGTTAAGATGTAACGTTTCATTAGAACGTTTATTATATACATTGGGATCCCAAAAATATAATTTAAAGGTCTATTAAAAGAAAATATTTACAACAGGCCGATCTAAGCGGCAAAACAGGGTTTAACCCTAGTTCCCCTTCAAACCTCGGCCGTGGTGGTCGAGCAGCTGCATATGTACACATCGTCACCTAGGCTCTCAAACTCAAGGATGGTCCAGCTTTCTTTTGCCTTTACCAGCACCACTTAGCACCCGTGAGCCGAAGCCCAGCAAGAAACATGTCATCAAATGATAAGGCACACGCCTAGCAGATATAGCCCAAGCCAAACAGGCAAATGAATTCACGTATCATTGAGTGTAACACATCAACCAATGATCATAATAATCATTTAGGGCTTTTAGCCCCAAAGAGAAGAGTGACAGTGGTACAGTCACTGAGGTGGGTTTATTCCCAGTAGCCACGTGACGATAGGGTCACCGGGGCTTTATAGATAAGTGATCCTTTCACTAGCTTAGATAGGATAGGTGCATGATGACTAGTCACCAACATAACCTTCCTCATGACCATAGAGTCATAACCCTGGAACATCGTTCCCTAGCCATGTGACAAACGGTCACCTAGGCCTTAGGCCCTGGCTTTGAATAACTAGTCAAATACTAGACAAGCGCTTATAAGATTCATCGACCTTAGAGTCGGTCCAGCATTAATGCCTTAGAGTCATTCATCTGATATCGATTAGATCTAATCTTTATTCAGCCCCGCGTTCAGGACGCTATGCCATTTCTGACTCTTAGGTCAGTGTCCCTGACTTGTCAGTGCCATATACAAGTAAGCAATGCCACCAAACATATATCATATATCCAATATCTGAATACAGGGCATTCAACATGCTTACTTAACAAATACTAGCACAATTAGGATCATGCATAAACACAGAGACTCAAGCTCTGAAAAATATCATACTCAGTATACAAAGCATGTCCTAATCACATGTTTCTCATGCATTACATTTAAACATCCAACATGCATCAAGAATAACCATGCATGTCACATATACACAGGGTGCAGTTTTCTTACCTCGGGTTCGAGCAAGAATTAGTAAAAGAACAACCCTTGAGAATGATCAATCCTTTGATCCTTTAGCGGTCACCTAGTCATAAGAAAATATGGAATCCCATTAATAAAATAAATCATAAAAAGGTTTATAATCTAAAACCTCACTCCCGGGATCCATCCCACACTCTCGGGAATCTCAATCTACCCAAACGGGGCAAAGGAACCCATCCCCGAGCCTTAAAAGTCACCCCGAGCCCTAAAATAGGCTTGCTGGAAAATGGACCAGCACTGCAGCCCTATTCAATGGCACTGAGGTGCTATTTCAAGTCAGAGAGGTCCAGCTCTCTGTCCTGCCTAGCGCTGCTGCGCCCTAAATGGCGCTACTGCGCCAACCATAGACTAGAAACTTTCTGGTTTTCCTTCCTTGCGATTTCCATTGAAACCAACCCTTCAAACCAGCCCCAAACCTTACCAAAACATCCAATTCAACCCCAAATCATCATCTATATCACACCCTCATCAAAACCCAAGCATCCAAACTCAAAAACTCCCATTAAATCTAACTATCAACATCAAAATCTCCTTGACTGAAAACTAAAAGAAAAACAGAGTAAAGCTTAAAGTTTATGGATGATTTCTTACCTCAAGCTGGTTTGGGGCAACGTTCTAATCACCAAATTACCCCGAGACTCACTCCGAGCCCCGAACTTAATCTCGTTATGACTAGACCAAAAACTTGCATTCCATGATCGTCTCATGCCGAATGGCTCGAACCATTCCACATATAATGTGGTATTATTTATAATTCACCCACATGCATGAAAATACACAATCACGCCCTCAACGGGCCAAATTACCAAAACACCCTTATAATAAAATGTAGACCCCATATGCATGCATTTATCATCATATAATAATATAATTCACAGAAACATGCATATAATCATTAAATAGTATCATAAATCAATTATGGCCCTCCCGGCCTCCTAATAAAGGTCCTTAACCTTATTAGGAAATTCGGGGCATTACAACAGCTGCTCGACCACCACGGCCGAGGTTTGAAGGGGAACTAGGGTTAAACCCTGTTTTGCCGCCTAGATCGGCTAGTTGTAAATATTTTCTTGTAATAGACCTCTAAATTATATTTTTGGGATCCCATTGTATATAATAAACGTTCTAATGAAACGTTATATCTTAACCAAAATTTTTAATCCCTAAACCGCTAATCATACTTAGTTACACGATTTTGGCCAAATGACTCGATTAGCGAGTTTAGCACTGTTTACAAGGCACATCGTAACGGTCCCTGGAGTTTAGGGCGCTACAATGCCTCTTACTAAATGCAACAAAGCAAAGAACAATCTGGCACCAAAACTAGTTAGCATAATACAAAAATCAAAACTAGGAAGCTGGCCTGCCACTACTGAGGAACCAACCCCAGTCTCAGTCTCAGTCTCTGACTGCATCAGAGTGAACACTGGAGCTGGAGTCGAGCTGTTCGCTGCCTTTTTTTCATCCTTCCTTCGCATTATGCAATTTTTCCTGAGGTGCCCAACTATCCTACATAAGAAATATGCCCTTGCTCGGAATTCTCCCAGATGAGGCCTCTTACACCGAGTGCATTCTGGGTAGACTTTCCAATCCTTGTCCTTGCCCGATTCAATAAACAGAGGTATTACTGTCAAAGAAAACTTGGCCAACCCATCAAATCTGTTAACATACTCGGAAACTGTTGTATTCCCCTAAACCAGGTTCAGAAACTCATTCATTTTATCAGTCTTGGCTGCATCACAGTAATATCTTTCATTAAACAGATGCCTAAATTCTTTCCAGTTCATCGCAGCTGTATCTCGTGTCTGGGATGCCACTTCCCACCATGTCCAGGCATTATCCCGCAATACATATGTAGCACAGATCACCCTAACGTGACCTACCACCCCCATACTATCGAGGATGGAACTGATCATGCCCATCTATTGCTCAACTCTGAATTGATCTAGGCTAATCTCTCACTGCCTCCACCATAGGTGGATCCACCTTGATCCCATCTTCACCAACAATGTGTCCAAGGAATGTCACTTCTGGTAGCCAGAACTCACACTTCTTAAACTTGGCATACAACTAGTGCTCTCTCAATCTCTACAAGACCTGTCGGAGATGTTGTTCATGCTTTGCCTCTGAACTGGAGTAAACTAAGATGTCGTCGATGAAGACAATCACAAACTAATCCAAGGAGTCCTTGAACACCCTGTTCATCAAGTCCATGAATTCTGCTGGGGCATTGGTCAAACCAAACGACATGACCAGGAACTCATAATGCCCATACCTCGTATAGAAGGTTGTCTTCGGTATATCCTCGTCCTTGATCCTTAGATGGTGATAACTAGTTCAAAGATCAATCTTCAAGAACATCGTCCTTCCCTGTAGCTGATCAAACAAGTCATCAATCCTTGGTAAGGGTTATTTATTCTTAATGGTCAACTTGTTAAACTCCCTGTAGTCTACACACATTCTCAGAGTCCCGTCCTTCTTCTTCACAAACAAAACCAGAGCACCCGATGGCAAAAAGCTAGGCCTGATAAACCCCAAATCAAGAAGCTCTTACAGCTGTATCTTCAACTCTTTCAATTCTGCCGGAGCCATCCTATATGGCGCCCTCGACATTGGCTTTGTCTCCGGCGCTAACTCAATGACGAACTGAATCTCCCTATGCAGCGATAGTCCCAGTAAATCCTCTGGAAACACATCCAAGAACTCGCATACCAATCTAGTCTCTCTCGGCCCTGCTGGCATAACCTTGGTGGTATCCACCACAATGGCTAGAAAACCTATACAACCTCCCTGCAACAGGTCCCTAGTCCTCAATGTTGATATCATGGGTATGCGGGATCCATGCACAACACCCACAAAAACAAAGGGATCCTCTCCCTCAGGCTCAAAAGGCACCATCTTCTTCTTACAATCAATGGTAGCCCCATATTTGACCAGCCAATCCATCCCTAAAATCATATCAAAGTCATCCATACCCAACTCGATCAAATCTCCTGATAGTTATCTACTATCTACCATCACAGGCAATGCTCTAATCCATCTCCTAGAAACTATCAGTTCCCCTGTAGGCAGTATAGTCCCAAACCCCGCAGTATAATACTCACTAGGTCTACACAATCTATCTATTACCTTACTAGAAACAAACGAATGTGTAGCACCAGAGTCAATCAATACAGTATAAGAAGAGCCAGTGCTAGAAAGCTGACCTGTCACTAAGGGACTAGCCTCAGTCTCTGCCTGCGTCAAGCTGAACACTCGAGCTGGAGTCAAGCTGTCCACCTTCCCTGATTCCTCTTTCTTCGCTGTTGGGTAGTCTTTCTTGAGGTGTCCCACCACCTCGCACACATGACAAGCCTTTGCCCCGACACTCATCCGGATGACGTCTTCTGCACCTCGTCCACTCTGGGTAACTTCTCCATGTCTCACCGCCTCCTTCGCGACCACCCTGAGCACCCCGACCCCTCTTATTAGCCGATGGTGGTCGCAGTGTCAGGGGTCTTCCTCTTGAAATCACTGGGGCCTCCGCCCTTACCAGACCCTTATATGGAGGCACCGCCCTGTGAACCTCTTGTCTCGTAGTGTTCTCCCTCAAAATCTTACTCTCCGCCTCTTCAGCGATAAGAGCCTTCTCGACAGCCTGGGCATAAGTTGTACCCCCAGGTACTGTTGTGATTCTCACATCTTGGGCTATCATAGAATTAAGCCCTCGAATGAATCTGTCCTGTCCGACTACATCTTTAGGCCTAAATATGGTGCAAACTTTGCAAGCCTGTCAAACTTCAGGGCTTACTGAGTAACTGTCATGTTGCCCTGCATCAACCCCATGAACTCATTCACCTTCGCTGCCCTGACGGCAACATTATAGTATATCTGGCTGAACAGATCTCTAAACCCATCCCAACTCAAGGTAGAAATGTCCCTGGTCTGTGATGCCACCTCCCACCAAATACGGGCATCCTCTCTAAGCATATAGGTGGAACAGGCCACCCTATCATTACCTTCCACCTTCATGAAATCCAGGATAGAAGTAATCATACTCATCCACTGTTTAACCTTTAGTGGATCTGGTCATCCCTCAAAGGTTGGAGGATGCTATCTCCTGAACCGCTCATACAATGGCTCCCACCTGTTCCCAACCTCAGGTGTCTGTACAATTGGTGCCACAGCATGTGGCACAATAGGTGTAGCACTCCCCGACGGAGCTTGCTGTCTCAAAAGAAGGATCTGCTCTTCTTGACTCTGTAACCGAGCTTGCATGTCTGCAAGTATCTGTTGCCAGTTCTCAGGGACTGGTGGAGGGTTCTGGCCCTGATCACCATCTCTAGCCTTAGACCCTATGCCGGCTAGTCGTATTGATCACCTTGGACGCATAGCTATCCAAGTTTATCTGCAATCAATGACTTGGCAGTCAAGTAATGATGACAGGTTAACAGTCTTTCCATAGTCCACCATTGAAATTCAAATAGCCACAAGCAACCAAGATACAAACAATCATTCAAATATTCATTCACATACAAAAGCAATGCTAATAAGCACACCTCATAATAGTCCCACAGTAGTCAAGGGCTATGCCTTATCAATATCTCATGCTCCCTATTAATCACATAGATTAAAAATTTATATTTCACTGAAGCACTTAAGCATATGATCACATATATACAATTACCCAACCCTGAGTCGAGCTTGTCTTTAGTGGCGAGTGTACATGTCTAGCCAGTCTTCAGGAACCCTTAAACCTAGACCACTCTAATACCAAGTTTTAACGCCCTGGATAACCAAGATCGTTACATTGTGTGTTTTAAAATAGTGGAAGACTTGCTAATCAAGTTGTTTGAATAATAATGTGATCCTAAGGTCAATTACAAGGTTAGGTTTAAAATATTTTGGACATAAACGATTAATTTTCATTAAAATAGACGTTTGGTACATGGGATCCCAAAAACAGGGTTTAAGAAAAAAATTTACAATTCTCAAAAGTTATATACAACAAGTGGCCACTCTAATAGGAAAATACAAATTTTAGGCTCTGTCCTTGTACTTTTCCTTGGCCGTGGCGGACGAGCAGCTGACGATGTACACCTTGCCCCCAGAGCTTTCCAACTCATGGTTGGTACAACTTACCCTTGCCTTTACATGCACCACGTAGCACCCGTGAGCCAAGACCCAGCAAGAAAACAATAACAACAAATACATAATCAGTAATAGCATCCAATCAATCATAAGACAGTCATTCAAAAGCTCAACAAATCGTCAGCATCAAACTGACAATAGTAAACACGTACATTCATAAATATATCTCAACCAATGCTTAGGGTTGACGCCCTTAGGCCGAGCCCTCTGTTTACTCAACTGACTTCGACTCGCTTAGGCCGAGTCCTTTGTTTATCTAGATAACCCCGGCTCATAGTGGCCGAGCCACGTCCTGTGCGAACCATTAGCCCTAGCTCTCTTAGGCCATTCATTTCATGTTTTGCATAACACTATCACAGTTACACAACACATGTACTCAGACACAGGGAATCTTAGTCCCAACACAGCCACACAAGGGTGCAGTTTTCTTACCTTGAATTCCCGAGTGGCGGATTAAGAATGGTCCTGAGCACGATCCTTAGTCCTGAGCCTTAGCGATAAACCTAGTCACAGAATCAATGGGTGATCATCAATTTCTAATCAAAACAAATACTTAGGTGACATTAGCTTGCCTCCGGGACCTTGATTTCTACTAAACTGGGTAGCAAAAATCGTCCCGAGCACTTAGGTTTGAACTCCCGAGCCTTACTAAACCTAGAAACCCATTAAAGGAAAAAATCCCCTAGGCGGGCCACGACCTGGCCCTAAGGGTCGCGGCGCGCCCATAAGTCAGAGACTAAATCCCCAAGCTCAAGAGAGGTGGGTCGTGACTTGCCCCTAGGCCTGCGGCGTGCCTACAAGACAGAGATCCACCTATGGCCATCTGGGCATGCGGGTCGCGATGCCCCTGAGCTAGGTCGTGGCGCGCCCCCACGTACCCAGAATTTATGGGTTTCTTCCACACTCTTCCCCGCCAAAAACCTCAAAAAAATTCAATCATGCTTCCAGCCAAACTTATAACCATACCCAGAACTCTTATCCCCACAACTTAATCAACATACCTAATCCTATAAGAAATTCACACTCTTATAAAACACTTAAATTCAATACAAATCCAGTTAACAAAACCAGACCTCATGCAAACTTAATCCTTAACATGATTTCAACATAATTTAGAGATTCTAGCTTGAATTCTTACCTCAAGTGGCAGCTTAATTCCTCAACAATTTCTTTGAGTATTCCCAGCTTGAATTCCTTCTGAGTTCCAGTTTAATTCCCAGCTTGGTCACCTTAACTTTCCTTCTGTTTTTTTTCCTTCAACTTCAAGGTACAAGGAGAAGGAGAGAGAGATAGGGAGAAACGTGAGTGAGAGAGGTGAGAGAGAGGTGAGAGTTTTCTACCACTTTCTGGCTATTCCTAAGAGTTTTGCTGAGTATATCCCTTGCTTAAACGAACAACTATTTTGCCCCTTTAAGCCCATTAATCTTCTAAGGGTACTAAGGGGTAAAATGGTCATCCCGCTCCCAGTTCCTGCTAATTCCTCAAGTGTTCCTACTATTAATCAATTAACCCCATCATGTCCAATTAATTACCAAATTATTATTCAATATCTAATAAATTCCAAAATATTATCTAAATTCCCAAAAATACCCCTAGGCTCTCCCCCGAGCCGGGGTATTAAACCCTATTGTGACTATTTCACTAATCTGCTCACTAGGATCGTCTTGAGCCATATACTGCAAATATATCCACATAATAATGTGGTCTCAATCATTTATCACATTTATGCCCTCAACGGGCCAAAATTACAAAGATGCCCTTATAAGCTATAAAGGGCCCACGTGCATATCTATATACTCGTAAACATGCATATCACATATTCATATAATCATATCAATCATGCATGCCATGTAATCACGCATTTTACCAATTAAACATACATATACCAATTATGCCTTCCTGGCAAGCTAATCAAGGCCCTAAGCTCTATTAGCAATTTTTGGGTCGTTAGAATTTTTCTTTTGTTGGGCCATGATCTAGCTCGCCTGACGACAAAGCAGCCTAATTAGTAGCGACCTAAAATAAAGTCTAGCTATGGCGACAAAGGTCCAATGGTCCTTGGGTTTGAATTTGGTTTTATTAGCCTAGAATATACGCGAGCTAAAAGGTAGCCTTACATCAACGTGTGTTGCAACACGCAGCCCTTAGCCACACGCTATAGGCTGGGGGAATTCCCTGATACTTCGGGATTTGCGTGTCAGAGCCGTCATCTTTTTGAAAGCGGTTTAATGCAAAACTACTTAAGGAATCATGACCCTTAAGCTACCCAAAGCCAAACCTAAAACCTCTCAACTTCTACATCTAAACAAGTATCGTAATCGATTCATCGACAAAACTTTCCTAACAAAACCCAGAAAAATTGCCTAGTTTTCAAACACCGTATTTCTAAACCAGTCTAGTATCGTTCTTTTAGCCTAAACAAATCCCTATTGAACTCAGACATGGCTAGAACATGAGACGGTTCTGAAAAAAAAAATTCAGAATAAAAGGAACTTATTGGAAAATGAAGAGTGAAAGATTTAAACCAGATGAAGAGGTACTTACAGTTTATACGTTTACTCGACGAGAATGTTGGTGGTTCCAAAGGTAGGAGCTTGAGAGCTTCTGAAAAATGGAAGGATGATGAAGGATTTTGAAAGAGGTCTGAGAGAAAAAGGGAAGATTTGTTTCTGAAATGAAAGTTTTTTAATGTGAAGGTGGTTAAGTTTAGGCCTGATTTCCCTATTTATACGTAAGCTTCAGGAATGAATTTGCGTCATTCGATCGGGTCAGCTCGGGATTCATAGGCCAAGATTAAATTACTCATGAGGCGGCAAAAAGTTGACAAGACAGTTGTCATAGTCCTCGAAACCTGAATAGACACCAATTATAGACGGCCATGTGTTTAACACTCGAGTAGTGGGTAGACATGATTTCACATGACAGAAGCCTAAATGCCCCGACTATGCATGTCAGAAAATGATGATGTCAAGCATGAGCAGGAGCTTGGGGGGCAAATGTTATACCCCAAAATAAGCGTGGACTTAAGCATTCAGCTAGGGGTACAACTGTCAGATAAACACATGGAAAAAGCAGGCGAGTAGAACATCTAGCTAACATTAATGTGAGCAGTTCGAGTTAAGACTTGGCAGTGCGACGTGTAGATAATCTCCAGATTGCCTCTAAGGACAATTATCCAGTTCGAGATATGTAATGGCCAGATCGCCTTTAGGATGCTCTGAACTTATTCCGAACTAAAGTTTGTTCACTCTTTGATCTCCAGATCGATGAAGATGTTCAGCTCGTGGAAACTTGGTCATGATTCATAGTGAAGGATCCCGAAATACTTTGAGGTCCCTTATATGCTCATTAATGTCCAGGCTGTCTTGCACATTTATTGCCCGAGATAACATGAGTAATTTCCATAGGCAATCGTATCCCTATGTAAATAGGAATTATCTTGATTGATTGTTTATCATATTTATGCACACGGTTACCCAAACCTGTCCAGGAATATCAGGAAAAGGGACAACCTTTTGTAATACAGAAACTCTACAGAAATTGTGAGAGATTAATAATATTGTCTTGTGGACTAGGTGGGTTTTAACCACTGAACCACGTTAAATTGTGAGTGTGAGAAGTTGTTCATATAATTCATTACGGTTAAGAAAAGAGCACTAATATCTTTGTTATTGGATTTCTTAATCCACTGTTGGCAAAAAACCGCGTCAACAAGTTCCTTGTCATATATATGTCATTCTAAAATTTAAAATCAAATGCTTGACATCATAATTGCATATTGTTATCCAAAAAATAGGCATGGATGACATGACAAACGTTTAATACACATGGCTGACATTTGGTAGGAGTCTTGTTCGACCATCGACCAGAGAGATGTCTATGGCGCAACGCTCAATCTTTATGTACGACCAACCTGGTCGTATACTCGCTATATTTGGAGAAAATCTTATGCAGTTATAATCATATCCGAAATTATCTCCCATGATTTCCTGAGTATCCGATTATTTAGGAAAGAGTATATGTAACAAATTAATGTAATCTTCCTTGAGCCTATAAATAGAGAAAGAAAGCTCAAGGTAGGGACTTTTGGGCTTTCTAATTATCTGAGATTAGAGTTTTACGAGTGTATTAGAGCCATCATATTTGATATATTGTTTTGTTCTTGAGAGGTTGGTGAAACTCATTGAACCCTAGTTCTTTGATCACTCATTGGAAATATTATATCAATAATAGCTCAAGTGGACGTAGGTTATTACCAGATTCTGGGGCTGAACCACTATAAATTCCTGTGTGTTTTATTGTTTTTGTCATTATTCTCACCTCAACATTTCTGTCCACATCAAGCAATTTTGACTCCGTGTCAGTTGGCCAAAATTAGGGTCAACATTCTGGTGCTTTCATTGAGAGCTTGATATAATATTGTTGAAGTATCAATGGCGAAAACAACCAAGAAGACTGGACAGGCGGCTAGCGCTGCACCATCTCAGCCGCCTCCTCCTCCTCCAAACGTGACCAAAGATGAGCCACATTTGGAATTCGATGAGGAAGAACTGGATTCCGAGACACTGAGGAATACCCTGGGGGTATTGCAGGATGAACTGGCCAATCTGAGGGCCAGCCAGGAAAGTGCTGCTGAGATTATGGCACGGCAGCAACAAGAAATTGAGCGACAGTGCTTGGAACTGAGTGAAAGGCAGGCAGAGATGGACCGCCGTCAGAGGGAGGCCATGGCAGCCCTCGAAGCAGCCCTACAGCTGGCTAGGAGTCAGGCTGCACCTGCATTGCAGCCTGATCAACCTTCAAATGGGCCACCCCAAAGGGGGCCCTAATCCTAGCCCGTCGATCCAGCCCTCGAGCCCCCAAAGGCCCGAGCAGCCACCAATGCCTCAGGACGATGTCCCTCTAAGGGATCCTGAAGCGCAACCTCCATCTCAGGCTGGTCGCGGAAATCCCCTGAGGCCAAGGCAGAGTAGGGCAGCCGCCTCGCAGTCCTAGACGCCATAAGGGTGAAGAGCCAAACCCTCCGAGCAGAGGACAACGTCCTTCTGGCAACAGAAGGAACTCAGAGACAGGCTCTACAGTCTGGGGCCCCCCACGACATGATAATGCACGGGGACCTACCGACCAACGCAGGCCACCCTCTAACGCTCGGGAGGTTCCAGCCCAGGAAGGCAACCGAGGGAACAGTCAATCCCATCATAGCCAATCAAGATTCAGAGATGTCCATGATTATAATGAGGTCGACTCAGGCAGAGGAAATTCCGGTCAAAGAAATGAAGAAAGAGGTGGGGGCAGGAGCCTAACACCAAGAGATAACCAACCCGAAAGACATGACGCTGGGAGGCAGCCCAGACAAAATAACGTCTTTAACCGGCTCGGAGCTAGCGAGCAGCAGAGAAGGGACGAAGATTTAAGAGATGTACTCAACGATCGCAGGGAACGACACGATGAGTACATTCCCCCAGTAGGAGCAGAGGCCTCGGCGATTCCTAGCGCCGTGCAAGCCCAGATAGATGCCCTCAACCAGGCAGTGCAACAGCTGGTTAGGGGAAGAACGTCTTATATCGATCACGATAGGAGAAAAGGCACTCCTTTCGTTCAAAGGATAGCTATGGTAGAAACTCCTAGCAAGTTTAAGATGCCTACGCTTCCAAACTTTGACGGGTATGGTGACCCAGTATCTCATGTCAACAAGTTTGAGATACAAATGAACATTCAGAAAGTGTCCGAAGACGCTCGGTGCAGGATCTTTCCTGCAACACATTCTGATGCAGCACAGGAGTGGTTTTTCAAATTCCCTCCTGCAAGTATTGTTTCTTGGGAGATGTTCGTAAAAGAATTTTAAGGACAATTCTATGCGGGTCGTGTGCACCCAACTGAGGCAAATTAGTTGGTCAAAATACTCCAGCAAGACGGAGAACAACTGAAAGATTACATCCAGTGTTTTATGCGAGCAGCTGCAGGAGCGAAAACAGTGGGAGACGAAGGCAAGATGATGGCCATAACTACAGGGGTTAAGCGCCGCACGCCTCTTTGGAACAGCCTCAGAAAGCATGGGGTCAGGACTACCTAGGAATTTTTAGATCGACCTGATCGATACATCAAGCTCGAAGATGCCATAGCCAGTGAAGGAAAGCCCCCAAGCAAAGATAAGGGGACTGCCGAGCCCACCAAAGCCGCCAATGGGTTGAAACCCAATGGCAACGACAAAGGCAACGGGAACGGCAATGGAAATGGCAAGAATGGGGGGAAACAGCTGCATAATGAGCCTTCCACCTCTGACAATAAACGATCCAAGGGTAATCGTTATGAACCTCGGTTCACTAACTACACTGCCCTTATTGAGTCTCGGGGAGAGGTATATTAGGCCACGAGTTCCAGTGTGCCTTATAAAAAACCTACACCCATTCGAAAGGATATTTCGAAGAGAGACACTACTAAGTTCTGTCGTTATCACAACGACTACGGACATGATACAAATGAATGCAACCAGCTGAAGGATGAAATCGAGTTCCTTATTAGACAAGGACACTTGAGAAGATATGTACGGGCCTCAGGAAATTCCCAACGAGAAGCTCCAGGTGGCAACGAGCATGCGTCCGCACGCCAACGCTCGCCACCTTTGCAGCCTGACCCCGTAGCTGGCACTTTACTCACCATCTGTGGAGGCCGGCACCTCGCGGGAAGTAGTGGAAAGGCGAGGGAATGATATGCTCGGACCCTACGTCACGACCAGGACATCGAGATGATGACTGTGGAGGACAGGGCATCAAAGAAGGCTCGATCAGAGGATGGTGAGATAACCTTCTCTGATAGCGACGCCCAGCATGTCCGGTTCCCACATTCCAATCCGCTGGTCGTGGACGTTCAAATCACCAACATGATGGTGAAAAGAGTACTAGTTGACACAGGAAATTCAGTGAACATCCTGTACAAATCTTCGCTGGAACGCATGAAATTGTCCGTCAAGGACTTGGAGCCCTGCAACCAGACAATTTACGGCTTCTCAGGCGAGGGACTCATCCCAGCAGGGTCAATCAGACTTCCAATCACAGCAGGTACAACGCCTACTACCAGGACATTACTCGCTACTTTTATAGTAGTCGATTGTCCTTCAGAATACAATGCTGTCATTGGAAGGCCCATACTGGTTGGTCTTCGGGCCGTCACCTCAGTATGGCACTTGGCCATGAAATTCCCGACAGACGCAGGGGTAGGACGCGTGTTGGGAAATCAGAGGGAAGCTAGGGAGTGCTACAACGCCTCAGTCACAAAGGCGAAGAAGGGAACATCGAAGAGCACTCCCACATATAGGTTGCAGATGGCTATTGATACACAAGCCCAATCCGATGATGGAGTCACCAAATAGGTTGTTTCCCAAAGTGAGGATAGGGATTTAGATCCTCGCTTTAGGAATTTTGAAGAAGATGCTGGACCCGTCGAGGACCTGGAAGAGGTCCAACTCAACTCAACGAAAAAGACCCGACCAGAGTTGTAAAGGTTGGGAAAAACTTAGAAGCAACCACGAAGCATGCGCTTGTGGAATTTTTGCGAAAGAATCAGGAAGATTTTGCCTGGTCACACAAAGACATGGCTGGGATAGATCCTGCAGTTATTAGCCATGTCCTGAACGTTGACAAGAGTTTTCCACCCGTGCAACAAAAAAGAAGGTTGCTCGACAAGGATAGATCGAAAGCCTTAAAAGAAGAAGTTGAAAGATTAAAGGAGAATGGGTTCTTTAGGGTGGCGTTTTATCCATCGCGGGTCTCTAATCCAGTACTGGTTCCCAAGCCTAACTGGAAATGGCGAACCTATGTGGATTTCACAGACCTTAATAAAGCCTGCCCAAAGGATTGCTTCCCCCTCCCAAGGATCGACCAGCTGGTCGATGCAACTGCAGGACATGAGATCCTCTCCTTCATTGATGCATACTCAGGATACAATCAGATTAGTATGCATCCCCCTGACGAGGATCACACCAGCTTTCGGACCGATACGGGGTTATACTGTTATAAAGTAATGCCCTTCGGACTGAAAAACGCAGGTGCGACTTACCAGCGATTGGTTAACCACATGTTTAAGGAATTGATAGGAGTAAACATGGAGGTGTATGTGGACGACATGCTGGTAAAGTCGAAAAAAGCAGAGGGACATGTAAAGGATTTACAAGAGTGTTTCAATGTTCTGAACAAATATCAGATGAAGTTAAATCCTCTCAAATTTTCCTTCGGAGTAGGATTAGGGAAATTCTTGGGGTTCATTGTTAATTCAAGAGGAATCGAGGCCAACCCCGACAAGATAAAAGTCCTGATCGACATGAAATCGCCAATGAAAATCAAGGATGTGCAAAGTTTAACTGGAAGAATTGCCGCACTAAGTAGATTCATTTCCAAGTCGACGGACAAATGCGTCCCTTTCTTCAATCTACTTAGAGGCAACAAGAAAATTGAATGGACCGGAGACTGCGAGCAGGCTTTCCAGGCCTTAAAGGCCCACATGGCACAACCTCCTGTTTTATCAAAACCCATGGACGGAGAAACTTTGTTCATTTGCCTGGCGATCACACGAAGTTGCTGCTAGTGCGGTACTAGTACGAGAAGAAGAAGGCGTACAAAAGGCGGTTTACTATGTAAGCAAATGGTTAATCGGAGCTGAATTGAGGTATCCTCCAATTGAAAGATTAGCCTATTGCTTAATCTTGGCCTCGAGGAAGTTATGTCCTTACTTCCAAGCCCATCCCATTACAGTCTTAACTGACTAGCCCCTTCGGCAAGTCCTGCAAAAACCAGAGGCGGCTGGGCGTTTATTAAAATGGGCAGTCGAACTCGGGCAGTTCGATATTACATATTCACCGCGAGCATCAGTAAAAGGACAAGTCTTGGCTGATCTTATTGCCGAGTTCACCGAGCTCCCAAACAACGAACAGTGCGAAGAGTCTAGTGCGCCTGAGCCCCAGGATGAAGCTCCTTCGTGGAAGTTATTCACGGATGGATCATCCAACGAATCTCACGCAGAAGCGGGAGTGATATTGATAACGACAAAAGGGCATCGATTTCACTGCGCTATTAGGTTCGACTTCACTGCATCAAATAATGAAGCCGAATATGAAGCACTCCTCGTTGGGTTAAGATTGGCAAAAGACATGAGTATAAAGGTGCTGGATATTTACTGTGATTCACAGCTGGTAATGAATCAGATCCTAGGGGAATATCAAGCACGAGGCCTCAAAATGGCGGCCTACTTAAATAAAACTAAAGATCTGTTGGCTCAGTTTGAGAAGTATACCCTCCAGCAAATACCTCAGGATCAGAATTCGAATGCAGATGCCTTAGCCAAACTCGCAAGCGCGAAAGACGCTGACACTTTGAATATTGTGCCAGTAGAAAGATTGTGCGAGCCGAGCATACGAGCAGATGAAACTAATATGGAAATCCGGATGGAGGATACATGGATGGCACCATACTTGGAGTATCTCGCAAATGGTGTACTACCAGTAGATAGAAATAAAGCCAGAACCCTCCAAAGGCAGGCTGCTAGGTACATACTGGTCGATGGTGTTCTTTACCGAAGAGGATATTCCATGCCACTGCTCAGATGTATTACACCGGAAAAGGCTAAAGAGCTGATGAAGGAAGTACATGAAGGCTTCTGTGGGGACCACGTTGGGGGGCAGAGTTTGTCAAAGAAGATTCTGAGGCAGGGTTATTTCTGGCCAACTATGAACAAAAATTCAATGGAGTTTGTGCGAAAATGCGATAAGTGTCAGAGATTTTCCAAGATCCCACGCGCAACTCCCAACGAGTTAAAGCAGATGCAGAGTCCTTAGCCTTTCGCAGTATGGGGTATAGATTTGATTGGATCTCTGCCAACGGGAAAGGGTGGAGTGAAATACGCAGTTGTAGTAGTCGACTACTTCACCAAATGGGCCGAGGCTGAGCCGCTCGCTACCATAACGACCAAGAAAGTTCTTGACTTTGTCATCAAGAACATTGTTTGCCGATATGGTTTGCCTCGAAAAATTGTCTCAGACAACGGCACCCAGTTTGACAGTGACTTATTCACAGACTTCTGCGAAAGACATGGAATCGTCAAAAGCTTTTCTTCAGTTGCACATCCACAAGAAAATGGGCAAGTTGAAGCAGTGAATAAAATGCTTAAGGACACCCTGAAGAAAAGACTTTAAGACACAAAAGGAGCATGGCCAGAACAGCTGCCTGAAGTACTCTGGTTGTATAGAACATCTCACCGAACAGCAACAGGTCATACCCCGTTTTCCTTAGCATACGGGTATGAGGCTATGTTGCCCGTCGAGTTAGATCCTCCCTCCCATTGACGAATTACATACGACCAGGACCAGAATAGCCAACTGATGATGGAGTCCTTAGACTCACTTGAAGAGAATCGGGAAAGAGCCCAACTCCGAGTAGCTGCGTACCAGCAAAAGGTCGCCCGGTATTTTAACTCAAAAGTGAAAGAAAGAAAATTCAACGTCGGAGACCTAGTACTACGACGAGTTTTCTTAAACACTCGCGACCCAACTGCTGGAGTGCTCGGACCAAACTGGGAAGGACCTTACCAGATTGAGGAAGTTCTTCATCCAGGCACCTACAAGCTTGCACGCTTAAATGGAGATCTCGTTCCACGTTATTGGAACGGAGAACACCTGCGCAAGTATTATCAATAAACAGTCCTTTTTAAAGGGCTGACTCGTATCAATTTTTACTTTTTACAAGTTTCAAAAAAGGGTTAGCCACGTTGTATGGCTAATCGCTTATAAGTGTAAGATCTTTTTAAGATCACTCGTAAAGACATGTTTAGTCCATTTTTAACACGAGATTATAAGGGACTGTGCGTAGCCAGTCATTCTTGCGAACCTTTGTAAATTTATTTTTACAAGTATTTGTTCATTACGTGTGTTGTTTTGCTGTATTATAAGTGTTACGTTTCTTACCGAGCAGTAATGTTCGCACAGATCGTGGTCAAGGCAAGTGACCAAGGACCTAAAGCTCCTCGATCACTTGGGGGGCATATAAGGTACATCGATAGCAAAGCATACCAAGAGGTATGTAAACACATGAACAAAATGAGTGAAAGCATGCTACGGTACTTAGAGTATTTTTCAAAATTTATATTTTGTTAAATCAAGCCAAAGTACTATGCTAAGTTCGGTCATGCGAACAGATGTTATAATAGACAAAAATATTATAATATCAAAATGCATTCTTTTACACCGCGAGCAGTACTGCTCGGATGTAATTGTTTAATTAAAGGTAAAAAGCAGCCCTCGCAACAATAAAAACAAATTGTCTTTACAATACGACCCGTGGGCCATGAAAATGAAATAAAAAGAAAAAATACTTTTAAGGAGCAGGAAGGTCCTGAGGATTGAGAGGAGTGCCTTGGTCAGCCGAAGGACTAGCTTCAGCTTCAGCGGCAGGCACTTTGTTCTTTTCCTCTTTTTCTAGCCGAATGGCGCACTGCGCCATCAGAGTCCTCTTCAACCGCTCGGACAGGTAGTTGAAATTGGCCTCCCAGTTGTGCTTCCAGAATTCATAGAAGTAGAGGTGAGTGGCCTCCTTATACTTCTTCAAATTCTTGGCCCCGTCCTCCTCGAGCTCTTGCACTCGCTTTTCAAACTCCCTTGTCTTCTGCCTGCTGGCGATCAAATCGAGCTCAAGCTGCTTACATTCTTGAGTGTTGAGCTTGGCACTCTCCCTGAATTTTTCTCTGGATTTGTTGGCTTTCTTCAGGGCATCTTCGGCGTCCAGACGCTCCTGGGTGAGAGTGGCTTGGTCCTCGCACAGTTGTTCGTTATGCTTGGACAGCTCTTTATTCTCCTCGAGCAGCTTGTAGTTGTCAGCCTCAAGTGCTTGCTTAGTCTAGGCAAGCCTGGAGTCGAAATTCTTTCCCCGAGAAACCAACGCCCCAACACGGCGCCAGCCAACAATTAAAGTTAGCAGCCCCTGAAGACAAAGAGTGAAATAAAGTAAGGAAAATAAATCAGACATAAATGATAAAGTAGCAGGAGATGACTTACGCTAACTATCTCGTTCAACCCTCTGTTGACGACTTGATCAGCCTCCATTGAGGTAGTTTCAGTAATTGCGGCCTGGCTGCGTCTGTGCTTCGAGAGTTTGTATATCCTCTCCCTGGCTGAGCCGACCACGAAGCTGGGCAGGGAGCCTTCGGGCAAGTTGTCCATTGCCTCCTTGTCAGCAGCCTTAGAAGAAGGCTGTGGATTAACAGGAGTGTGAGTCGTCTGCTCGGAAGGGGGCGGAGGTGGTGAGTTCTCCTTGGAGGGGGCGGTGGCTGGAGCATCGTCTGTTCGAGCCCTCTTCGAGGGGGTCTTATTGCTTTCCCCTCGAGCCCTCTTGCTATCCTTCTTTGGGACAGAAGAGGCAGCGGCAGCTTGATAAAGCTCAAAGACATACTCGGAGTCCATACCTGCACAAAAGGAAGCAACACAAGCAGTAAGACTAAATGGTCATGCATGATAAAAGAATAAAAGTAAAAGGATTACAAGTAAAGCACCCGCGCTACAACTACTGGTCGTAACATTATTTACTGAACTACCTAGTTCCTAGAAGAAATTTGAATTTAAGGAGGGAGCATTCCTAAAGTTGCCATCCCCATCAAATAGATGAGAGGGAATTGGAAAATGATTTAAAAGCGAGATTATTATACCGTTTTCATCCGACGAGTCGTCAGAAAGTTCGGTAGGCTCAGCAGCCTTTTGTTTTCCTTTGCCCTCTGGGGCCAAGGGTTTCTCTGCTCGACGAAGGACGGCAGGTTCCCTGATCGTAACCCCAGTTGGTCTCCTCTGCGGAGGAGACGCTTAGGGTTGCTGCTCGGGTTCCACTTCGGCTTGGGCGTTCTTCGCCGAAGGTTCGCTCGTCACTGGTTGAGCATTCCAGAGGCCGACCAGCCTAAGGTTAGCCTCGGTAACTAAATTTTTGACACTCTTATCAGCATTCGGCATGCTGGCTAAGAGTGCTGCCCTTGACTCCATCCTTGGAGTTGGGATTCGACGTAACCATGGGCCTAGAACACAGTGGAATTTCAAAACATTGTGGCAGAAAAACACTAAGCGAAGAAGCTAGTGACGTAAGAATTTTTACCTCCTCGGGTGAAGGCCAAGTTGTCTGCGGCTAAGTTGGGTGTAAGGAAGTATTCCTGATGATACCTCCCCACATTGGAGATGTGAGTAGTGTCAGACAAGAAAGTGCGCCCAGTTTCTTGATGACAAAAGTGGAAGAACCCCGTGCCTTCTTGGTTAGGGTTGGACTTAAGGCCAAAAAGAAAGTTGACCTCGTGGGGAGTGGGCTTTGGCCATTTTCTAAGTTTGTAAAGGATATAGAATGCGGCCAGCATTCTATATCCATTTGGGGTTATTTGAAAGGGGGCAACTCCAAAGTAATTTGCCACCCCCTGAAAGAACGGGTGAAGAGGAAAAGTGGCACCTGCCTCAATGTGAAACCGCGACCAGGCGCTGTAGGCCCCGTCTGGTGTCACGGGCCGCCAACTTCGATACTCGAATGGACGAAACGTGATGCACTTGCTAGCACTTTTAACTAGCAAGTCAGCCTAGAATTCACACCTGCGGCAAGCAAACTCAATGGTTAGCCACGTTACAAGTCTCACACAAGTAAGGGCAATTATGAAGCTGGAGCAAGCACGAGGCAAGCTATCCAGAGGCAACATCCCACACAACAATCAGAGCCAACAACACAGTCAAGTGGCACGCAATGGCCCAACGAAGGTAACAAACAAGAAACACATAGACTGTAAAGAATGCATACACAAAGGGACATGGTAAAGCATCATTTTATTCATATAAGGCCTTGATAGGGCAAGGGAGTACACAGCTTAAGCCCCTATCTGCTGGTGGCCATGGTGCTTCCTTAAGTCACCAGGTCACCCCCCCCTAAGGAGCATTCTAAGCAAATGAAGTCTTCCCAGGAACATATATGATTTTTGTCTGGGAGACATATGCATAATTACAAAAGTGCCATTCCCTACCCCTGAGGTTGCTTGGTGCAAGACTTGACTAATGATCAAGCACCAAGGCATGCTCATACATACAAAAATGTCCCCCTAGAGATGTGCCATGACGCAGTATGTCACACTCTCCCCTACTTAAATCTTCGGCGTCCTCAACGAACTTGCCCCTTGCTGATCTTCAATCTTCTGCGTATGCTTGTGCAAGTCCTCCGCCCTTTCCCAGCAAATTTCTTCATCTCCGAGCCCTTTCCACTTCACCAGAAACTCTTTCTTCTTCTTTCTGTCCATGACCACGGTCCTCTCTGCTAGGATTTCTTCAGGTTGTCTGCTGCTTCGTGGCTTGACGCTGACTCCTTCTCTGGTAGACTGGTTGCGCGCTGGCTCTTCTGGATCTTCGTGATATGGTTTGAGGTTGCTGACGTGCAAGACTGGGTGTATCTTCATCCATTCTGGTAAGCTGACTTTGTAGGAGGTCAGACCCACTTTCGAGATGACTGGAACAGGACCCTCGTATTTGCGGACGAGTCTGATGTCCTCATTCCCTCGGAATCTCAGTTGTTCGGGCCTCAGCTTGATCATCACTAAGTCGCCTGCTTTGAATTCCAGCGGCCGTCTCTTCTGATCTGCCCATTTTTTCATTCTCTTTGATGCCTTCTCCAGGTAGGCTCGGGCAATCTCGGTGGTTTTCTTCCAGTCTTTCGTGAAATTGAAGGCTCTCGGATTTCTTCCGCGATACTCATCCACTGTGTGGGGTAACAGCGGTTGCTGACCGTTAACAACTTCAAAAGCGCTCTTGTTTGATGAAGAACTCTTCTGAGAGTTGAAACAAAATTGAGCTACGTCTAGTAGTTGCGGCCAATTCTTTTGGTTAGCACTGACGAAATGCCGCAAATACTCTTCCAGCATCCCATTGAATCTTTCAGTTTTTCCGTTTGTTTGAGGATGGTAGCTCGAGGAAATATTTAGTTGTGACCCCAAAAGGTTGAATAACTCTGACCAAAAGGTCCCTGTGAATCTTCCATCACGGTCACTAACTATATTTTGGGGTACTCCCCAATACTTAACTACATACTTGAAGAAAAGTCTCGCTGTCTCTTCTACCGAGCAATATTTTGACACCGGTATGAAGGTTGCATACTTTAAAAATCTGTCCACGATCACTAAGATCGCACTCAAGTCTCCCGTTTTCGGTAAACTAGACACTCTCCCATGGTCGGCTTGGGACTAACAAAGGTTCCAACAACCCTGGCGTCTTGTGTCTCTCCACTTTGTCTTGCTGGCAGGTGAGACAGGTTTTGGTATACTCCACGACATCGTCGCGCATTTGTGGCCAGTAGTACCCCTACTTCAACAAGGCATGGGTTCTCTGCCACCTTGGATGACCCGCCCACAAGGTGTCGTGACACTCACTCATTAGTGTCCTCTGCAAATCTCCCGTCTTGGGAACATATAAGCGGCTACCCTTGGCCCACAAAAGATCGTCTTCTACCCAAAATTGGTGAGTCTTTCCCTCTTTTGTGAGATTCATGATGGTCTTCACCACTGGGTTTTTCACCAGGTTCTCCTTAATGCGCTCTCGGAGTGGAGTGGTCACAATGCTAGCCGACATATTAGCCAACAATTTTAGAGCCGCTAACTCAGCTTTGCGACTCAGGGCATCAGCTGCCTGGTTTAGACGGCCCGCCTTGTGTTCGAAATGAAAGTCGAATTCTGCTATGAACTCCTGCCATCGTGCTTGTTTAGGGGTAAGCTTTGGCTGGGTGAGGAAATGACTCACCGTGGCATTATCTGTCTTCACCACAAACTTCGACCCCAACAAGTAGTGCCTCCACACTCGTAGACAATGAATTACTGCGAGAAGCTCCTTCTCTTGGGCAGTGTACCGCCTCTCTACCTCCGTGAGTTTGCGGCTTTCATAAGCTACGGGGTGGCCCTCTTGTACAAGCACCCCTCCCAAGGAAAAATCAGACACGTCTGTCTGCACTTCAAAGGGCCTACCAACATCTGGTAAGGCTAGGACAGGATCTCGCATCATGGCTTCTTTCAGACTCCTAAATGCTTCGTCACACCTATCGGTCCACGTCCAAGTTACACCCTTCTTCAACAACTCTGTCAAGGGTGTCGCCCTTCTTGAATAGCCCTCCACAAATCTTCGATAATAGTTGGCTAAACCAAGGAAAGAGCGTAATTCCTTCAAATTTGTGGGGCCTTCCAGTCTTGAATGGCCCGCACCTTCTCTAGATCGATACGGATTCGACCACGTTCTACTATGTGGCCTAGGAACTTGATTCTCTCTTGTGCGAAGGAGCACTTTTCTCGCTTCACATAGAGTTGGTTCTCTCTCAATTTCTGAAACACTTGGGATAAGTGTCGTTGATGTTCTTCTATTGTGGAGCTATAGACCACAATGTCATCCAAGTAGACTACCACGAACTTGTCTAGGTATTCTTGGAAAACTTGGTTCATCAACGTACAAAATGTGGCTGGTGCGTTCGTCAACCCAAACAGCATGACTCGGAACTCGTATGCTCCATATCGAGTCACACACGTTGTCTTCGGCTCATCCCCTTCGGCTATCCGCAGTTGATAGTAGCCTGATCTCAAGTCCAGTTTTGTAAAGAATTTAGCTCCACTCAACTGGTCGAATAAGTCGGTGATCAAGGGAATGGGGTACGTATTACGCACTGTCACTTTATTGAGAGCCCGGTAATCAATACATAGTCTCAAGCTCCCGTCGTGCTTTTTCTGGAATAGCACGGGTGCACCATATGGTGCCTTCGATGGTCTGATGAAGCCTGCCTCTAGTAAATCCTTCAACTGCTTCCTCAGTTCTGCTAGTTCGGGGGGTGCCATTCTATAGGCCGCCTTTGCAGGTGGTTTGTATCCCGGCACCGGCTCAATCTGGTGATCAATCCCTCTTGTAGGTGGTAAGGCTTTGGGGAGTTGGTCCGGCATCACATCCCCATACTTCTTCAAGACCATTCGAATTTCTGGTGGGATGACTTCATCCACCGTATCCTCGTATATTGTGGGTAGGATAATATACGTGGGCTCTTGTCTTCTCACGCCCTTCTTCAACTGCAAGGCTGACAGCAACTTGGTTTCTGGGGGCTGCTCTACTTTAGCAGGCACCACTGCAGGTGTCTCCCCCATTATGAGTAAGCTTCCCGTAGCTGGGATGGGAATGGCTCCCTTTTCCGTAAGGAAGTCCATACCCAATATCACATCAAAGTCATCCATTCGCATGACCACCAAGTCAGTCTGCCCCTCCCACGAGCCAATCTTCATGTTCACCTTTTTAGCCACGCCGGTTGTGGCCAAGGCTTTTGAGTTAACCTCTTTCATGCGGCCATGGTCTTTCTCCCATTTCAGTCCCAAACGCTTAGCTTCGATCTCCGAAATGAAGTTGTGAGTGGCGCTCGTGTCGATCTTCACACTTCCGGCCATTTTACCATTTAGAGCTGCGTCCACATACATTAGTCCCTTTCCGGGGGTCTTCTTCACTTTCGCACCGTGTTTCTTGAGAGCATTCAGCATCCGGAGGGCACCCATGTGCGTATACTCCTCCTCCTCCTCTTCGTTGTTTTGTTCTGCTTGGGCAAATGTCGCCTGGAGGGCACTCATCTTGCCTTTGTGAGGACACTCTATTGACTTATGAGGTCCGGTACAGATCCAACATGTAAGAGGCTTCTTGAACTGGGGGTTGCCACCTTTGCTAGGAGCGTTAGACTCCACAATCCTTTTCTCTCCTCCCCCACTCTTGCTCTGCCAAGACTTCCCAAACTTTTTACTCCCAACACTACTTCCACTAGTCGACGAATTGGTCTTCTTGGATTGAATGTTCCTTGATGAGTAATCAATTAATCGTTCGGTAGCAACCTGAGCAGTGGCTAGGTCAGCCACTCTCTGTCTCTCAAGCTCTTGCTTTGCCCAAGGCCTCAGACCTTCTAAAAATGCGAAGAGTTTGTCCACTTCGGACATGTCTTTTTTATCTAGCATCAATCCAGAGAATTTCTTAACGTATTCTCGGATTGTGCCAGTGTGCTTCAGCTCTCTCAACTGGCGTCGAGCTATGTAGGCAACATTTTCGGGGAGGAACTGCGTCTTCAACTCTCTCTTGAGATCTTCCCAGGTTGTTATGGTGCATCTACCGTTCTGAATATCATCATACTTTGTCCTCCACCACACTTTGGCATCCGCAAACAAGTACATCGTCGCCATGGCAACCTTTCCATCTTCTGATTCAGCTCTCACGGCTCGGAAGTAATGCTCCATATCAAAAAGGAAGTTCTCTAAGTCCTTCACGTTTCTAGCCCCACCGTAGGGCCTCGGCTCTGGGAATTTTACTCTGCCATATTCCATGCCAATGGGTCCGGTTGCAGGCTGGCTCCCAACTGCCCTCATGGTGAGGTTCAGCTTGGTGTTCATCTCCAACATTTCATCTTTAATTGCCTCAACCGACACCCTGCAATTCTCTACAAGGTCATTTAATGATTCTTGTAGGTCCTTCACCGCTCGTTCCATTGCCTCCATACGTTCCTCCCTCTGAGGACTATGGGATGTGCTTCAAAGGTTTTCTCTCCTCTTGATTGCTGTTATGCGGGCCAGCAGATTGGTCGTGTCCAGCTCCAACACAGCCACGCGGTTTAGTGTGTTAGTCGTCTCCGGTTCTAGCCTGACAGAGCTAAGATCCCTGACTCTTTCGTCCAGGCCATCTAGTTCTCCGACGCGCCTCTCCAGCGCTTCAATCCTTTGAGTGTTGCTCACCATTCTGCAGGGTCCCCAAGCTTTCTCAACTTAGCTCTGATACCAACTGTCACGGGCCGCCAACTTTGATACTCGAATGGACGGAACGTGCGGCACTTGTTAGCATTTTTAACTAGCAAGTCAGCCTAGAATTCACACCTACGGCAAGCAAACTCAATGGTTAGCCACGTTCAAAGTCTCACACAAGTAAGGGCAATTATGAAGCGGGAGCAAGCACGAGGCAAGCTATCCAGAGGCAACATCCCACACAACAATCAGAGCCAACAACACAGTCAAGTGGCACACAATGGCCCAACGAAGGTAACAAACAAGCAACACATAGACTGTAAAGAATGCATACACAAAGTGACATGGTAAAGCATCATTTTATTCATATAAGGCCTTGATAGGGCAAGGGAGTACACAGCTTAAGCCCCTATCTGCTGGTGGCCATGGTGCTTCCTTAAGTCACCAGGTCACCTCCCCCTAAGGAGCATTCTAAGCAAATGAAGTCTTCCCAGGAACATATATGATTTTTGTCTGGGAGACATATGCATAATTACAAAAGTGCCATTCCCTACCCCTGAGGTTGCTTGGTGCAAGACTTGACTAATGATCAAGCACCAAGGCATGCTCATACATACAAAAATGGCCCCCTGGAGATGTGCCATGACGCAGCACGTCACACCTGGCAGGTTGGCCCTCTGGTCGATGGAAGGTCTGACCAGGGTCACCCCTGTCAGTTTATACTTATTTAAGTAGTTGGAGATCATCCGCATCGTCACTCTACTTTGGGGAACAACATGCCACTCGACATCCGGCTGAGCAGCGTGTCGAGGACAGGCATGCCTTTGTACATTGGCATCAGGGACATTTTCACCTTGACCACTGGTCGAGGGGGCATCAACAGTAGACTGGCACGAGGAGTTAGGGATTTTCCTTTTTTTAGCTTTTGTTTTTGTTCGAGCCATTCTCTGGGTTGGGACTGGAGAAGTGTTTGTGCTAAGGCGAGAGAAAGGGATATCTGGTATCAGAGTAGAGGGGTTTTCTTCACCTTCAAGCAGCTGAGCTAGGAGGTCATCTTCAATGGGTCTTTCTCCTCCCCAAGGGTCTTGCATATGAACTGCAAACAGACAAAGGAGGAGATAAGACACATAGCCTGCGGAGTTACGTGGGAGATTGGGATAACGTTGCTCGCGTCTATTGACCAACAACATCCTACCCACACACTAAGTTTGGTGCTAGCAGTTTGAAAAACGGATCAAAAAGGAAATAAGATGTTTTCTGAAAAGGAACTTTTTCAACTCCTAAAGGGTGGGAAAAAACCCAGTTTTTTCAACTAGCTTAAAGATTGAATTTTTACGTCGATCTTATGCCCTAAACCTATGATCCTTACTATCGAACTAGCTCCTAACTTATATAAAGCAGAAATACACTCTCTTTCCAAGCATCAGATGGTTTATACAAAAATCTGCATAATTTCTACTCAAGAACGCAGGAAATCGCAGAGCACAGTAAACAACATGCACGGCATAATGAAGAGTTTAAAAGACGAAGTGATTTCCTGGGCAAAGGGTGGAGATTCAGAAAAAAATGAAATTTCGAGTCGGAAAGACCTTCGGCAGGACATCTGAATGGTTTCGAAATTTTGGGCTCTGAAGCAAAGTTCTTGGAGTTCTTGATTGGAATGGTGAGTAAAAAATTATAAGAAAGATAAAGAGGTTACTTATAGAGGCTTAAGTATGGCAAAAAGTGGCAATCATGACTTTCCCATTTTCGAAATGTGGGGGAGTGTATAAGCCGTCGAATTGATTTCTTGAAAACCGAAAGGGCTTGATTAGACATAATTATGTCACGGTTTTCAAAAACGCACGAGGATTCTGACAGATTTCGTGGGGCATATGAACGGTTGTTTCCCTAAAGTTTCTTTATTGCTGGTCGCACTAAACAAACTTAGGGGGAAAATGTTATCCAAAAAACAGGCATGGATGACATGGCAAACGTTTAATACACGTGGCTGACATCTGGCAGGAGTCTTGTTCGACCATCGACCAGAGAGATGTCTATCGCGCAACGCTCAATCTTTATATACGACCAGCCTGGTCGTATACTTGCTATATTTGGAGAAAATCTTATGCAGTTATAATCATATCCGAAATTATCTCCCATGATTTCCTGAGTATTCGATTATTTAGGAAAGAGTATCTGTAACAAATTAATATAATCTTCCTTGAGCCTATAAATAGAGAAAGATAGCTCAAGGAAGGGACTTTTGGGCTTTCTAATTATCTGAAATTAGAGCCATCATATTTGATATATTGTTTTGTTCTTGAGAGGTTGGTGAAACTCATTGAACCCTAGTTCTTTGATCACTCATTGGAAATATTATATCAATAATAGCTCAAGTGGACGTAGGTTATTACCAGATTCTGGGGCCGAACCACTATAAATTCCTGTGTGTTTTATTGTTTTTGTCATTATTCTCATCTCAACATTTATGTCCACATCAAGAAATTTTGACTCCGTGTCAGTTGGCCAAAATCAGGGTCAACACATACTATATAACAATTCATGGCAGATGGCATCTAAATATTACAAAAAAGAATCATTTATTTAAAAAACAAAAATCTTATGTGAGTGAATCATTCTTATAAATTTAATCAATATACTAATTTTAAATTTTATTAAATTAAATTTATTAGTAGATTCAAATTTAATATCATGTTTTGTTTCTGTTATATCATTCAAAATAGTTTTCGAATTCATATATACCAATCAAGTATTTTGTTTCGGTTATATTTTCATATTTTTAATCAATTATATATTCAATTTTTTAGAGTTCACGCTCAATGCAACCAATCATATTTTCATAAACATGTTTTCACACACTAAATTTATATTCTTATTTTATAATCATACTTTTTAAAAATACAATTTTTAACTGATAATTAATCATGCCCTAAATAACTTTAATTTCTTTGCACCCTTTTTTGTGACCTATTACCCACAATGCATATATTCAGAAACATTTTTGGTAACTAATTAGTTTTTTTTTTTTTTATCTTATCTTTTCTACTACTTAATTTAAAATTTAGTAAATTATATGAATATATAATGGTAAGCATTAAAAGTAATAATACTAGTTTAAATAATTTCAACCTTGTAGATATTTAATTTTACAAATATTAAAAAAAAATCAAACATAATTTTTATTGTCCTAAATTAAACTCATATCTCAAATATTATAAATCAAGCAATACACAAATATTTTGATTAAAAAAATTATACAAAAAAATTCTAAATCAAAATAAAAAAAACATTGACTTACTCGTTCGGATAGTTATCGTAACAAATTCTCATATGTTGCGGCAAAAGGTGATTAGAAAATTTTTAAATGAATAAAAAAATTATGCAAAAATATCTATTTTCAAAATTAGAGTTTTACTATTTAAGATCTAGAGAAGTTTGATTGCGAGAAGATGTAATGAATAGTTTTTCAGGTTTAAGAAAAACTATCGTTTTCTTTTCAGAGAGAGTCTAAACTTTTTAATTGTTTAAAACAACTTATTCTTGAAGTATCGCTCTTTCAGTTTTATAAAGATAATTAACTTAATTAATTAATCTTTATTTTATTAAAATAAAACTAATCAGTTATGACCTATTTAATTATTTAATTTAAATCATATTTGAAAAGAATAATTAAATAATTAATTAAACAAACAATTTTGAAATACAAAATTCAAATCCTAGGGATAGGAAATCCCTGTGTGTGGCGCCACACTCACTGCACAATGAGTGTGTCCACACCATTAGGGTTATTCCTAATTTTCTTAATTTTTTGTTTAATCAATATTTAAGATAATATATTTATCCCAAAATAAATACCAGTTAATTCAAAATTAACTTTATCGTAAAATATCAATTTTAAATAAATATATTATTATAAATAAGATATTTATTTATTTGTTTAAAACTAATATTTTAAGATAAAATTAATTTTGAATTAACTCATATTTATTTTGGGATAAATATATTGTCTTAAATATTGATTAAACAAACAAATGAGAAAATTAAAGATAACCCTAATGGTGTTGTCGACACACTCATTGACAGTGAGTGTGGCGCCACACACAGGGATTTCCTATCCATGGGATTTAAATTTTGAATTTCAAAATTATTTGTTTAATGAATTATTTAATTATTCTTTTTAAATATGATTTAAATTAAATAATTAAATAGGTTATAACTGATTATTTTTATTTTAATAAAATAAAGATTAATTAATTAAGTTAATTATCTTTATAAAACTGAAAGAGCGATACTTTCAGGAATAAGTTGTTTAAAATAATTAAAAAGTTTAGACTGTCAAACTCTCTCTGAAAAAAAAATGATAGTTTTTCCCAAACCTAAAAAACTATTCAATACATCTTCTCTCAATCAAACATCTCTAGATCTCATGTGTTGAGTACATCTAGAGAGTTCTAAATCAACCTTTTGAATCACACGTGCCAACATACGTCCTTGTGAGTTTGAGGATTGGTCTGGAAGATTAAGGTGCGAGCTTTCAGAATCTAGATTGGAAGATCGTTGATTTAATACAAAAAGATTTGAGGAGACTTGATAGACTACAAGAGGTAATCTCTAATCTATTTGTATGTGCTTTAATATATCTATATATGTATGATCTTGACTCGTATTAATATTTAAAAAAAAAAAAAAAGACATATCCAGCTGCGTAACTCTGATTTACACTTTTAATACCAATAATTGGTACCAGAGCAGTCTACATATATATATATATTAAATGTTGTGTGGCTTTCTTGTATTTGTTATATGTATGTTGATATGTATATTGTACGCCCTAAGTATCAGCACGTACCTTGTTGAGGCAGCTTGGGAGAAGCGAACTAATAAAGAGCCATAATTGAGGTGCCACGTGTTCACCGTTCATCCGGAGAAATTTGGTACGATCCCCTAAACAAATAGCTCGAGCTGGCAGATCATTTAGCTGTTAATCACTTGGAACCATTGTCAACATGGCATCAAAAGACACGAGCTAGCACTACATTAAGCTCGTGGTACATCAGAGGCCTGACATATCCCAGGATCTTTATAAAGTCAACCACACAATATAAACGTGCGTATAACAGACATCACGTGTCTGATTTATTTCTGAATTCCCGGGTACTCAATGTAAACGTGCGTGATCAGACATCACACACCTGATTTAGGCCATGCGGCCCATTATCCATTTTTACCTACTGATTAGACAACACTTCAGTGTAAGGTTTAGATATTAATCATCAATGTCACAGAGATGACGTGGTGGATAAAGAGATCACGGGATGACCCCAATGCCTACTCAGAGATCATTCTCCTATAAATACCAAGACCCTGGGTAGTGCAAAGGGTTGGATTCTTCTTGCAAGACAAATACTCAGTAAAAATAGCAAGAAAAGAGAAACAGTAATAATATTAACTCGTGGACTAGGGGGATTTTAACCTCCGAACCACGTAAAAAAGGAGTGATCACTTTTCTTCTCTTGATAATTCATTGCCAGCATCCTTGAGTATTATCATATTCTTATTACGGTTTACCATTAAGCACTAATCCATCCTAGTTATTCATACAATTCACTGTGGGTGAAAAACCGCGTCAACAGTTTGGTGCTTTCACTGAGAGGATTTAGATTAGTGCTATCGCAAAAAATTGGTCATGGCGGTCACTCGTTCGAGGCATGGTAACGAGGCAAGTCAACATGGTGGGCAGGAGGCTCACCATACCGCCGTATCTGACGAACAAGACCCAGAGATCTAGCAACGATCAGGGAAACAACTGATGGGCCATGAAGACACTAGGAGTTCAGTGCCCCTACCTCCAAACCCGAACCCAGGTTACCTGACGGCGGTGGAAATGGAGAACATGTAGTTGGGGAGTCATCTAGCCAAGGAAAATAAGAAAATTGAGGAAGTCTTGGCCCGGCTACCCCCTCTTGCAACCGACGTTAACGTCGGAAAGAGGCAAAGCAGGACTCACAAGTCCCGCTGGGATAGTCGGCCCAGGCCCAGTCGATCGTTTCTCGGGGCCCATCAGCGAGTCAGTCGGTCAGTCAGAAATTCGACTCCAAGTTCGACTCCACCATCGAACGCACCCAGGAGAGTTCGTGGCAACTCGTGGAGGAGGTCCGAGGAGAACTCACGCCGACAACCTGCTCCGGCCAGCCCTCCCGTGCCGTGATCAGATTGCCCGGCGTAGAGAGTTGGAAGCGGTGGGATATAGTGACCGCGAGCTAGTTTGGTCCGGCCAGGCGGGACTAGAATTGCTTCACCAGTTAGGCACCCACCTTCGTCGATAAGATATCCATCTCATCCTCGTCCTGCTCGAGATATTCCTGCATACTGGAACAGGAGGAGGAATCCTCCTCCCGCCGTTCCTGCTCATCATCCGTGAGAGCATGGAAGTGTCCCAGATCCTCTCCCTCGGCAGCAGGCTCTGAGCTTGTCCAATGGGAGTTATTGGACCAAAAGCCACCGAAGTGGCAGATCTGGTGGAGACCTACGAAATCATCTAAGTTCGACACAAAGCCCTCGGGCCGCCTCGTGGACCGACCTTCGAGATCACCTCAACTCACAGAGGGGAAAGCCGACTCGAAACAAAAGTTGTGCTCGCCGAGAGGATGGTCCTTCCGAAATACGTGACAACGGGAATGTCCCACCAAACCAAGCTCAAGCTTGGAGGGACAATAACCCGCCAAACGTGTACAATAGGACGAGAGCTGTTGAACAGCCCCAAAACAACCCAGGGATAAAAGACCAAACCCTTGAAAGGTTAGCTCAGATGGAGGAGCTAATGAAGAGGCTCCTGTCAGAGAAGGGAAAAGACGAATACGACTCGGGGGATGAGCTCGAGCATTTTGCCCCCAACATCGCAGCAACGGTATACTCGTCGAGTTTCAGGATGTCCCATCTATCCAAATTCGATGGAGACGGAGATCTGTTGGATCACTTGGGGATGTTCAACACCCTGATGATGGCCCATAATATCGGCCCTGAGCTGAGGTGCCTGATATTCCCTTCGACTCTGATCAGGCCAGCCAGGCAATGGTTCAAGCAGTGTAAGAAATAGTCGATCAGCTCATGGAAGAATTTCTCTGCTGCCTTCAAGAGGGCATTCCGAGCCTCTTAAGCGGTTCGCGTCAAAGCAGATACCCTGGCGAACGTGAAGCAACAACCTGAGGAACCCTTAAAAGCTTATCTGAGCAAGTTCACCAACATTGCGGCCCGAGCTAGGGAGGCGGACGAAAGTTCCAGACTCATGGCTATGAGAACTAGAATCCTTCTTGGGGGCGAGCTGTGGAAAGAAATCCAAAGGAAAGGTGTCAGCACTATGGATGAATTCTTGAACAAGGCCCAGGAATGGATAAATTTGGAAGAAGCGAGAGCAACGGTTGCGGGAACCAGCCAAGTCCCTGATAAGCCCGTTGCAGCGGAAATGGACGTCGCGAATATGACTCAGACTGTTGCCCAGAATAACCAAGGGGGTGGAAGTAAGAGAAAGGGAAACGGTGAGGGCGGCCAGCACGGTACAAAGAAGAACAAGCCCGTGGAAAAGTTCAAACCGGTCTACGCGGTTTACACCGACCTCACAAACACTAGGGAGCACATTTTCCTAGCAAATTCTGCCCTCCTTCCCTGGAAAAAGCCAGAGCCCTTGAAAAATCAGAAGGCTAAGAGAGACCCTTCAAAATTCTGGCGATTCCACAACGACATTGGTCACAACACCGATGATTGCAGGCATATGAAGAATGAGATCGAGACACTCATCCGGGCCAGACCCTTGGCTCAGTATGCCCGGAATTGGGTCACTCCGAATCAGCCCGCCAGGGAAAACGTTCAATTAGCTCCGGAAGCCCCAACAAATCCGACCGGAGCCTAGGGGGGACAACACCTCCCTCCTCCAATAATAGGAGGAGAGATAACCACCATTTCTAGGGGCCCCCATCTGGCAGGCTCGAGCAGAGGTGCTCAGAAAAGATACATCAATGAATTGAAGTCTTATAATGGAATCGAATTTGTCCCAGAACATCCCATACCCAAACAATAATGATTGGAGAGATAGCTAATCAGTTTCACCGAAGAAGATGCTAGTCATGTCCAGTTCCCACATAACAATCCTCTAGTTGTAACCGCCCAGCTCGCCAACTGGAGAGTCAGGAGGGTGCTAGTTGATAATGGGAGTTCGGTGAACTTGTTGTTTCGGTCCACGTTAGAAAAAATGGGGCTGTCGGTGACCGAGCTGAAGGCCACTTCCATCATGCTGTATGGGTTCTTTAGCGAAGGATCGGCATCGATAGGTACGATTGAATTAGTAATAACCTTGGGAGAGGGACTCCGAACTGTCTCCAAACTCCTCGAGTTTGTGGTCATCGACTGTCCCACCGCATACAATGCCATTTTGGGTTGGCCTACATTGATGGCATTTGAAGCCATAACTTCTATCCACCATCTCGCAGTCAAATTCCCCTCCTCTACAGGGATATGTACGGTCCGAGGTGATCAACTCGTCGCCAGGGAATGCTATAGAATTTCTATGAAGGGGAAATCACAACCCGGGCAGCAGACGATGACCATTTAGGGCGGAAGCGAGGAACCCCAGGAAACGAGAACTAGCTCTGGGATAGAGGAATCTCGGCCGGGCAACGGCATAGGCATCACCCTGAGTGACAATATCGACCCTAGAATTGGCGAAGATAGGTTCGAGCTCCAGGCTATCGAAGAGCTCGAAGAGGTAAATATCGACCCTAAAGACCCTTCGAGGATTGTTAGGCTCGGGAAAAACCTTGAGGACAAGAAAAAGGCGGAGCTGCTGAAATTCCTGCAAGAAAATCTAGATGTTTTCGCCTGGTCTCATGAAGACATGGTGGGGATCAGCCCAAGCATCATCATGCATACCCTCAGCTTGGACAAAAGCATGCCTGCGAAGTCATAGAAACAAAGGCGTCTGGGCACGACCCAAGCTGCGAACTTGGAAGAGGAAGTTGCTCGGCTTTTAAAGTGCGGTTTTATCCGCGAGGCAAAATACTCGATCTGGGTTGCCAATCCTGTTTTGGTCTCGAAGCTCAACAGAAAATGGCGGACCTATATCGAATTTTCTGACCTAAGTAAAGCATGTCCCAAGGATTGCTTCCCCCTACCAAGGATCAACCGGTTGGTGGACGCCACGGCAGGACACGAGCTCATGTCCTTCATTGATGCGTTCTCTGGTTACAACCAGATCGCTATGAATTCTGCGGATCAGGAGCATACCAGCTTCATGACCCCAACCAATGTTTATTGTTACAAAGTCATGCCCTTCGGGCTGAAAAACGCCAGAGCTACATATCAGAGATTGGTCAACAGAATGCTTGTTAATCAGATAAGGAAAAACATGGAAGTGTATGTTGATGACATGTTGGTCAAGTCAAAAACTGCCAATGACCATGTCCCTGATCTGAGGGAATGTTTTGAGATCCTAAGGAAGTATGGTATGAGGATGAATCCCCAAAAATGTACCTTCGGGGTGGCGTCGGGAAAATTTCTTGGTTTTATAGTCAACACCAGAGGAATAGAGGCGAACCCAGACAAAATCAGATCATTACTCGAAATGCCGTCGCCCCGGTCATGAAAAGACGTCCAGAGTCTGACAGGAAGGGTGGCAGCCCTTAATCCGTTCATTTCCAAATATACTGACAAGTGTTTGCCATTCTATAACCTGCTCTGGGGGAATAAAAAGTTTGAGTGGACCAAAGAGTGTGAGTGGGCCATCCTCGACCTAAAAGCACATTTAACTGAGCCGCCCGTGTTGTCCAAACCAAAGGCAGGAGAGCCTCTTTTTCTTTACCTAGCTATCACGGAAGATGCGGCTAGCGCCGTGCTGGTCCGGGAAGAGGACCGGGCTCAGAAGCCAGTCTATTACATTAGCAAAAGGCTCCTCAAAGCTGAATCTCGATATCCGTTGATGGAAAAAATGTCCTTCTACCTTATCACGATCTCCAGAAAACTTAGGCCATATTTCTAGTCCCATTCAATCCACGTCATAACCGATCAACCTTTAAGGCAGGTGCTACAGAAACCTGAGGCATTGGGACGTCTTTTGAAATGGGCCATCGAGCTCAGCCAGTTCGAAATTCTGTACGTACCACGAATTGCAATCAAAAGCCAAGCCCTGGCTGATTTCATGGCTGAATGCACTGGATTCCAAGAGGAATCGGGGGAAGAGCCGGTGCAGGCATTGTGGAGAATCTTTGTGGATGGTTCATCTAACGAAAACGGGTCTGGAGCTGGAATCATTTTGATATCCCTAGAGGGACATCATTTCCACTCTGCGTTACGATTCGGATTTGAGGCGTCCAACAACAAGGCGGAGTACGAAGCTCTATTGGCTGGGCTTAGGGTGGCCAAGGAGCTGAAGGCCAGGGCCATCCAATGCTACAATGATTCCCAGCTCGTGGTAAACCAAGTATTAGGGGAATATCAAGCGCATGGAACCAAGATGGTAGCCTACCTGGCCAAGGTAAAGAAGGAGTTGTCCGAATTTGAATACAGCCAAATCGGGCAGATCCCACGTGAGCAGAATGCCAATGCTGACGCTCTGGAAAAACTCGCCACCTCCAGGGAAGCCGAGACCTTAAGCCTGATACCGGTGAAATTCTTGGAAAGACCAAGCGTGGTAGAGGATACAAGGGAGATCGAGATGATCGATGCCAGGCCAACCTGGATGACGCCCATAGTTGAGTACCTTACAACAGGGAGGTTACCCGACGAGCGAAATAACGCAAGGAAGATACTCTATCAAGCTTCGAGGTATACAGTCATAGACGAGACGTTGTATCGGCGTGGCCTATCTCTGCCTCTTCTGCGATGTGTTCTGCCGGAGGAGGCTAAAACTATTTTGCAGGAGGTGCATGAAGGTTTTTGTGGAGATCACGCTGGGGGCAAAACCTGGCCTTAAAGATATTAAGGCAAGGATATTATTGGCCCACCCTATCAAAGGAATCAATTTCTTACGTCTGAAAGTGCGACAAGTGCCAACGGTTCGACACGATCGCCCGAGCTCCACCAGCCGAGCTGAAGATGATCTCGTCCCTATGGCCGTTTGCGGTCTGGGGGATTGACTTAGTTGGAGCCCTACCCACAGGAAAAGGAGGAGTTCGCTATGCAATAGTGGCCATTGACTACTGCACGAAGTGGGCAGAAGCAGAACCCATGGCAACGATAACGTCAAAGAGAGTCCTCGATTTTGTGGTTAAGAATATTGTCTGCCGGTTTGGGCTGCCAAGGAAGATCGTGTCGAACAATGGAACCCAGTTCGATAGCGACCTTTTCACAGAATTTTGCAAAAGACACGGCATAATTAAGAGTTTTTCCATAGTGTCCTACCCCCAGGCTAATTGGCAGGTCTAGGCTGTGAACAAGACGCTCAAGGCAAACCTTAAAAATAGGTTGGGGGAGGCCAAGGGAGTTTGGCCCGAGCAGCTACCGCAGGTGCTGTGGGCGTATCGGACCTCGCACCAAACCTCGACGGGGCACACCCCTTTTTCCCTGACTTTCAGGAGTGAGGCCGTCCTTCCTGTCGAAACAAAGATAACATCGCACAGGGTCCAGGCTTTCAGCCAGGAGCAGAATGACAAACTGCTCAGCGTGTCCCTCGACCTGATTGATGAAAGCAGAGAAGATTCACAACTACGACTCGCGCATTATCAGCAAAAGATCACTCGGTACTTTAATTCAAAGTGTTTACCCAAAAAACGGTTGCTGATGACGTGGCGAGAATTTCTCACACGTGGTTGACATGTGGCGAAAGTATTGCTCGACTATTGACCAGAAGCACACCGCATCGTCAGTGTTAATTTTTTATACGACCAGACTGGTTGTATAACCTAATTAATTTCCTTCTTAAGTTGTAATCTTATAATAAATGTATTGAATATTTCTTCATTATTATCTTGATACGCGATTATTAAGGAAAGATAGGGCACGTTGGCATGTGTAACCCTCCTTGAGCCTATAAATATGCATGAAATAGCTCAAGGAAGGGACTTTTTGATTTTTGATTCCTGAATCTTTTTGCGAAATATTGAGAGAAAAATGAGCTATAGTGAGTTGTTCATTGTCTTATTGTAATACATTCAAGGTTTGTGATACTCAAGAACCCTAGTTCTTTGATCACGACTTCGAGATTCAATAATAACAATATCACTAAGTGGACATAGGTCATTACCATTCTTTGGGGCTGAACCACTATAATTCCTTGGTGTTTTCTTCCTTTCCGTTATATCATTTTTCTCATTCTTGCTTTATACTTTGTCGTACATTTGACTCTGTGTCGTTGGCCAAGTCGAGGGTCAACATTCTGGTGCTTTCATTGAGAGTTTAGGAAAGAACTGTGAAAGAATCCAATGGCGAAAACATCCAAGAAGACTGGACAGGCTGCTGGCGCTGCACCATCCCAACCTCCTCCCCCAAATGTGGCCGAGAATGAACCACATTTGGAGTTTGATGAGGAGGAACTAGATTCTGAAACACTGAGGGCAACGCTGGGAGTATTGCAAGATGAGTTGGCTAATCTGAGGGTCAATCAAGAGACTGTTGTTGAGACGATGACGTTACAACAAAGAGAAATAGAACGCCAGTGCCAAGATCTGAGTGAGAGGCAGGCAAAAATGGATCATCGGCAGAGGGATGCCATGGCCTCCCTTGAAGCAGCCATTCAACTGGCTTGGAGTCAGGCTGTACCAGCCTCCCAGCCAGATCAGCCACCGAGCGTACCACCTCAAAGAGGTCCCAATCCAAGCCCTCCGCTCTAGCCAACAAGCCCTCAAAGGCCGGAGCAGTCGCCTATGGCCCAGGATGATGTCCCACCTAGGGATTCTGAGCAGCAGCCTCCATCCCAGGCTGGTCGAGGCTATCCCTAGCGCCCTAGGCCGAATAGGGCCGGGCAACCACCCCGCAGCTCTAGACACCCAGGGGATGAAGAGCCAAATCTACCGAGCAGAGGACAGCGTCCTTCTACCAACAGAAGGAACACAGAGTCAGGCTCTGCGGTCAAGGCCCTCCCACGGCATAACAATGCATGGGGACCCAACAACCAGTGCAAGCCTCCCCCTGACGCTTGAGAGATGCCACCCTGAGGAGGGAATAGTGTGAACTGCCGGTCACGCCATAGTTAACCACAATTCAGAGATGGCCATGGATATACTGAAGCTGATTCTGGCAGAGGGAACGCTGGCCGGAGAAATGAAGAAAGAGGTGGAGGCAGAAACCCCCCACATAGAGAAAATAGGCCAGCTTGCCACAATGCTGGGGGCAGCCCAGGCAGCTGAATGTCTTTAGTCGGCTAGGAGCTAGCGAGCAGAGATGAAGAGACGATGATCTTAGGGACATACTTAATGACTGCCGTGAGAGGCATGATGAGTACGCTCCCCCGGCACCAGCGACCCCAGCAGTCCCGGAAGCAGTTCAGGCTCAGATTGATGCCCTGAACCAGGCGGTACAGCAACTGGTCGGGGGACGAACGTCCCATATTGAGTACGATAGGAGGAGGGACACCCCCTTCGTACAGAGGATTGTTGCGGCTGAAACCCCCAGTAAGTTTAAGATGCCTACATTGCCAAATTTCGACGGGTACGGAGACCCAGTTTCTCATGTTAATAAGTTTGAGATACAAATGGACATACAAAAAGTGTCGGAAGACACCCGCTGCTGGATCATCCCTACGACACTCTCTGATACCGCTCAGGAGTGGTTTATCAAGTTCCCTCCTGCCAGTATAGTATCATGGGAAATGTTCGTGAAGGAATTCTACGGACAGTTCTACGTGGGTCAGGTACACCCCACAGAGGCCAACCAGCTGGTCGAGATATGACAGAAAGAGGGAGAGCCCTTGAAAGAGTATGTCCAACGCTTCATGCAAGCTGCAGTTGCAGCCAAGACAGTGGGCGTCGAAGGTAAGATGGTGGCTCTAACTGCTGGAGTTAGGCGCCATTCACCCCTCTGGAGTAGCCTTAGAAAGCATGGGGTTAGAAGTACCCAAGAGTTTTTGGATCAGGCTGATCGATATATCAAGCTCGAAGATGCGATTGCCAACGAAGGGAAATCACCAAATAGAGACAAGGGGCCCAAAGAACCCGCCAAAGTCGCCAACGGGTCAGAAAAACCCAATGGCAACATCAAAGGCAACGTGAATGGAAATGGTAGGAATGGTGGAAAGCGGGCGAACAATGAACCCTAGGCTTCTGAGAGTAAGCGCCCCAAAGGCAATCGATAGGAGCCGAGATTCACCAACTACACGACCCTTATCGAGAGCCGAGCAAAAGTCTACCAGGTGACCAGCTCAAATGTGCTTTACAAACGACCCGCACCTATAAGGAAAGATATCTCCAAGAGAGATACAACGAAGTTCTGTCATTTTCATAATGACTATAGGCACGACACTAATGAATGTAACCAGTTGAAGGACGAGATTGAGTTCCTGATAAGGCAGGGAAATTTGAGAAGATATGTGCAAGCCGCAGGAAGTTCTCAGTGAGAGGCTCAAGGTGGCAACGAGCAGGCACTTGCACGCCAACGCTCGCCACCTCTACAGCCAGCTCATGTGGTAGGCACTTTACTCACCATCTGCGGAGGCCCACATCTTGCAGGAGACAGTGGGAAGGCAAGGGAACGATACGCTCGAACCCTACGCCATGACCAGGACATCGAGATGATGAGTGTGGAAGATCGAGCACCAAAAAAGGCTCGTACAGAGGAGGAATTGATAACCTTCTCTGATGATGATGCCCAACACGTACGATTCCCACACTCCGATCTGCTAGTCTTGGACGTACAAATTGCCAACATGATGGTGAAAAGGGTGTTGGTCGACACAGGAAGTTCGGTTAACATCCTATGCAAGTCTTCGCTAGAAAGAATGAAGCTGTCCGTCAAAGACCTGGAGCCATGCAAACAAACTATTTATGGTTTTTCTGGTGAAGGGCTCGTCCCAACAGGGTCGATTAGGCTTCTAGTTACGGCAGGTACTGCGCCTGCTATTAGGACATTACTCACTACTTTCATAGTAGTTGATTGTCCTTTAGCATACAATGTTGTAATTGGGAGACCAATTCTGGTCGACTTACGAGCCGTCACCTGGATATGGCACCTCGCCATGAAATTCCTAGCAGACGCAGGGACAGGTTGCGTATTGGGAAATTAGCGGGAAGCGAGGGAGTGCTACAACGCCTCGATCACCAAGGCGAAGAAGGGTGTATCGAGGGATGCTCACGGAAAAGAGTTGCAAATGGCAACTAATGCTCAGGCCCACTCGGGTGATAATGTCACCAAATAGGGCGTTGCCCAAAGTGAGGATAGGGATCTAGATCCTCTCTTTGGGGATTTTGAGGAAGAAGTTGGACCCATCGAGGACCTTGAAGAGGTCTAACTTGATGAAGAAAATTCAACCAGGGTTGCGAAAGTCGGTAAAAATCTTAGAGACAACAACAAAACAAGCACTGGTGGAATTGTTAAAGAGAAACCAGGAAGACTTTGCCTGGTCACACAAAGACATGGTCAGGATAGATCCTGCAGTCATCAGCCATGTCCTAAACATCGACAAGATTTTTCCACCAGTGCGACAAAAAAGAAGGCTGCTCGACGAAGATAGATCAAGGGCCTTAAAAGAAGAAGTCGGGAAGCTGAAGGAGAATGGGTTCATCAGGTTGGCGTTTTATCCATCGTGGGTCTCTAATCCCGTGCTAGTTCCCAAGCCGAATGGCAAGTGGCGTACGTGCGTGGATTTTATAGACTTAAATAAAGCCTGCCCCAAAGATTGTTTCCCACTCCCAAGAATCGACCAGCTGGTCGATGCCACTGCAGGACATGAGATCCTCTCTTTCATGGATGCGTACTCCGGTTATAATCAGATTAGTATGCATCCCCCAGATGAGGATCACACTAGCTTTCAGACTGATACAGGGCTCTACTGTTACAAAGTGATGCTCTTCGGTTTGAAAAACACTGGTACGACTTACTAGCGACTCGTCAACCACATGTTTAAGGAACTGATCGGCACAAACATGGAGGTCTACGTTGATGACATGTTGGTCAAGTCGAAGAAAGCAGAAGGGCATGTAAAGGATTTTTAGGAGTGCTTCAACGTCTCGAACAAATATCAGATGAAGTTAAATCCCCTTAAATGCTCTTTCAGAGTAGGATCAGGGAAGTTCTTGGGATTTATAGTTAACTCGAGAGGAATTGAAGCCAATCCCGAGAAAATTAAAGCCCTGATTGACATGAAATCGCCAGCAAAGATTAAGAATGTTCAAAGCTTGACCGGAAGAATTGCCGATCTTAGTAGATTCATTTCAAAGTCAGCAGATAAGTACGTCCCATTCTTTAATCTACTTAGAGGCAATAAAAAGTTTGAATGGACGGAGGAATGTGAACAGGCTTTTCAAGCACTAAAAACTCATATGGCACAACAATCCATCCTGTAAAAGCTGGTAGATAAAGAAACTTTGTTCATCTACTTGGCGATCACGGAATACGCTGCTAGTGTCGTTTTAGTAAGGGAGGAAGAAGGTGTGCAGAAGGCTATTTACTATGTAAGCAAAAGGCTAATTGGAGCAGAACAGCGGTACCCACCCATCGAGAAGCTAGCCTATTGCCTAGTTTTGGCCTCCAGTAAGCTGCGGCCTTACTTTGAAGCTCATCCAATTACGGTTTTGATCGACCAGCCTCTACGACAAGTCCTCAAAAACCAGAGGCTGCAGGTAGATTGTTAAAATGGGCAGTCGAACTTGGGCAGTTCGATACATCTTACTTGCTGCGAGCAGTGATAAAAGGACAAGCCCTAGCTGACTTCATTGCAGAATTCACTGAACTTACGGATGGCGAGCAGATTGAAGAGCCTAATGAGCCTGAATGTAAAAACCAAGCTCCCACGTGGAAATTATTTACAGATGGTTCTTCTAACGAGTGCCACGCTGGGGCAGGAGTGATATTGATAATGCCGGAGGGGAAATGGTTTTGCTGCGCAATCAGGTTTGACTTCACTGCTTCTAACAATGAGGCCGAGTATGAAGCACTACTCGCTGGATTGCGGTTAGCCAGGGACATGAATATAAAAGTGCTTGACATCTATAGTGATTCTCAGCTGGTGGTGAATCAAGTCATGGGAGAATACCGGCACGAGGTTTAAAGATGGTTGCCTATCTGAACAAAACAAAATATCTATTGGCTCAGTTCGACAAATACAGTCTCCAGACAGTACCCCGCGACCAGAATTCCAATGCTGATGCTTTGGCCAAATTAGCAAGTGCGAAGGATGTTGATACTCTGAATATAGTGCCGGTTGAGCGGCTAACAATGCCAAGCATCCAAGCAGAGGAGACCGCTATGGTGATCCAGATGATGGATGCATGGATGACACCATATATAGAGTATCTAACGCAATGCATATTACCAACGGACAGAAACAAAGCCAGGACCCTTCAGCGACATGCTGCTAGGTATATCCTGGTCGATGGAATCTTGTACCGAAGAGGATATTCAATGCCACTCCTTAGGTGTATTTCGAAAGAGAAGGCCAAAGAGTTGATGAAAGAGGTATACGAAGGCTTTTGTGGAGACCATGCTGGGGGGAAATGCTTGCCAAAAAAGATACTGAGGTAAGGATACTTTTGGCCCACGATGAATGAAGATTCGATGGAGTTTGTACGGAGGTGCGACAAGTGCAAGAGGTTCTCCAAAATCCTGCGAGCAGCCCCTAATGAGCTTAAACAGATTCAAAGTCCGTGGCCGTTTACAGTTTGGGGCATAGATTTGATCGGATCTTTGTCCACAGGGAAGGGCGGTGTCAAGTATGTCGTGGTTGCCGTCGACTATTTCACTAAATGGGTCGGAGCCGAGCCACTCGCAACCATAACGACCAAGAAGGCCCTGGATTTTGTGATCAAGAACATCATTTGTCGCTATGGATTTCCAAGGAAGATCGTCTCGGATAACAGCACCCAGTTCGATAATGATTTATTCACATATTTTTGCGAACGGCATGGCATTATCAAGAGCTTTTCTTCAGTCGCTCATCCCCAAGCAAATGCACAAGTTGAAGCAGTCAGCAAAATGCTGAAGGATACACTGAAGAAAAGACTAGAAGAAGCTAAGGGGGCGTGGCCAGAACAATTGCCTGAAGTACTTTGGTCGTACAGAACTTTCCACCGAACAGCAACGGGTCATACTCCATTCTCTTTGGCTTATGGATATGAGGCTATGTTGCATATTGAGTTAGATCCACCTTCGCATCACAGAGTAACGTACGACCAAGGCTCAAACAGCCAACTATTGATGGAATCCCTCGACTTAATCGATGAGAAACGTGAACAAGCCCAACTTCGAGTAGCTACGTACCAGCAAAAAGTCGCCCGGTATTTCAACTCTAAAGTGTGAGAAATAAAGTTCAGCGTTGGAGATCTTGTACTCCAAAGAGTTTTTCTAAACACTCGCGGCCAAGCTGCTGGAGTACTCAGACCTAATTGGGAAGGGCCATACCATATTGAAGAAGTCCTTCACCCAGGCACCTATAAACTTACTCGCTTAAACGAAGATCTCGTTCCTCGCTATTGGAATGGAGAACACCTGCGCAAGTACTATCAATAAACAATTCTTCTTAAAAGAATTGGCTTGTATTCATTTTACTTTTTACAAGTTTTGAAAAAGGGTTGGTCATTTTATGTGACTGATCGCTTTTAAGTGTAAGATCTTATTGATCACTCGTATAGACATGTTTCATCCATTTATTACGAGAAATATAAGGGACTATGCGCAGCCAGTCATTCTTGCCATTTATTGTATTTTATACAAGTATTTGCTCATTACATGTGTTGTTTTGCTGTATTATAATTTTAATTATTTTGCTCCGAGCAGTAATGTTCGAACAGGTTTTGGTCAAGGCAAGTGACCAAGGACCTAGAGCTCCTCGATCACTTGGGGGGCATATAAGGTATCGAGTAAGCAAAGCATATCGAGAGGTATGTAAACACATGAGAAAAATAAGTGAAAGCATGCTAGGGTACTTAGAGTATTTTTCAAAATTTTGTATTTTGTTAAATCAAACCAAAGTGCTATGCTAAGTTTGGTCATGCGAACATATGTTATAATAAAATGAAAATGTATTATAATATAACAAACGAATTACTTTACATTGCGAGCAGTATTGCTCGGATGTAATTGTTCCATTAAAAGGAAAATAACTGCCCACGCAGTAATAACAAATTAATGTCTTTACATCACGACCTGTAGGTCTTGTAATTAAAAGATTAAAAGATAGAAAGAGAAAAGACTAAGAGGCTGGAGGGTCTTGAGGAGCGTCCTGGTTGACAGCTGTGCCAGCTTCATTATCTGAATCTCTGGGGAAGTGAGAACATTAGCCCTTTCTTCTTCCTCCAGGCGAATGGTGCATCGAGACATTAGAGTACGCCTCAGGCGTTTTGACAGATAGTTGAAGTTAGCCTCCCGGTTGTTCTTCCAAAACTCGTAGAAGCAAAGATGAGTGGCTTCCGTGTACTTCTCCAAGTTCCTGGCCTCGAGTTCCTCAAGCTCCTTCACGCGCTTTTCCAGCTCCTTCGTCTCCTACCTGCTCGCAATCAAATCAAGCTCGAGCTATTTGCATTGTTGGTAGTTGAGTTTGGCGCTTTCCCTGAATGTTTCTTTGTCTTCATTGGATTTCTTCAGGGCGTCCCGAACCTCTAGCTGCTCCTCGGTCAGAGTGGCTTTTTGCTCGAGAAGTTCCTCTTTCTGCCTAGACAGCTCCGCATCCTTCTCAAGCAACTCACCGTTCTGCTTAGTTAGCTCATTGTTTTTCTCGAGCAAGTTGACATTTTTCCCTTCAAGCGCTATCTTAGCCTCAGCAAGCCTGGTGTCAAAATTTTTAGTCTTGGACACCATTGCACCCGCATAGCGCCAGCCAGCGGTCATGCTCAGTAATCCCTGCAATCAGATGAAAAGGGTAAGGCGATGGCAGAAAATCAAAAGCAAAGTATTCAGCAACAGGAGATAATGTACGCTAACAAGCTCATTCAGCCCTCGGTTGAGTATATGGTCAGTCTCCATGGAAATGGTTTCGTTAACGGCCTCTTGACTGCGTTTGTGCTTGGAGAGCTTGTATATCCTCTCCCTGGCTGAGCTGACCACGATGCTGGACAGGGAGCCTTTGGGCTGAGTGCGTTGTGTTTGGCTGTTTGGGACCTGAGGAGTAGGGTGCTGGTCGACCGGTGTTGGAGGAGTGGAATGCTGGTCGACCGGAGGAGTTGAGACCGGCTGCTCGAGTGGCGATGGAGGTGGCGTTTTCTCCTTCGAAGGGACAGTGGCTGGAGGGTCCTCAGTTCGAGCCTTCTTTGAGGCGGTTTTACTGCTCTCCTCCCGAGTCCTCTTGTTGTCCTTCTTTTTGCTTGAAGATGCAGCGGCAGCCTTGTAATGCTCGAACACGTCTTCAGATGACATATATGCACAAAAAGAAACAACACAAGCAGTGAGACAAGATATATAGATGGAGCTAAAAATGAAAGTAAAGAGATTATAAGTAAAGTACCCGTGCTACAACTACTGATCGCTACATTACTTACTGAACTACTTACTGCTTGGAAGAAATCTGAACTTAAGATTAGAGTATACTTAAAGTTGTCGTCCCCGTCAAAAAAGTGACAGGGAATTGGCAAACTATCTAAGAGCAAAAGATCAGTACCATTCTCATCTGAAGATTCGTCGATGGGAGCAGGGGGTTCAGTGGCTTTCTTTTTTTCTTTTCCCTTTAGGGCGGGGGAAGCAGCAGCCTGCGGAGTGCTGGAAGGATCTCTGATTGTTACTCCAGTGGCCCTCCTCAGAGGGGGTTGTTCCACGTCTGGGTACTGCTCAGGAACCTCTCCGCCAATAGCACTCCACACTGTTGACTCCTTCACATCCTGATGAGGGGCCAAAAGGCCGACCAGCCTAAGGTTAGCCTCTGTGACCAGATGCTTGATGCTTTTCTCCACGTCAGTCATACTGGCCAAGAGGGCTGATCTTAACTACATGTCTGGAGTGGGGTCTGGTCGCAACCATGGGCCTGGAAGGCACTAAAAATCTAAGAAAGTGTAGAGAAAAAAATTAAAGAAAGATTAACGACCAATGGTACAAAGACGTTACCTCCTTGAGTGAAGACCAGGTTGTTCGCGACCATGTCAGTCATAAGGAAATACTCCTGATAGTACTTCCCCACGTTCGATATTTGAGTGGTGTCGGACAGGAAAGTGCGCCCTGTTTCTTGATGACAAAAGTGATAAACCCCCATGCTTTCTTAGTTGGGGTTAGACTTGAGGTCGAACAGATAAATAACCTCATGTGGTGATGGCAAATGCCATTTTTTTGTGGCTATAAAGGATATAGAGTGTTGCAAGCATTCTATATCCATTGGGAGTTATTTGGAAAGGGGCGACCCTGAAGTAGTTGGCCACCCCTTGTAAAAAAGGATGAAGAGGCAAGGTATCCCCTGCCTCAATGTGGTACCTTGACCAGGCGCTGAAAGCGCCTCCAGGCAAGTTCGCCCGTTGGTCTTGACTGGGTCGGACTAGTGTCACCCCCGGGAGTCCATATTTTCTAATATAGTGGGTGATCATCCTAATCGTTACCCGGCTGACAGGTACAACATGCCATTCAACATCTAGTTGAATAACATTTCGGGGTTGAGCATGAGTTTGGATGTTTGGGTCAGGAATATTTTCTTCTCGACCACTGGTTGAGGGAATTTCAGCCCGAGAAGCAGGCTGATTTGAAGGATTGGGAGTTTTCTTTTTCTGGGCTGTAGTTTTTGCTCGACCCATATTTTGGACGAGGGTCGATGGAGTTTTTGAAGTGGCGTGAGACAAGGGAATTTCAAGTATTAGCAACGACAGTTGCTCCTCGTCCTCAAGCAGTTGAGCTAGTAAGTCGGCGTCGATGGGTCTTTCACCTCCCCACAGATCTTGCATGAAAAGCTGCGAACAGAGAAAGGGGGAGGTAAGACGTAAAGCTTAAAAGCTTGACTTGAGAGTTGGAATAACGTTGCTCGCATATAAAAATTAAGTTTTTATACGGCCATAAGCATTCTAACAAAAACACTAAGTTCCATACGAGCAGTGTAACGACCCAAATTCGCTAATAAGGCTTAAGGACCTTGATTAGTGTGCCAGGAGGGCAGGTTGGGATTTATGTGTGATTTTATGAATTAAATGCATGGTTATGATTTAAAGCATGTTATTTGACTATTTGTTTATCTGAGATGCATGACTATGTATACTAGTATGCATGTAGGCCCGGATCGTGTTAGAAGGGCGTAAATGTAATTTTGGCCATGATTGGCATAACGGTATTGATATGTGATAATTGTATTCTGTGAATTGTACCACGTGGGTGTGGTTGTATTATTGTGATGCACGTGCCGAGACGGTCCTAGAGAGCTAGTTAACTCAAGAGTTGCAACGGGATTTCTGTACCCGGCTCGGGAGGAGCCTAGGGGTACCTCGGGAATTTTATGGTTAAGTTGAGATTTAGCGGGTAATGGTTATTGGAGATTTAGTAACCTGGGTAACCATTAGTTACTGCTGAGAGTAACAACTTTTAGAGAGAAAATGGTAGAAATGAAATAGAAATGAAAGGACTTAAGTGCCCTTGAGGTTTAAGTAGGAAAAGATAGGTAAGTAAGGGTAAAGTGGTCATTTGGCAAGGTTAATAGACAAATTTGGGCTGTGTATATGGGGTGTACGGTTTGGGGCTTATTTATGTTTAGTCTTGATAGAGTTTGAAGAGAAGAGAAATGAGAGGGAAAAGCTAGGGCATGAGGAAGAAGAAGAAGAAGAAGAAGAGAAGGAGAAGTGGGAGTCTAGGAAGGGGTCAAGCAAGCCTTGTGTGGATTCTCCATTGGAGGTAAGAGCTTTATACATACCTAAGTTTTGATTTCTGTTTTGAATTGTAAAATCTAGAGCTTGAGTTAGTTGTTTGAGTTTTGGGATGAGTTGCTGAAAATAGGAATCAATGGGTGTGAATCTTGGGTGTATTGATGTTTTGAGCTTGAACCTTGAGTTATGGGTTGTTATATAGTCTATTTGATGTTTGAAAATGATTTTGGGGTTTGGGTATTGGTTTAGTATGAATTGGGAAGGTTTTAGCTCGGAGAAAACGCAGGAGAAGACCCAGAATTCTGGGTCTGCGAAGGCGTGCCGCGACACAAGTTTTTCGTGCCGCGGCAAGGGAGCCTCTGGCTGGTGGGTGCCGCGGCACAAGGATGTGGTGCCGCGGCACAAGGCAAATTTCAGGGCATCATTTTTAGGCAATTTTAGGCCTTTGCTCCGGGGGTTCGGGGGATGACTCCGGGGTGTTGTTTTAAGGTTTTAGAAGTCCCGAGAGTGCGGGATTGGTCCCGGGAAGTGGTTTTGGGTTGATTAGTATTGAGGGATGTTTCTTGTGTGTTGTGACTAGGTTGTTGGTGAGGCTCGTGCTTGAGGACCGTGCTCGTGGCTTAAGTGCATCAGGAGGCTCGGTGTGCAGGTAAGAAAACTATAACACCCGAGGTTAGGGCATGGCCCCAGATTGTATTATGTGCAAATGTTTAAACCTTAAATGAATCATGATGTGAGTGAATGATTATTTTGAATGTACTATATGTGTGATTATGATGAAATGAGCGGCAAGGGCCGAGTACGGCGTAAGCCGGGGCGGCCGTGGGCCGGGTACGGCGTAAGCCGGGGCGGCCGTGGGCCGAAAGTAACACCTAGCACATGGGATGCTATATTCAGGGTGGGACCCAAGGGATACATGAGTTATCCTCGCGGTGAGAACCGATACCCCAGGCTTCGGTAAGGCTCTGGGGCGGCATGGCCGTGTTTGCTTAGTCTAATGATTGACTTGTTTAATTGTGGATTATCTGTTATGATAAACTGTATACGTTGCATATGTTATGTTCTGCATGAGTTTTCTTGCTGGGCTTCGGCTCACGGGTGCTCTGTGTTGCAGGTAAGGGCAATGATTGAGTCAACCAACCATGAGTACGGAGAGCGTGAAGCGATGCGTACATGTTTGGCCTGCCCGACTGCTTTGGTTGGGGGTTTATTCGAAAATGGCTGTAATAATCTATGATTTTGTAACCGATCAACTGTAAACTTATTTCATGATGTAAATAGTTTTCAAACCTTATTTTGGGATCCCAATTGTTTAAATACTAGAAGTTTTTATTGAGTCAACGCATTTTCAAAGAGTACAGCCTTAACTTTTTATTAGTCACACTTTTGTTTCAAAACCTCGGTTAGCGAGTTCATTGCACTGTTTTGTCTTAAAACTCACTTAGTAACGGCTCTAAGGATGTAGGGCGTTACAACTTGGTATCAGAGCGAGCCAAGGTTTATTGGTTCTGGAGATCGACCGAACATGTACGCTCGCTGTCAGTGACAAGCTCGACTCAGGGTTGGTTGGTATGAGTGATGGACATGTCTAAATATATGTTTGAATGCCTGTTTGCCTGCTTATTTATATGGAGCATGGGGAATGAAATGACATATGCATGAGATACTGATAGGGCCTGGCCCTTGACTATTGCATGTTGGGATTGATGCATGCTGAATAATACTATTATGTATGTGGATGAATATTGGCATAATGGTTCGCATATTGAGTGTCTGTGGTTAATTTTCTGGATTTAATTCATTAGTTATATTTGTATATTGGCTTGTTTGAAGCATGATAAGTATGGATTTACTTAGTAACGATTGAATCTGGTAGCTAAACGTATATCATTGTGGATTTGACCTAGTATATGCTTGTGTGTGCATTATACCTGTGGATATTTGGATTTAGTTGTGAGTTGGTTCAGAGTATGAACCTCTGAGTTCAGGAGTTTGGTCGGTTTGGACGGATGAACTTGAGTTGTTGGTTCCTAGAAGGGTTTTGTGGACGTGATATTGTGTTGAAAGGGGGTTTTAGATATAAGTTGGAATTGAGATTTCCAGTTACCCCTGAAAGTAGCAGCAGAGGATCACTAGTGTGTGAGCTAGCTGTGGAGTTTGTTAGTTGAGATGGGATAGAAGAACAGTGGATTCCTTTGGGGAAACTAGCTGATTCCGATGTGTTAACAGTAAGGTTACCAGTGTTGGTTTACTATGAGGTATGGACAGATAAAGGTATTACATGAGAGGTTTAAGGGGTGTTATCCTCGGGTTTTGAGGAGAGCTCGAGTTGGCAAGGGATTTATCAATAGACGAGCAGAGTTAATTCCACCCTTGGTTAAGGGGATGAGGGATCCTGATTAGAGGGTCGTGTTAATGTTGAGGCAGAGAGGTACCCGGATTTGGTACTCGGGCTGAGGTACTGGCTTAATGGGTTTGGAAGGACCTATATGATGAAAGGTTAGAAGAGATTTTAAAGACATGATTTGCACCATGGAGATTGGTGGGCTTATAAGTTTGGCTTGGACTGTTGGGGGTAACAACAGTGTAAATCAATGGGTTTGGTGATCTGGGTAATTCATTTCAGAAAGTTATACTGATGGATGTATCCGGAATTGATGACGACCCATTTAAGGATTTAAGATCGGGAATAGTCTAAGGTATTTGGGCTGCTCTGAGGTATGAGTTTATCGTCTGCATGTGGATGGCGGAGAGGGCCATGTTGTTCGAGGAACTGATGGTTGATGTTTAGAGCATGAGTGATAGAGCCGCAAGGGCGGTGCTTCCTTTGATGGAATTAGTAAGGATAGATTTGTGATAATCAAGTTAAAGGGACCCCGGATAGTTCTATGGCTTCTAGTTTGCCAGAAAGGGGGAAAAGTCTGATTGATAAGATGGTACTTGTGGTGATAGAACGCAGTGAGGTCGGATTCTCACTTTTGAGGGGAAAGGACCCCAGACAGTGCTTGGGCACCTAATTTGAGCTTTGAAAGAAGTTTGGTTACTAAGGTGGTTGTCAAGATGGCGATAGGAACCAGGGAGGTTATTGGTATACATGAGGAAGAGGATGCCACCTGAGAGGAGGCCAGGTGAGGGCATGACTTCTACGTAGAATGACTCGAGATGTTAGGATGGATTTCCCATGGTGCGGGAAACGGAGAACTGGAATGCATCGATACATTCGAGGTTCGAGGCTGAGTCCTCAAGGATGAGCATTTAACTGACGAGCTTATGCTTTGGACATGTAACGAACTGGAAGGGCTCGGTGTTGGGAATGTTCCGAGAGGGAGATGGACATAGAGAGGTTGCCTCAAAGGTGCCATTTGAGAGGCCGAGGACAGTAATACTTATTGAGAAGGAATTAGAAACTCTGGCAGATGAATTGTTGAGGATATCATCTGGAGTACGTAAAGGAGACAGAGCTGATCAGTGGAAAAATTACGTGGGTATGTAAAGAAAGATTTAGGGGATACTTCAAGGTCAGACTACAGATAAGGATCGGTATAAGGAATGTTGTAAAAGACGGTTTTGGCCGACAGAAAGTCTATTGAAGCAATCGAAGGAATCTGAGCCTGGTATAGCCAGTGTGCTATACTGCGGGGATTGTTGGCATCGTCGGGTTAGAACAAAAGTTTAATGTTGGATACAAGATGGGACGATGTCTCCAAGAGTTGATCTAGGACCTGGATTTTACCAGTTGGAAACCAAGGATAAAGACTTTTCGTGAATTGATTAGGTGGCACCGGGTAGGGTGTGAGAAATTGGTAACAAGGATTCTGGAACTGTTCAAGCTGCAGCAGCACAGGTAAATTCTTTAGGCGGAGAATGCGTGAACGGTATGGACAAGTCCCCTTCAAGCTCACGAGCAGTGCATGTGGATTACTCCCAGACGGAAATGGTGAGCAACTGATTATTAGGCTGAAGACGTTAGTACCCAGAAGGCGGTGTCTCAGGTAAGGTTCTACGGAGTGTTAGTTTGGGAGTCGTCAAGAGTATTCAGAATAGAGCTACAAGAAGAAAGGACAGGTATGAGGAGATTTGATCTGAAGCCGCAAGGAAGCTAATGAAGAACATCCAAAGAATTGAAGGCATAACAAGACTGGTAAGCGCGTCATCTACTGCATAAGCACCTCCGAAGATTACTACATCAGAGATGAGAAGAACAGTAAAGTTTGAGGTTAGATGGACTGAGTGGTGTCAAATCAGAAAGAAATTCAGAAGACAAGGTAAGATTTGATTGGTTACGGACGATGATGGAATTTGCGTGTGTTTTGGTTAAGTAAAGAGTGATTTCATAAAGGACCTGATCTATGGTAAGGTTATGAAAATGTGGGAGTGCATCACGGGTTGGGCACGCCCAGGATTAAATTGATGCGAGGATGGATTAAACCTTGCGGGAGGCGACAGAATGGATCATGGTTGATGCACTTGGAACATTAAGTCGACCGTTGTGTATGGCATAAGGAACTTAAGTCTTGAGTATTAGTAAGAAAGGTTATCATTGAGACTCAGTGCGGTGAAAAGTAACAGACGGATGATCAGTGTTTGAAATCCTTGATTGAAAGAAGGGCGATGTAATTGGAGGCGGAACTCCTAGCTGTGAGGCATGTATAAGTCAAAGGATAACGCCATAAATTGTAATAGAATAGACAAGGCAACGTCTGAGATTGGCATAATGTTAGTAGGCAATGGTTAGCTGGTGGGTGTCACTGAGCTATGGAATTCAAAGTGTTGGCTTGAGTTGAAACAGGGAAGGACCCTGTCATGGTGGTACAAGTAGGATACCAGGATCGAGTGAAGGATCCAGATAGGATTTGGTTTTGAATGAGGGTTCTGTATGGACATCATTCCACCTCCTAGGGTACGTCGTACCGGGAGGGTCGAGCGGGTGACGGAATCTTGTGTTTTCCTTTGGACCCTGAGGGGTTAGGTGATGTGGTAGTGTATCACGGGAATAGACCACTTTGGACCTTGAGTAAAGTGATTGGACATGAAAATTTTTTTAACTCGGTGGTTTGAGTTGATGTAGTTGGTTCAGGGGAACTGGTAGCAGGGTAAAACGTCGATGATACGGAATTGAGACCCAAGAGTATTTTAAATTGTTGGAATGGATTTAGAGGACAAAAAGAACAGAGTGGGAACCTGGAATTATCAGTTGATTGCAAGTGATTGGCAGTCTGAAAGTTATCAAATGTCTTATCGAGTTGAGCGCTGAGTAGGCGAATACTTGAGGTATTAAGGGAAGTGTAATCCCTGATGGATTAGTCGTGGTGGCAATTGCTGGTGTCTTGATTAATGTAACGCGACATAGGGCTTGGTAAGAGGTGAAGGATAGTGAATGCTACAGTTTGGCTTTAGTTCAGAGTGAAAGCCAAAGAAGTCGTTGAAACTTCTTAAGGCAGGAGTGTCTGCCTATTTTGAAAGATTAAAGAGTTGGTAAATTGCTAATTTATGAGGAAATAAAGTTCCGGAAGGAAAGAGCTGCGTCTCTGCGTAATAACAAACGAGGATTGGTAAGGTGTTCAGAGGACGAAGGGAGAGTTCTGACTCTTAATTCAGCCTAAAATTCTGAAGTTGTATTAAGTGTTAGGCCAGCGGGGCCTACAAGCTGATCCCACCTAGTAGAGGTGATGACGTTTGAGAATCTCTGGAATCAGGAATAAGACAATGAATTGGTCATTGTAACCTAGGCAGACCCTGGGCATCGGCAGGGTTGCGATGTAGCGAAAGGCTATCGAGAGTATGGCCGTGAGACAAGATCTTGTGAGGCAAGATTGTTACTCCTGTAAGACTGTTGTTGAAAAGTAAAGTAAAGGCGGTGGACCTTGGAAGTTATGGCCAAGAGCTGCGGGTTTATTGACTGATATGTTGGATAAATTTCGAGGACGAAATTTTTATGAGGAGGGGATAGTTGTAACGACCCAAATTCGCTAATAAGGCTTAAGGACCTTGATTAGTGTGCCAGGAGGGCAGGTTGGGATTTATGTGTGATTTTATGAATTAAATGCATGGTTATGATTTAAAGCATGTTATTTGACTATTTGTTTATCTGAGATGCATGACTATGTATACTAGTATGCATGTAGGCCCGGATCGTGTTAGAAGGGCGTAAATGTAATTTTGGCCATGATTGGCATAACGGTATTGATATGTGATAATTGTATTCTGTGAATTGTACCACGTGGGTGTGGTTGTATTATTGTGATGCACGTGCCGAGACGGTCCTAGAGAGCTAGTTAACTCAAGAGTTGCAACGGGATTTCTGTACCCGGCTCGGGAGGAGCCTAGGGGTACCTCGGGAATTTTATGGTTAAGTTGAGATTTAGCGGGTAATGGTTATTGGAGATTTAGTAACCTGGGTAACCATTAGTTACTGCTGAGAGTAACAACTTTTAGAGAGAAAATGGTAGAAATGAAATAGAAATGAAAGGACTTAAGTGCCCTTGAGGTTTAAGTAGGAAAAGATAGGTAAGTAAGGGTAAAGTGGTCATTTGGCAAGGTTAATAGACAAATTTGGGCTGTGTATATGGGGTGTACGGTTTGGGGCTTATTTATGTTTAGTCTTGATAGAGTTTGAAGAGAAGAGAAATGAGAGGGAAAAGCTAGGGCATGAGGAAGAAGAAGAAGAAGAAGAAGAGAAGGAGAAGTGGGAGTCTAGGAAGGGGTCAAGCAAGCCTTGTGTGGATTCTCCATTGGAGGTAAGAGCTTTATACATACCTAAGTTTTGATTTCTGTTTTGAATTGTAAAATCTAGAGCTTGAGTTAGTTGTTTGAGTTTTGGGATGAGTTGCTGAAAATAGGAATCAATGGGTGTGAATCTTGGGTGTATTGATGTTTTGAGCTTGAACCTTGAGTTATGGGTTGTTATATAGTCTATTTGATGTTTGAAAATGATTTTGGGGTTTGGGTATTGGTTTAGTATGAATTGGGAAGGTTTTAGCTCGGAGAAAACGCAGGAGAAGACCCAGAATTCTGGGTCTGCGAAGGCGTGCCGCGACACAAGTTTTTCGTGCCGCGGCAAGGGAGCCTCTGGCTGGTGGGTGCCGCGGCACAAGGATGTGGTGCCGCGGCACAAGGCAAATTTCAGGGCATCATTTTTAGGCAATTTTAGGCCTTTGCTCCGGGGGTTCGGGGGATGACTCCGGGGTGTTGTTTTAAGGTTTTAGAAGTCCCGAGAGTGCGGGATTGGTCCCGGGAAGTGGTTTTGGGTTGATTAGTATTGAGGGATGTTTCTTGTGTGTTGTGACTAGGTTGTTGGTGAGGCTCGTGCTTGAGGACCGTGCTCGTGGCTTAAGTGCATCAGGAGGCTCGGTGTGCAGGTAAGAAAACTATAACACCCGAGGTTAGGGCATGGCCCCAGATTGTATTATGTGCAAATGTTTAAACCTTAAATGAATCATGATGTGAGTGAATGATTATTTTGAATGTACTATATGTGTGATTATGATGAAATGAGCGGCAAGGGCCGAGTACGGCGTAAGCCGGGGCGGCCGTGGGCCGGGTACGGCGTAAGCCGGGGCGGCCGTGGGCCGAAAGTAACACCTAGCACATGGGATGCTATATTCAGGGTGGGACCCAAGGGATACATGAGTTATCCTCGCGGTGAGAACCGATACCCCAGGCTTCGGTAAGGCTCTGGGGCGGCATGGCCGTGTTTGCTTAGTCTAATGATTGACTTGTTTAATTGTGGATTATCTGTTATGATAAACTGTATACGTTGCATATGTTATGTTCTGCATGAGTTTTCTTGCTGGGCTTCGGCTCACGGGTGCTCTGTGTTGCAGGTAAGGGCAATGATTGAGTCAACCAACCATGAGTACGGAGAGCGTGAAGCGATGCGTACATGTTTGGCCTGCCCGACTGCTTTGGTTGGGGGTTTATTCGAAAATGGCTGTAATAATCTATGATTTTGTAACCGATCAACTGTAAACTTATTTCATGATGTAAATAGTTTTCAAACCTTATTTTGGGATCCCAATTGTTTAAATACTAGAAGTTTTTATTGAGTCAACGCATTTTCAAAGAGTACAGCCTTAACTTTTTATTAGTCACACTTTTGTTTCAAAACCTCGGTTAGCGAGTTCATTGCACTGTTTTGTCTTAAAACTCACTTAGTAACGGCTCTAAGGATGTAGGGCGTTACAACTTGGTATCAGAGCGAGCCAAGGTTTATTGGTTCTGGAGATCGACCGAACATGTACGCTCGCTGTCAGTGACAAGCTCGACTCAGGGTTGGTTGGTATGAGTGATGGACATGTCTAAATATATGTTTGAATGCCTGTTTGCCTGCTTATTTATATGGAGCATGGGGAATGAAATGACATATGCATGAGATACTGATAGGGCCTGGCCCTTGACTATTGCATGTTGGGATTGATGCATGCTGAATAATACTATTATGTATGTGGATGAATATTGGCATAATGGTTCGCATATTGAGTGTCTGTGGTTAATTTTCTGGATTTAATTCATTAGTTATATTTGTATATTGGCTTGTTTGAAGCATGATAAGTATGGATTTACTTAGTAACGATTGAATCTGGTAGCTAAACGTATATCATTGTGGATTTGACCTAGTATATGCTTGTGTGTGCATTATACCTGTGGATATTTGGATTTAGTTGTGAGTTGGTTCAGAGTATGAACCTCTGAGTTCAGGAGTTTGGTCGGTTTGGACGGATGAACTTGAGTTGTTGGTTCCTAGAAGGGTTTTGTGGACGTGATATTGTGTTGAAAGGGGGTTTTAGATATAAGTTGGAATTGAGATTTCCAGTTACCCCTGAAAGTAGCAGCAGAGGATCACTAGTGTGTGAGCTAGCTGTGGAGTTTGTTAGTTGAGATGGGATAGAAGAACAGTGGATTCCTTTGGGGAAACTAGCTGATTCCGATGTGTTAACAGTAAGGTTACCAGTGTTGGTTTACTATGAGGTATGGACAGATAAAGGTATTACATGAGAGGTTTAAGGGGTGTTATCCTCGGGTTTTGAGGAGAGCTCGAGTTGGCAAGGGATTTATCAATAGACGAGCAGAGTTAATTCCACCCTTGGTTAAGGGGATGAGGGATCCTGATTAGAGGGTCGTGTTAATGTTGAGGCAGAGAGGTACCCGGATTTGGTACTCGGGCTGAGGTACTGGCTTAATGGGTTTGGAAGGACCTATATGATGAAAGGTTAGAAGAGATTTTAAAGACATGATTTGCACCATGGAGATTGGTGGGCTTATAAGTTTGGCTTGGACTGTTGGGGGTAACAACAGTGTAAATCAATGGGTTTGGTGATCTGGGTAATTCATTTCAGAAAGTTATACTGATGGATGTATCCGGAATTGATGACGACCCATTTAAGGATTTAAGATCGGGAATAGTCTAAGGTATTTGGGCTGCTCTGAGGTATGAGTTTATCGTCTGCATGTGGATGGCGGAGAGGGCCATGTTGTTCGAGGAACTGATGGTTGATGTTTAGAGCATGAGTGATAGAGCCGCAAGGGCGGTGCTTCCTTTGATGGAATTAGTAAGGATAGATTTGTGATAATCAAGTTAAAGGGACCCCGGATAGTTCTATGGCTTCTAGTTTGCCAGAAAGGGGGAAAAGTCTGATTGATAAGATGGTACTTGTGGTGATAGAACGCAGTGAGGTCGGATTCTCACTTTTGAGGGGAAAGGACCCCAGACAGTGCTTGGGCACCTAATTTGAGCTTTGAAAGAAGTTTGGTTACTAAGGTGGTTGTCAAGATGGCGATAGGAACCAGGGAGGTTATTGGTATACATGAGGAAGAGGATGCCACCTGAGAGGAGGCCAGGTGAGGGCATGACTTCTACGTAGAATGACTCGAGATGTTAGGATGGATTTCCCATGGTGCGGGAAACGGAGAACTGGAATGCATCGATACATTCGAGGTTCGAGGCTGAGTCCTCAAGGATGAGCATTTAACTGACGAGCTTATGCTTTGGACATGTAACGAACTGGAAGGGCTCGGTGTTGGGAATGTTCCGAGAGGGAGATGGACATAGAGAGGTTGCCTCAAAGGTGCCATTTGAGAGGCCGAGGACAGTAATACTTATTGAGAAGGAATTAGAAACTCTGGCAGATGAATTGTTGAGGATATCATCTGGAGTACGTAAAGGAGACAGAGCTGATCAGTGGAAAAATTACGTGGGTATGTAAAGAAAGATTTAGGGGATACTTCAAGGTCAGACTACAGATAAGGATCGGTATAAGGAATGTTGTAAAAGACGGTTTTGGCCGACAGAAAGTCTATTGAAGCAATCGAAGGAATCTGAGCCTGGTATAGCCAGTGTGCTATACTGCGGGGATTGTTGGCATCGTCGGGTTAGAACAAAAGTTTAATGTTGGATACAAGATGGGACGATGTCTCCAAGAGTTGATCTAGGACCTGGATTTTACCAGTTGGAAACCAAGGATAAAGACTTTTCGTGAATTGATTAGGTGGCACCGGGTAGGGTGTGAGAAATTGGTAACAAGGATTCTGGAACTGTTCAAGCTGCAGCAGCACAGGTAAATTCTTTAGGCGGAGAATGCGTGAACGGTATGGACAAGTCCCCTTCAAGCTCACGAGCAGTGCATGTGGATTACTCCCAGACGGAAATGGTGAGCAACTGATTATTAGGCTGAAGACGTTAGTACCCAGAAGGCGGTGTCTCAGGTAAGGTTCTACGGAGTGTTAGTTTGGGAGTCGTCAAGAGTATTCAGAATAGAGCTACAAGAAGAAAGGACAGGTATGAGGAGATTTGATCTGAAGCCGCAAGGAAGCTAATGAAGAACATCCAAAGAATTGAAGGCATAACAAGACTGGTAAGCGCGTCATCTACTGCATAAGCACCTCCGAAGATTACTACATCAGAGATGAGAAGAACAGTAAAGTTTGAGGTTAGATGGACTGAGTGGTGTCAAATCAGAAAGAAATTCAGAAGACAAGGTAAGATTTGATTGGTTACGGACGATGATGGAATTTGCGTGTGTTTTGGTTAAGTAAAGAGTGATTTCATAAAGGACCTGATCTATGGTAAGGTTATGAAAATGTGGGAGTGCATCACGGGTTGGGCACGCCCAGGATTAAATTGATGCGAGGATGGATTAAACCTTGCGGGAGGCGACAGAATGGATCATGGTTGATGCACTTGGAACATTAAGTCGACCGTTGTGTATGGCATAAGGAACTTAAGTCTTGAGTATTAGTAAGAAAGGTTATCATTGAGACTCAGTGCGGTGAAAAGTAACAGACGGATGATCAGTGTTTGAAATCCTTGATTGAAAGAAGGGCGATGTAATTGGAGGCGGAACTCCTAGCTGTGAGGCATGTATAAGTCAAAGGATAACGCCATAAATTGTAATAGAATAGACAAGGCAACGTCTGAGATTGGCATAATGTTAGTAGGCAATGGTTAGCTGGTGGGTGTCACTGAGCTATGGAATTCAAAGTGTTGGCTTGAGTTGAAACAGGGAAGGACCCTGTCATGGTGGTACAAGTAGGATACCAGGATCGAGTGAAGGATCCAGATAGGATTTGGTTTTGAATGAGGGTTCTGTATGGACATCATTCCACCTCCTAGGGTACGTCGTACCGGGAGGGTCGAGCGGGTGACGGAATCTTGTGTTTTCCTTTGGACCCTGAGGGGTTAGGTGATGTGGTAGTGTATCACGGGAATAGACCACTTTGGACCTTGAGTAAAGTGATTGGACATGAAAAATTTTTTAACTCGGTGGTTTGAGTTGATGTAGTTGGTTCAGGGGAACTGGTAGCAGGGTAAAACGTCGATGATACGGAATTGAGACCCAAGAGTATTTTAAATTGTTGGAATGGATTTAGAGGACAAAAAGAACAGAGTGGGAACCTGGAATTATCAGTTGATTGCAAGTGATTGGCAGTCTGAAAGTTATCAAATGTCTTATCGAGTTGAGCGCTGAGTAGGCGAATACTTGAGGTATTAAGGGAAGTGTAATCCCTGATGGATTAGTCGTGGTGGCAATTGCTGGTGTCTTGATTAATGTAACGCGACATAGGGCTTGGTAAGAGGTGAAGGATAGTGAATGCTACAGTTTGGCTTTAGTTCAGAGTGAAAGCCAAAGAAGTCGTTGAAACTTCTTAAGGCAGGAGTGTCTGCCTATTTTGAAAGATTAAAGAGTTGGTAAATTGCTAATTTATGAGGAAATAAAGTTCCGGAAGGAAAGAGCTGCGTCTCTGCGTAATAACAAACGAGGATTGGTAAGGTGTTCAGAGGACGAAGGGAGAGTTCTGACTCTTAATTCAGCCTAAAATTCTGAAGTTGTATTAAGTGTTAGGCCAGCGGGGCCTACAAGCTGATCCCACCTAGTAGAGGTGATGACGTTTGAGAATCTCTGGAATCAGGAATAAGACAATGAATTGGTCATTGTAACCTAGGCAGACCCTGGGCATCGGCAGGGTTGCGATGTAGCGAAAGGCTATCGAGAGTATGGCCGTGAGACAAGATCTTGTGAGGCAAGATTGTTACTCCTGTAAGACTGTTGTTGAAAAGTAAAGTAAAGGCGGTGGACCTTGGAAGTTATGGCCAAGAGCTGCGGGTTTATTGACTGATATGTTGGATAAATTTCGAGGACGAAATTTTTATGAGGAGGGGATAGTTGTAACGACCCAAATTCGCTAATAAGGCTTAAGGACCTTGATTAGTGTGCCAGGAGGGCAGGTTGGGATTTATGTGTGATTTTATGAATTAAATGCATGGTTATGATTTAAAGCATGTTATTTGACTATTTGTTTATCTGAGATGCATGACTATGTATACTAGTATGCATGTAGGCCCGGATCGTGTTAGAAGGGCGTAAATGTAATTTTGGCCATGATTGGCATAACGGTATTGATATGTGATAATTGTATTCTGTGAATTGTACCACGTGGGTGTGGTTGTATTATTGTGATGCACGTGCCGAGACGGTCCTAGAGAGCTAGTTAACTCAAGAGTTGCAACGGGATTTCTGTACCCGGCTCGGGAGGAGCCTAGGGGTACCTCGGGAATTTTATGGTTAAGTTGAGATTTAGCGGGTAATGGTTATTGGAGATTTAGTAACCTGGGTAACCATTAGTTACTGCTGAGAGTAACAACTTTTAGAGAGAAAATGGTAGAAATGAAATAGAAATGAAAGGACTTAAGTGCCCTTGAGGTTTAAGTAGGAAAAGATAGGTAAGTAAGGGTAAAGTGGTCATTTGGCAAGGTTAATAGACAAATTTGGGCTGTGTATATGGGGTGTACGGTTTGGGGCTTATTTATGTTTAGTCTTGATAGAGTTTGAAGAGAAGAGAAATGAGAGGGAAAAGCTAGGGCATGAGGAAGAAGAAGAAGAAGAAGAAGAGAAGGAGAAGTGGGAGTCTAGGAAGGGGTCAAGCAAGCCTTGTGTGGATTCTCCATTGGAGGTAAGAGCTTTATACATACCTAAGTTTTGATTTCTGTTTTGAATTGTAAAATCTAGAGCTTGAGTTAGTTGTTTGAGTTTTGGGATGAGTTGCTGAAAATAGGAATCAATGGGTGTGAATCTTGGGTGTATTGATGTTTTGAGCTTGAACCTTGAGTTATGGGTTGTTATATAGTCTATTTGATGTTTGAAAATGATTTTGGGGTTTGGGTATTGGTTTAGTATGAATTGGGAAGGTTTTAGCTCGGAGAAAACGCAGGAGAAGACCCAGAATTCTGGGTCTGCGAAGGCGTGCCGCGACACAAGTTTTTCGTGCCGCGGCAAGGGAGCCTCTGGCTGGTGGGTGCCGCGGCACAAGGATGTGGTGCCGCGACACAAGGCAAATTTCAGGGCATCATTTTTAGGCAATTTTAGGCCTTTGCTCCGGGGGTTCGGGGGATGACTCCGGGGTGTTGTTTTAAGGTTTTAGAAGTCCCGAGAGTGCGGGATTGGTCCCGGGAAGTGGTTTTGGGTTGATTAGTATTGAGGGATGTTTCTTGTGTGTTGTGACTAGGTTGTTGGTGAGGCTCGTGCTTGAGGACCGTGCTCGTGGCTTAAGTGCATCAGGAGGCTCGGTGTGCAGGTAAGAAAACTATAACACCCGAGGTTAGGGCATGGCCCCAGATTGTATTATGTGCAAATGTTTAAACCTTAAATGAATCATGATGTGAGTGAATGATTATTTTGAATGTACTATATGTGTGATTATGATGAAATGAGCGGCAAGGGCCGAGTACGGCGTAAGCCGGGGCGGCCGTGGGCCGGGTACGGCGTAAGCCGGGGCGGCCGTGGGCCGAAAGTAACACCTAGCACATGGGATGCTATATTCAGGGTGGGACCCAAGGGATACATGAGTTATCCTCGCGGTGAGAACCGATACCCCAGGCTTCGGTAAGGCTCTGGGGCGGCATGGCCGTGTTTGCTTAGTCTAATGATTGACTTGTTTAATTGTGGATTATCTGTTATGATAAACTGTATACGTTGCATATGTTATGTTCTGCATGAGTTTTCTTGCTGGGCTTCGGCTCACGGGTGCTCTGTGTTGCAGGTAAGGGCAATGATTGAGTCAACCAACCATGAGTACGGAGAGCGTGAAGCGATGCGTACATGTTTGGCCTGCCCGACTGCTTTGGTTGGGGGTTTATTCGAAAATGGCTGTAATAATCTATGATTTTGTAACCGATCAACTGTAAACTTATTTCATGATGTAAATAGTTTTCAAACCTTATTTTGGGATCCCAATTGTTTAAATACTAGAAGTTTTTATTGAGTCAACGCATTTTCAAAGAGTACAGCCTTAACTTTTTATTAGTCACACTTTTGTTTCAAAACCTCGGTTAGCGAGTTCATTGCACTGTTTTGTCTTAAAACTCACTTAGTAACGGCTCTAAGGATGTAGGGCGTTACAAGCAGTTTGAAAAACAGATTGAAAAGCGGAAGTAAAAAAGTTTTTTGGGAAAAAGCTTTTTTGACTCCGAAGGGGCGGGAAAAGCCCAGTTTTTCAACTAGCTTAAAAGTTTTTCAACTAGCTTTTTTGACTCCGAAGGGGCGGGAAAAACCCAGTTTTACGCCCTAAATCTACAATCTCGACTACCAAACTGGCTCCTAACTCCTACGAAACCTTATTTCGTGGTTCTATCAAGCATCGATCAATATGCCCACTACCCCAAAACAGTTTCGGCCAAGAATAGTCAGGAACACAGATTTGAATACACAAAAAATAGTTTTGCATGGCATCTCAAACATCCAAGGGGTTCGTAAAACTTACTTGGATGAAAAGAGGGGTCTGAAACGAAACATCTTTAAGCGTCCGAGCGGAGGATCCTTAGAACACGATGGAAGCTCCTCAAGTTTTATGGGCTCTGAAAGTCGAGGTTCTTAGGAGTTCTTGACGAGAAAATGGTGAATGAAAAGTAAAAAGTAAAAAAATGGATTTGGGGTATTATATATAGTGACTGCGACACGTTAAACGAGGTAATCATGAGTTACTTTTTCTAAGCATGGGGAAGTGAAATGGCCATCGGACACATTCTTGGGAAACCGAAAAGACTTGATTAGACATGATTGGTCACCTTTTTCGAGAAAGCATGGGCTGTTCTGACAGATTTCGTGGGGTATTCAAAGAGTCAGTTTCCTAAGTTTACTTATTGCTAGTCGCAATAAATAAACTTGGGGGGAAAATGTTTACCCAAAAAATGGTTGCTGATGACGTGGCGAGAATTTCTCACACGTGGTTGACACGTGGCGAAAGTACTGCTCGACTATCGACCAGAAGCACACCACATCGTCAGTGTTAATTTTTGATACAACCAGGCTGGTTGTATAACCTAATTAATTTCATTCTTAAGCTGTAATCTTATAATAACTGCATTGAATATTTCTTCATTATTATCTTGATATGCGATTATTAAGGAAAGAGAGGGCACGTTGGCATGTGTAACCCTCCTTGAGCCTATAAATATGCATGAAATAGCTCAAGGAAGGGACTTTTTGATTTTTGATTCCTGAATCTTTTTGCGAAATAATGAGAGAAAAATGAGCTATAGTGAGTTGTTCATCGTCTTATTGTAATACATTCAAGGTTTGTGAAACTCAAGAACCCTAGTTCTTTGATCACGACTTTGAAATTCAATAATAACAATATCACTAAGTGGACGTAGGTCATTACCATTTTTTGGGGCTGAACCACTTTAAATTCCTTGGTGTTTTCTTCCTTTCCGTTAGATCATTTTTCTCATTCTTGCTTTATACTTTGTCGTACATTTGACTCCGTGTCGTTGGCCAAATCGAGGGTTAACACAAAGGTTAAGAGGCGTGCCTTTGGATTAGGAAACCTGGTACTCAGAAGGGTGTTTCTGGCGGGTAAGGACCCCAAAGATGGTGCCTTAGGCCCGAGCTGGGAAGGGCCTTATCAGATCATCGAAATTGTACAGGAGGGTACTTTCAAATTGGCCCGGCTTAATGGAGAAATGGTGCCCCAGACCTGGAATGCTGTGCATTTGAGAAAGTATTATCAGTGATCAAATCACTCCTGTATGTAAGGCTTGCATATAAAGGCCAATTTACTATAAAAAAAAAATGGTTTATGGTTTCATTTGTGTCTATGTATGATTTTGTTTGTATAGCTAGTTCAAAGTAACCAAGCAAGTCCACTTTCTGATTACTTGGGGGGCAGATCATCTGACCAGGTTCCAAAACTTAGAAGTTGGTTAAATTGATTAACCAGTATTTTTTCTAAAAAACACGAGGTGTCGATAAAACTAACGCGAACTAAGTTTTTAAAAATTGAGTATCCTGGACACGACCAGGTTCCAAAACCTAGAAGTTGGTTAAATTGATTAACCAGTATTTTTTCTAAAAAACACGAGGTGTCGATAAAACTAACGCGAACTAAGTTTTTAAAAATTGAGTATCCTGGACACGACTAGGTTCCAAAACTTAGAAGTTGGTTAAATTGATTAACCAGTGTTTTGTCTAAAAAACACAAGGTGTCGATAAAACTAACGCGAACTAAGTTTCTACCGAACACATCATAAAATATGAGAAAAAGATTGAAGAACAAGTAAAACTTGAAATAATTAAAATTAATATATATAAATTGTCTCGAGGAGAATAACCTTGTACTCAGTATTTACAAACAAAAGTAAATAAAAGTGAAAATACAAAGAAAGAAAAAAATTCTAGGCTCCCCCAGACCGCTCTGAAGACGTCACCTCCTCAATCTCCTGCTCCCCCACAACAGAAGTCTCCCCGGTCTCATTCGGCGCCTGCAGCACCTGTTGCAGCCAAACTTTGAACTTCTCGAGGAAGTGCCCCCATGCGTCGGAGGCCATGAAGGAGAAGTTGCCATCCTGGTTGAAGGCCCAGCAGTGGTACAACATACTCTCCATGGAGGACGTTGATGCCTTCTTCTCCTACAGAATGGTCGCCTCGACCTCCAGCAGTTAACTTGGCCCCCTCGAGCTCGGCCTGAAGGGCTACCGAGGCCGCCTTCACCGATTGCTCACCTTCTCGGGCAGTGGTTAAAGCAGCTTCCGCCGCCTGTTCACTCGCATGGGCCACCGCCAAAGCAGCCTTGGCACTCTGTTCGCTCTGTTGAGAGGTGGCGAGAGCATCTTGGGCCACAGTCAGCTCGGCCTTGAGTTCTTCGTTCTTGGCCCTAGCCTGAGATATACTGCGGTGTTGGGCCAAGACCGCCTACAAAAAGCAAAGAAACAGTTAGGCACACACCAGAAAAATAAAAAACATATAATAAAAGCAAGGTCAAGGAAAATTATTACTGTGAGGTTCATCCCCAAGGCAAACTCCATGACATTCTCCGGGCTCCTCTCCTCAATCGCCCTCAGGTCGTGGGGCTTGGCCTTGTAAAAATGCTCCACCGAGTAGTTTTCCATCTCATAAACGGTCCCCCGAAAAGTGTCTGGAATCAGCTCCAGATCCTGGGGGTTGACGAGGATGCAAACAGTGGCGACAGGGACCACTAGAGCTTGAGGACCAACTGGTGCTACCGGTTCCCGAGCAGGAGGTGGAGGAAGGCGAGGAAGGGGCGCAGTCGGACCTTTTTACCCTGGGGCTACGACAGGCGGAGCTCCTGAGCCTGAGCCTTTCCCCTTAGCCGAGGATTGGGAGGCAGTCGCAGCCGGGGGCGGCATTTTCTTTGAAGTAGGCCGAAACTTCTTGACAAGGGGGCCCTCGCTGAACCTCCCTTCTTGGAACATCAAACGGATGTCAGGTTCCCCTCTCTTTGCAATCACCTCGCCTAAAAAAAATAATGGGAAATGCATTAAGAATGCATGTACGTTCTTCAAAAAAAAATATTAATAATAAATACATACGAAGTAGCAAAAATCCTACCCTCCGATCTAGAGGAAGAGTCTATTTCCACGACCTCCGGCCTCGGAGCTACTACAGGGGAATGAGAGTCTAAATCAAACACTTCTTGGATTAGGAGAGGTTCCGGGTCAGGCTCTACCTCGGGACTGGATTCCTCCACGTATTGCCTAAGTCCGGGAACGACTATACCCTCGAGACGGAGGCTACGACCTAAGGTTGGTCCCGTACTCCTCAAAAAAGGCCAACATAAAAGACAAAGTGTTGTCCACTACTACAATACCCCTAGGAAGACCCATGTCATGATGCAGCACTAATTGATCTATGCATTGGAGCAAGGTTATGTCTCAGTCTGGGACATTTTGGTGGCGATGCACGAGCTGGTTTGGGTTAAACCTAACCAGCCTAAGGTCTGTGGCTGCCCTATCTATGTCACAAAAGGGGTATGGGTTACCTTGGCCGTAGGGGCCGGCTGCTTCCCCTGACTGAGCTCGGTCCAAATCGGGGTCTCGAGTAGCCTCCGGAGCTCATCTCTTCTGCACGAGCAGCACCTCGGCCTCCTCTTCCTGCTCGTCGCCACCATCGTCTACAGCATCGCTCTCGGAAATAGGCGCCAACAAGCAGGCTACGGGATGAGTGGCCCGCATCCTCCTCAAGGCCGGAGTCTGGCCTGCAGAGATTAACTTACACGCCAACATCGTGTCATTAGAAACGAGTTGGCAGTAGTCCTTCTCACTGGGCGGGAGCCACGCCAGGGTATCGTATTGACCCCTAAGGGTCACAGATTTGGCTGTCCTTGCGAAAATGGTTGCATGATGATGCTCCAGTCAGTATGCGAGTGAAAAGACAAAATTTGTTTTTTTTTACGCGAGATGAAGATAGAAAGCTTACGAGGATGGTTGAAGTAGTGGTACTCACAATTGCGAAACCCATTCGACATAAAGAATTGATCTTTGAAGTCTTTGGGATAGCTGGGAAGTTCGATCAGCGCGGATGAGTTCGGGAAGCGATTCAGGTAATAGAACCCATCACCTCATCCCCTTTGATCTAGGCTGGCCTTGAGGCGAAAGAAGTAGAGGATGTCGGCCGGGGTAGGGACTTTCCACTCGTGCTTCAGAAAGAGATACCTTAGCCCCGCCAGCAGACGGTAGGAATTCGGAGGTAGTTGAAATGGTGCTAACTTTACGTAGTTGAGAAAATTGGCGAAGTACTGATCCAGAGGGAGGAAGGCCCCGGCCCTGAGATGCTCATAGCTCCAGGCCGCGAAGTCTTCATTGAGGGGTGCATAACTCCTCTCACCCTCCAAGGGAGGTCGGGCAATAAGGACACCAATCCCAACCTCGATGTTATGGGACATCATTATCTTATTGACCCTCCCTTGGGTCGTGATCTTCGAGGCTATCCTCTCCGCCTCAAAGAAAGCATCAGGTCTTACTTCGATCTCCTTCTCCACCGTGGGACTGAACTAGGGGATGGGAGACTCCACCACGACCTCCTTCCCTCTGCTGGATTGCTGGGATGACAAGCCGGCCACGCTTTTCTTAGACACATTCCTTTTGGGCCCCATCTGATCACCTAGCGAACAAGAACGATGAAAAAATTAGTAGGCGACCTAAAAGCTATGAAAAGACAAACAACGCGAGAAGAACAAGGGTTTTTTGTGCATGAGCTGAGGTAATCTCAGCCCGCGGTATGAAGCCACGCGCTGTTGTAGCCACGCGCCCAACTTTCCAATGGATCCCTGATATTCAGGGTTCCTTGTGTCAGGAGGGTCAAGTTATTACTTGCCTTAGGGGAGAGGTTTTGAGAGAAAAACAACCTAGGAAGCGTGACCCCTAAGCTACCCAGTTTTACACCCTAAAAACCTCTCATCTTCCATATCCCGAATGGGTATTTCCTTAAATTACCCAGAAATATTAACCAGAAACATTATAAAAAAATATTACCCAAAAACTTACCCAGAAATTACCTAGTTGTGAACATCACAATCCTAGACATGTTTTTGGGTCTACTCAATATGCCTAGAATCAGAACTTATGCTCCAAAAGCCAGTCAGAAACAACCTACTATTTACAACTATGAGATGTAGGTTTGCATAACAAAGAAAAAGGGAAATCAAAACATACAACGAGTAGGAAACTTACAATGTATTTTCCAAACAAAGGTTGCTGACAGCGTAGAAGTAGGCGTCCTGGAAGATTCCTTAAGGCTGGACTTCTGAAAGGTTCTTGTGGCAAGAATATGGGGATTTATGAGATTATAAGCAGCAGCAGAAGAAGAAGAGCTTTTCAAATTTCAAAAGAGAGAAAATAAAGGAAAATTTCGAATGAAGGGTGATAAGTACTGAAAACTACCGGCCTTATTTATACGTAAGAGGCATGAGGAAACGAGGACCATCTAATTAAATTAATGCGAGATACGAGGGTCATAACTCAAAAGACAAAACGGCTGCAAAAAGGTGGCCAAGCCATTTAATACGATCCTCGAAACCCGAACAGACACCAATCACGGCGTTCCACGTGTCCGATACTCAAGTAACGCACAGGGTCTGGATAATCGAAAAGGAAGTTTAAAAGCCCCCACCGTGAAAGACGAAAATGACGTCATAGATCACGGGCAGGGGCTTGGGGGCAAATGTACGCCCTAAGTATCAGCACGTACCTTGTTGAGACAGCTTGGGAGAAGCGAACTAATAAAGAGTCATAAACGAGGTGCCACGTGTTCACCGTTCGGAGAAATTTGGTACGATCCCCTAAACAAATAGGTCAAGCTGGCGGATTGTTTAGTTGTTTATCACTTGGAACCATTGTCAACATGGCATCAAAATACACGAGCTAGCACTACATTAAGCTCGTGGTACATCAGAGGCCTGACATATCCTAGGATCTTTATAAAGTCAACCACGCAATAGAATCATGCATATAAAATACATCACGTGTCTGATTTATTCCCGAATTCCCAGGTACGCAATATAAACCTGCGTGATCAGACATCCCACACCTGATTTAGGCCATGCTGCCCATAATCCACTTTTACCTACTGATTAAACCACACTTCAGTTTAGATATTAATCATCAATGTCACAGAGATGACGTGATGGATAAAGAGATCACGGGATGACCCCAATGCCTACTCAGAGATCATTCTCCTATAAATACCAAGACCCTGGGTAGTGCAAAGGGTTGGATTCTTCTTGCAAGGCAAATACTCTATAAAAATAGCAAGAAAAGAGAAACAATAATAATATTGACTCGTGGACTAGGGGGATTTTAACCTCTGAACCACGTAAAAAAGGAGTGATCACTTTTCTTCTCTTGATAATTCATTGCTAGCATCCTTGAGTATTATCATCTTCTTATTACGGTTTACCATTAAGCACTAATCCATCCTAGTTATTCATACAATTCACTGTTGGCGAAAAACTGCGTCAACACTAATAATATTGACTTGTGGACTAGGGGGATTTTAACCTCCGAGCTATTTGGCATGAGACGATCTTATATTATGAATTAGCCGTTTTGTCATAACGGGGTCATTTATTGGGATATTGGATAATGGGAATGTTTATTTGAAGATAAATTGGGAGTTATTGAGATCAGGAGGAAATTCTGGAAGTTTTGACTATAATGTTCCCGGGGGTGTTTTTGGGACCCCGAGCACTAGGTTTTATTTGAGGTTACTTAAGCTTGAAGTAACTTGTCAGATAGAACCATACGTTAGAAAACACTTTCTCTCTTCCCGTCAGCTCCTTTTACCGTTCGAGACAATTTTGAAGGAATCTCGAGTTCTAGGAGTCGGAATCAAGCGAGGATCGAGGCATAGCGATCCTAGGAAAGATTAGAAGCTTCTTGACCAAAGGATTTAATGAGAAACAACCCAATCAAAGGTAATCTAAGTCTTAAGTTTTGAGCTTTTAGAGTTTTTAAGCTTAGAATTGGGTTTTGTGAATCGTTGAGTTTTTGGTTCGTTTGAGCCTCGGGATTTGATGATTTTGGATCATTGGGAAGTTTGAGAACTTTGATTTTTGGATTTGGAAGTGTTTAGGTATGTTTTTGGAAGGTTTGGGATGAATAAAATCGGGTTCATGGCTAGTTCTGGGTGGGGGGTCGCGGCCCTGTTCTTGGGCGCCGCGGCCCAGACTCGAAGAAGCAGCTGGAGAGGTTTAGGGCGTGCTGGGCACCGTGGCCCTGGGTAAGGGGCGCCACGGCCCTTGCTCCTGGTGTGGCTGGGGGCCGTGGCTCAAGGTGTTAGGGCTGCAGCTCAGGCAGGGGTTTGAGGCCGTTTGGGTGTTTTGACCTCGGGAACTTGGTTTTAGGCCTCGGGATTGTTCCTACTACACAGATTAGTAGGGATTGATGTCCTGGAGGCTAGATCTTGGTTCGGGAACCTTTGTTATTCATTTTATTGATGGTGTCCCATATTTGGTTACGACTAGGTGACCGTTAAGGAACTTAAAGGTTGGCCGTGCTCAAGGGTCGTTCTTTTATTCATTCTCGCTCAAATCAGAGGTAAGAAAACTGCACCATGTGTATATGTGACATGCATGGTTATTCTTGATGCATGTTGGATTATTAAATGTGACATGCATGGTTATTGTTGAGGCATGTCAAGTGATTAAATGCGATGCATGTGTTGCACGAGAAACATGTGGTTAGGGCATGTTATGAATATTGAATATGAGATTGTTCAGAGCTTGAGCCTCTGTGTTTATGCATGGTCCTAATAATGCTAGCAATTGTTAAGTAAGCATGTTGAATGCCCTATATTCAGATATTTGACATATGATATATGTTTGGTAGCATTGCTTGCTTGTGTGTGGCACCAACTGTTCAGGATCGGCACTGGTCGCGTATTACTGACCTGAGAGTCAGGATCGGCATAAGCGTCGAGGACGCAGAGCCGATAAAAGATTAGATCTAATCGATATCAGCATTGAATGACTCATATGGGGTATTAATGCTGGACCGACCCGAAGGTCGAAGAAAATTATAAGCGCTTGTCTAGTCTAAAACTAGTTACTCAGAGCCAGGGCCAAAGGTCTAGGTGACTGTTTTGTCACATGGCTGAGGGAGCGGAATCCTATGTTAGTGACTTGATAATTAGTCACTTGTTTAAAGGTATTGACCCCCTGTTAGTGACTTGGTAATTAGTCACTTGTTAAAAGGTACAGACCCCCTGTTAGTTACTTGGTAATTAGTCACTTGTTAAAAGGTACAGACCCCCTGTTAGTGACTTGTTGATCAGTCACTCGTTCATTGTTTGAACTTATTTGCCTGCTTGAATAGGGCTGTATTTGCTAGGCATGTGCCTTATGATTTGATGACATGTTATTAATGTTCATGAGCATATTGAGTTTTCTTGCTAGGCTTCGACTCATGGGTGCTATGTGGTACAAGTAAAGGCAAGAAAAAGCTGGACCATCCTTGAGTTGGAGAGCTTAGGTGACGATGTGTACATATGCGGCTGCTCGACCGCCACGACCGAGGGTTGAAAGAGGAACTAGGGTTAAACCCTGTTTTGCCGCTTAGATCGGCTGGTTGTGAATATTTTCTTGTAATAGGCCAATAAATTATATTTTTGGGATCCCAATGTATATAATAAATGTTCTAATGAAACGTTATATCTTAACCAAAATTTTTAATCCCTAAACCGCTAATCATACTTAGTTACACATTTTTGGTCAAATGGCTCGATTAGCAAGTTTAGCATTGTTTATAAGGCACACCGTAACGGTCCCTGGAGTTTAGGGCGTTACAAGTATTATCATCTTCTTATTACAGTTTACCATTAAGCACTAATCCATCTAAGTTATTCATACAATTCACTGTTGGCGAAAAACCTAGTCAACATATATTGAATGGATGGATATGTTTTTGAATGTAAGGTTGTATGATGGATTGTTAATTATATGGAATTGCACTCTAAGTATTTATAGAATTATATTTACAAAGTTTTCTCTTGTAGTTCATTGATATAATCAATAAATGTAGTCATGTCCTTCATTTATTGGTTCGTTAATTAGAGCTGGTTAAGATTACTCTTTTACCCTTCTAATTACCTCTTGATCCTTAAATACCATTAATTCACTAGTGAATAATTAATCTATAATCAAATTATAGATTTGAGCTCAATAACTATTCAGTTCTAGAATTAACCCTTAAGGGAACCAATATTGGATTCATTAGGAAAGTATGGATTCCTTTATTGTATATCATGTTCCCAGCCATTCATGATATTGAATCTCTAAAACAAAAGTTACTAGCCTCATTATACTAAGAAACCTTAACGAATGAATCAAAAGATCCAATAAACACAAACACGAGTTCATGAATACTTAGGATTTAGACTGATCTGCAAATGATCATCTATTATGATAAGAATTAAATCTTTATGTCAAAGGGCAAGTTTATAAAGATAATTAATTCTTATCGGTCCTGTCATATATAATCTCTATTATATACATCACATTTACTAAGATGTCTATCCACTTCAGTAATCTGAATCTAGATCAATTGCATCTCATATGCTTAGTAAACCACACTAGTAACCATTCATTAAAGATTCTTTACTTTAATATGTTACTGACTATTTTATTAATTATATATGTTCTTAATTTTCTCGTACTAATAAAAGATCATATTTTCATGAATGGATAATGAATTTTCTTGATATGATTATATAATTAATTCAAACATAATAAAATTGTACTTTTATTTATATCAATAAAATGTCTTTACATGCTTTTAGGGCATTAATCCTAACATGCCCCAACACAATACCTTGTTGCACCATAAAGTGACACTTCTCCCAATTCAATAAAAGATTAGTGTCAATACATCGTTTAAGAACTAGATTTAAGTTGTGGAGGCACTTATCAAAAGAATCTCCATAGACACTAAAATGATCCATAAACACATCTATGATGTTCTCTATATAATCTGAGAAAATACTAACAATACATCGCTGAAAAGTGGCGGGAGCATTGCATAATCCAAATGCATTCGACGAAAAGCAAAGGTGCCAAATGGGCATGTAAATATGGTCTTCTCTTGGTCTTCAGGAGCAATAAAAATCTGATTATAACCCGAATAACCATCAAGAAAATAGTAATAAGAGTGTCCTACTAATCTTTCAAGCATTTGATCGATGAATGACAAATGGAAGTGATCTTTTTGAGTTGTAGTGTTCAACTTTCTATAATCAATACATACTCACCAACCTGTGTGGACTCTTGTGGGCACTAACTCATTCTCATCTTTCTTTACCACCGTGATGCCCGATTTCTTAGAAACTACTTGAACTGGACTCACCCAATTGCTATCTGAAATAGGGTAAATCATATCCACATTTAAGAGCTTCAATATCTCCTTCTTAACTACTTCCGTCATAGATGGATTTAACCTTCGCTGAGCTTCTCTAGAAGGCGTTGACCCCTCTTCAAGGAGAATATGGTGCATGCACATAGTTGGGCTTATTCCATTGATGTCTACTATGGTCCACCCTATGGTTGTTTTGTATTCCTTAAGTACCATTATCAAACGATCCTCTTGTACTTGGGTAAAGTGTATGGTGATAATGACCGATAATGTCTCTTTCTCACCCAAGTAAACATATTTAAGATGCTCTGGTAGTGGTTTTAATTCAAGGTTGGATGGTGATTTAACAGATGGTTGAAGCTGCTCATGAGAAATAGGAAACTCTAAGAATGGTACCTCTTTAGAAACATTTCCACCACTATTAAGTGCATCCACCGTCTCCTTTACTTCATTAGTGACATCCTCTTTCTTCAAGTCTATTGGTTCCCTCAAAACAACATCTAATCCATCCTCTCCATGTAAATCAAGAATTCTTTGCGACAATGAGTCCAAAATATTAATTGAAAAAACTGAATGAACATCACTTGGATACCTTATAGCCTCAAAAATGTAAAAGTGAATCACTTCACCGTCAAACTCCATAGTCAAAGTGCCCTCACGAACATCTATCTTGGTTATAGCTGTCTTTAAAAATGGTCTTCCCAATAAAACTAGTGTAGAGCATGGAAATGAGTCATCTTCCATATCAAGAATGTAGAACTCCGCAGAAAATACTAATTCATATACTTTAACCAATGCATCCTCTACTACTCTCCTTTGATAGGCATTAGAACTATCTGCTAATTGAATGATCACCCCTGTTTCTTCAAGTGGTCCCAAATTCAAAGAGGTATAAGTAGAGTAAGACATTATATTTATTGAAGCACCCAAATCTAACAGACATCTTTCAATCCTTTTACTTACAATAGTGCAAGCAATAGTGAAGGTTCCAAGATCCTTAAACTTTGGTGGGAGTTTCTTTTGAAGTACAACCGAAACATTTCCCCCCACACTCACCTTTTCATTCCCTTTTAGCTTCCTCTTATTGGTGCATAACTCCTGTAAAAACTTCGCATATCGAGGTATTTGTTAATGGCGTCAAGTAAGGGAATGTTTACCTCAACCTTGCAAAAAGTCTCTAGTATTTCTTGTTCAACTTCATCTTTCTTTGTCTTTCTCAAACGACTAGAAAATGGAGGAGTAGTGACATAAGTGGGAATAGTTGGTTTAGGTTTTGGTGTTGTGGTTGGGGTTTCATCTTTGTCTTGTTAGGTTGGTTGAGTAGGAGGCAATGCCGCATTGTTTGAACTTGATGGAATAGTAGGTGGATCATAAGTCCCGCCCTCTCTTAATGTGATTGCATTAGCATTTTTCCTTGGATTCCTAACAGGCTATGAAGGTAACTTTCCTTGATTCTGTGGCCCACTTTGACTTAATGAAGTGGCTATTTGACCATAGTATTTTCTAAATTTTTCAAGGATGCTTGAGTACATTTAACAATTACTTGGGTCTGTATATTTGAAGCCACCAAAGTTTTTAACATATCTGAAATTGATGGTTCTTGATTTTGTGACATTCCTGTAGGAGGTTGTTGAGGAAAAGGCCCATAAGCCTGCTGTGACATTTGTTAAAGTTGGAGATTGCTAGCATTCAATGCATTGATGAGATCTCTAATTGATGGATCTGAATATTGTGGCGTGAACTCATTATATTCTGATTGAGAATAGTAATTTGACTCAACATATTGATTTGCACCATAAAAGTATTAGAATATTCCTCCCATTGTGAATTGTAATTGTTAGAATATGGGTCATATCTATTCATTTGTGGATCATAATAGTGTTGATAGTACATTGTCATCTCTCAAACCAAGTTTTATGCAAGCTCTGAAAACATCAACCACAACTAATAAATCAAGTTAGTAAAAAGAAAAAAAATGAATAACAAATTAAATAAAATAGTCCATGACAACGGTGCCAAAAATTTGATGTGTGTCGTACGCCGTGTCAAATTTAATTATTTATTTTAATCACTTATACCAGCTACTTCAGTATAGCGGTAAATAAGGGTCAAGCCCACGAGGACTATGATTCTAATTATTATTCAAAATAAGAAATAAACAGAAATTAACTAGGGGAATTGGTTTTAAAGATTAATAACATAAAATAAAATAACAATTAAAAGAGTAAAGATTAGCGATTCAAGAACTAAGGAAACTGCAATTTTAAAGAAATAGTCAAGAGTTACTCTCCACCTTCGACAATCAATCTATCATCAAAGATAAATAGTATTCTCTTATTCCCAATTAAACTATTAACTCTGCATGCATATAACACTTAAGCAGTTAATTATCCCAGTTTCCCTATTATAATTAATTAAAGCTAAGCGCTCTTAACTAATCCTTTTTACCAAGCAATAAACCCATTAAGCATACAATTTATTTAACCTAGGAAAATAATTACACTCTATGGAAACAAGTTAATCTAGGCAACAAATTCATTAAGCATGCAATTCATTTAACATATGTTCTATCTTTCATCACAATCAAGATACCCGTCACAATACCATAATTGCAATTTGTCACTTTACTTATAATCCTAAACTATTAGATGAATAGCAATCCTATGATGATAGTAGAATAGTGTAAAACCCTAATTAGCGGCCGTCTAAACAAGATTTTACAAGACTCATGACATTGAAGTAGAAAAATAGAAGCAATTTAATATAAGGGAATGGAAAGAATAAGATTTGTCAATGCATTCAAGATATCATGTCTAGGGTTTTGAAATAACCCTCAACTACAAAGAAAACTACTCCATAATCACATCATATTCACAAACATAAATATTCAATGATAATAAAGAGATTTTTAGAAAAACTAGATTGAAGAATGTGGATGATGATGTCTTTTCTTCTCCTCTGCTGCTCTAGCCTCCAAAATTCGCATCCAAAGTTATTTTAAAAGTTGACTTTATTCCCTTGAGCCGTGGCCCGCCCCAAGTCAGAGAGCCCAAGGCTCTCCCCTGACTGCACCTTTGCCGCTGTGTAATGCCCTAATCTCCAGGGACCATTACGGTGTGCATTTAAATAGTGTTAAACTCGCTAACTGAGTCATTTGGCCATAATCGTGTAACTAAGTATGATTAGCAGTTTAGGGTTAAAATTTTTGGTTAAGATATAACGTTTCACTAAAACGTTTACTGTATACATTGGGATCCCAAAAATATAATTTAAAGTTTAAATACAACAAAATATTTACAACCAGTCGACCTAAGCGGAAAAATAGGGTTTAACCCTAATTCCTCTTTAAACCCTCGGCCATGGCGGTCGAGCAGCTGCATAGGTACACATTGTCACCTAAGCTCTCCAACTCAAGGATGGTCTAGCTTTTTTTTGCCTTTACCTGTACCACATAGCACCTGTGAGCCGAAGCCCAGCAAGAAAACTCAATATGCTCATGAACAGTAATAACATGTCATCAAATCAAAATGTGCATGCCTAGCAATAATCCCCTTAATCACGAATGCAAATAAGTTCAAATAATGATGGTTGTGGGCCATGCCCTCCTGTAAGGATGACTATAAGTCAATCCTAAACAAATGAGTGATTAACACTGGAGGTTCCGATAACCCTGCTGGGGCTTATAGCCCTAATCAAATGAGTGACTGAGGAGTACGTCACTAACATTGTTTCCGCACCCTTAGATGAGTGGCTGATGAGCAAGTCACTAACATGGGTTATGCACCCTTAGATGAGTGACTGATGAGTAAGTCACTAACATGGGATCTGCACCCTTAGATGAGTGACTGATGAGCAAGTCACTAATAGAAACCAAATGAGTGACTAAGTAGTCACTAGTGTGGGTTCCGTACCCTTAGCCATGTGATGATACGGTCACCTGGGCCTTCTGGCCCTGGCTCTGAGTGACTAGTCATGGAACTAGGCAAGCGCTTATAGTTTTCATCGAACTTGAGGTCGGTTCGACATTAGTGCTCATGATGAGGCATTCAATGCAGATGTCGATTAGATCTAATCTTTTCGGCTCTGCGTTCATGACACTTATGCCGCTCCTGACTCATAGGTCAATAACATACGACCAGTGCTCAGTACTACTGTCGAACTTGACTAGTAAGTCACAGCTTCACAGTCAGTTCTGACACCATTGCCGATTCTGACTAGTAAGTCAGTGCCACACACAAGTAAGCACTGCTACCAGGCATATATCATATGTCAAATATCCAAATGTAGGGCATTCATCATGCTTACTTAACAATTGATAGCATAATTAGGATCATGCACAAACACAGAGACTCAAGCTCTAATCAATCTCATATTCAACATTCATGGCATGCCCTAACCACATGTTTCTCGTGCATCACATACTGGGTGTAGTTTTCTTACCTCTGGTTCGAGCGAGAAATAACAATTGAACGACCATTGACAATGATCGATCCTTTAATACCTTAGCGATCTCCTAGTCTTAACCAAATACAATCTCCAATTAAAGAAAATCAACAATAAAAGGGTCTTGACCTAAACCTCACTCCCAGGACCCCGAATTGTACCCAAACGGTGAGTAGATTCGATCCCGAGCCTTGGGAATTGAAACCCCGAGCCAAAAACCCTTAAAAACACCCAAAACAAGAATCTGAGAAATAGGGTAGTGCCCCAGCGCTCTAGGCAGATTGGCAAACCCTCAACTAGCACTGTAGCACCCCCTTGGGGGCGCTGTAGCGCTACAACCAGGCATAAATGCCCTGGTTCTTCTCCCCTTTGACTCCACCATTTCCAACCTGAACCAAAAGCTTCCAAACCTCATTTTAAGTCCCAATTGAACCCAAAAACCCTCTACATATGTCGTAGGCATCACAACCAAAGTAACCCTAGCCAAAACTTCCATCAAATTCTCAACTTTCCAACTCAAAAACCAAATTGAAAACCAAATGAAAACAAAGCAAGAACTAAGGTTTTAATGTCCAGAAACTCACCTCAATCTCAGCTTAGCATCCTCTTCAATGGTGGAACACAACCCTAGCTTTTCCCTGCGTCCAAGAGAGTCGCAGCGCCCCAAGAACAGGGCTGTGGCTCAACATGAAAACTCTATTTTTTCTCTGTTTTCTGAAGACAAATCCCTCCAAAAACCTATCCAAACATAGCCAAATCCCAAAAGTAAAGTTCCCAATCAACTCAACAGCCCAAAACCATAAAAACCCAAGTTACAAATGAATCAAAAACTCATCAAAACCAGAAAATCAAATCAAAGGTTAAAAACTCAAAAACTCCGAACTTAAAGCTTAGATTACCTTTGATTAAGTTGTTTTCCAGCTAAATCCTTAGGCTATCAAGCTTCTAATATTCCCTAGAATCGTTATGACTTTAACCTCGCTTGAATTCGAGCTCTAAAACTCGCGTTTCTTTTGAAAATGCTATCGAGCGCCAAAAAGGAGAGAACGGGAGAGAGAACGATAGAGTTGAACGTGCTTCTATTTTTGTCAGGTTACTTCAAGCTCAAGTAACCTTAAGCCAATCCCAAGGCTCGGGGTACCCCAAAAACGTCTCGAGGGTAAAATTGTCAAAATTTCTAGAACTCCCTCCTAGTCTCACTAACTCCGAATATATCCTCGAATATTCATTCCCATTATCCAATATCCCGGTAATGTACCCTTGACTCACCCCGAGTCAAGTATTGGTCCCGTTGTGACTTTCCTGCTAACTTGCTCCCTAGGATCGCCTCGTGCATAGTAACCCAAATATATCCACATAATAATGTGGTCCCACACATTTATCACATATATACACGTATACTCCAAATATACCCATAACAGGCCAAATTACGAAAAATTGCCCTTCTGATTGTAAACGGGTCCACATGCATATTAATACACCTAAATATGCATATCAAGTAATGTTATATTATAACTCACCTAATCATGCAATGATACACATAAATATCACATAAACACATAATTTTCCATAGTTTGCCATCCTGAATCCCTAATAAAGGCCATAAGCCTTATTGGGTAATTTGAGACGTTACAGGCATCGGTGACTGGTGAGGACCCCTTCTATCTCACAATTGGCGACAACCTGGTTAGTTGAAGACCGCTTAACTTCGCGGAGAAATAGACTTTTGTTGGTGTGGTCCATTTTCGCCTAAGTATTGAGGGAATGACGAGGGGTCACTCTTCTTGGTGAATGACGGTGATTATAGTGTCTTGCCACTATACTACTTGTTTTGACACGTCATTTCGTGGGCCGCTACATGGCAGTGCCGAAATCTGAGCATAACGGTAGTCATAGTAGACCTCTTGCAAGTTTTTTAGAAAATCTGGACAATTTATTGTGTCGAAAATAATAAAAAGTCTGGATGGTGTCGTACCAATACAGAATTTTTTTTTTGGAACCGTGTTACGACATAATAAACTATTTAGATTTTTTTGAAAACTTGTAGGAGGTCCACTATAACTAAAATGAGCACCGTCAATAATAAAAAAAATATATGGTCATAACTTATCTACGTACCGAAAATAGAGTCAAACTTTCCTAGTAGGGTAAAAAAGCTTATCTTTTCTCAGACTCTCCATATTTATATATATATATATAGAAGACTTCTCAATGGTTACTACCCATAGATGGGTACTAACAATTATGATGATTTGATAATATAGTGACTTGGTATAGCAAGTCACCAACAAGTAAATATATTTTTTCTACATTAATTTCGAATTTAGTTATTTTTCTTTTGCCATAATTAATGTTGTATCCAACTAATGAGAGACACTAGCTATATTTAAAAATTGACATGTATTTGAAAAATAAAAAGTTTACAATATTATATTTTCATAATAAATACACTTTTTTCATCAGGTAAACTTTCTAAAAATTTGAAAAATCAAAATTTATTTTTAAAAATATTAATTAACAACTATAAATATGAATTATTAATCTTAATCCAATAATTAATATTGAAGTAACTATCCATGGTAGTAACCATTACATTAAAAGTGTATCATATATATATATATATTAAATATATATTTATGAATAAGCTCCTCAGTTCTCCTTCTCTTTTGTCTTTTTGTTATTTTGTTTTTTTCTTTATTTTTATTACCTAATGATTTATTTCTTTACTGTTACTCGGCTTCACATTTTAGCACAGCCCATACCAAGTTTTTTATATTTATATGACACTACTTTTTTTTTCTTTCGATCTTTTCAATTACTCTCAAGTCTCAACATAGCTTCTTATTTTTTGTTTCATTATATATTATACTTTGTAAGCTTTTTGTGAGATGGTACTATATATATATATATATATATATATATGAGTAGATTAATTGGGTCATTCTTGTTTTGTCATTATGTTTTGTAATCTTCTTTTGCCTTTTTCTTTTGTTATTTTATTCTTCATACTAATTGTATATATTGTAGATAAATGAATAAAACTTATGTTAGTAAAAAAAATGTTACCTGCGCCACTTTCTTTTGTTATAACATTTTTTATTGTTATCTTTTTTGTCTTTTCCTTATGTCATTTTCTTTTCCAAATAATTTACTACATTAATAGAGAATACACATAAATGAATAAGAATAATTTTTAACTACAAAAAATGTTTCAACGGTTATGATTGATGAGTCTAATTTATGTATTCTTTATATTTTGTAATGTAGATTAATAAAAGAAATTCTTTACTAAAAAGTTATAAAAAAATATTATTTCACTTTTTAAAAATAATAATTTGAAAATTGTTAAAAAATTAATTATGTTAAAAATAAAAATAAATTAATATAAAAATATTTTAGCCACTTTTTCAAACAAATAATTTATGTAAAAAGTTTTTATGATAATATTTTATTTCAAAATGTAAATATATTTTTATATAAATATTTTCATTTTTATTTAAATTTATTATATTAAAGAACTGACTATTGATGTATTGTCTTTTTAAATATATATATTTAAAATTTATGTGTTATATATTTTAATTTCCATAAATATATAATGTATATATTTTTTAAAATACTATTTATTTAATCTATACTATAATTTTTTTTTATTGTGAAGAATTGTTTATTTAATTTTATTAAAATATTATATTTTATTAAAAAAAATAATTTAATTTTTAGAACGGATAGTGTGAGCTTTTTGTACGCACTATTCACTAGTATATATATATATATATAAAAGAATATACAACTTCCATCAGGTTCGTGCAGGGAATCAATAAATACAAGTCTGTCTTATAAATCCCTTAAATATGAAATTTACACATGAATATTCCTATTATTAATATATTGGACAATTTTTTTAAGTTCTATCGATATGGATTTTAGTGTTTTTCAAATTGTGACTAGTTTTTTGCATGATTTTTTTTTATGACCGTGTATATTATAGTTATTTAGAACATCCTGTAAATTTTCAGAAAATTCTGAAAAATACTGAGAACCCTACCAGTGTAGCCGAATTCATAAGTATATATATATAAATTTCATATTTAAGAGATTTATAAGGAATTGTATTTATTGATTCCCTGCATGAACCTTGAAGTTATATATATATATATATATATATTCATCGAAAGGGTAGCTCATATAGCTAGTGCCTCAAAAGAGCATACTGATCAATATTTTTTAATACTAAAAAAGTTGGATTAATGTGTACCCCTCTTGGATATTCAATGAAAAAAAACACTACAAGCTGTGAAAAGTCTAACCTTTCACACACATAAATTAAATCAAATGTTCCTTTCCCCATGTGCCAGAATAATGCCTTCCCCAGATGGACTGATAGGAAAAACAAAATCTTATGCAAATTTATATTTTCTTTTCTTTCACCAGTGTGTTATTGGATTGAGAGAATTGTCATACATTTGGGACAGCTTTTAAATTAAAAATGTCATGCAAATCGTTATAACATACATTTTTGCCCGAATCTAATTTGTCAGTACTTTAAACTTTTAGGTTAAAAAACACTAATTGCTAGCATGATCAAACTTTTGTCTTCGTATTCAACAAAATGAATATAAGTTGCATAACAAATATGCTGCTGCTCTCATAAAATGATATAAATTATTAATTAAGATTACAGTTTTTGTTTGAATTAATACAACCACGCACATAGCCCAGAAGCAAAAAACCAAAGATGAATTAGGGTTAACTACGTAGCTACTAGCTAGTAAAAACAAATTAAGCTGAATAACAACAATTTTTTTGTTGTTGCTTCCATGGACCCAAAAGAGGATCAGATCCAGGTCAAAGTGATTTAGACCTGACCCTTGAAATAAATGTAGTCTAGCACGCTTTTCTCAGTTCCACTTGGTTGAGCTTGAAAGGTCTGGAAGAGCTAGTCGTAGACGACACCTTTTTCTAGAGTAAGTTCTCCCATAGGATCCAGCCAAAGCAATTATTTCTAGTCGTTTTCAGGGTGGGTTTCATGTCCTTATAGTCAAGATATTTAAGATTTGGTGGGGAACTTATTTAACTTTTACACGACATGATATTATTGCTCATCGACTCAAAAATGATTTAGGTAAATTACAGATTAATCCTTTATTATGTATTGAGATTATTATACAAATAAATAATTAAACTTATCTTTTTTTCAAAAAAATTGTATTAAAAAATTTAAGATTGTATAATTTGGTCATGCCAATAAAACTTCCATTATTACTACATTAACTTCACATGTTCGAAATTACAAGAGAATCGAGTATACAACATCGGAATTTTTTTAGATAATTATAAGAGAATTTACTCATTTGACTGGTATTTTCTATTTTCAATAATGCTTATATGGTATTCTATATTTTGAAAACATAGATATTTGATATCCTAATTAATAAAATTTTGTCAATATGACCAAACTGTCAGCAGTTATATATAATTTGTAGCTCGTATGATTAAGAGTAATTTGATTAAATTGGTAAAATTTTATTAATTAAATTTGAGTTTAGGGTACCAAATATGTACAATTTTAAAATACAGGGTACAAAATATGTACGATTTTAAAATGTAGGGTACAAAATATGTACGATTTCAAAATGCAGGATATCAAATGAGCATTATTTGTAAACACAGGGTACCAAAATGATACTTTGCAAAAACTAGGGCCGAGCATAAAATCCGAAAAACCGAAAAACCCGTGTACACCGACCTACCGAACACCGAAAAAACCAAAACCGTTTAAACCGAAAACCGAAAAAACCGCCGACGGTGCAAACCGCCACTGTTCGGTCGGTTTTGAAATTTTGGGTGAACCGACCAATAAAACCGAAACCGACCGAACATAATAAAATAATAATATAACATTATATAATTATTAATTATTAAAATTTTTAAAATTTGTACTTTTAATTATGTTTCAAACTTTAAAATTTGTAAATGTAATTATGTTCTATATATTTATGTTTTAAAAATGCACAAAAATGAATTCCAACAATCCAAAATTTTTAATTTTTTAACTAAAACTTTCAAAAAGAAAAAAAAATAATAATCAATTCGGTTTGGTCGGTTTAACCGACCAAACCGCGGTCCAAAACGGTCGGTTTTTTTTTAAAACTGGTTTGGTTCGGTCGGTTTTTGGATTGCACCAATCCGGACAGAAAACCGAATTCTGGATTTTTTGTTGTGAAAAAACCGTCCAAACCGATCGATGCTCACCCCTAACAAAAACACAGGATATCAAATCGTTACCTACCCTAAATATAATTTCGGGAGAAATTTACTTCCAAGTACAAATTTTTTTTAAAAGAAAAATCAGTTTTGGTATATATGTGAGGTATATACGTATTTGATATATGATAGATATTGGGTATACATTAGGTATACGTTTGAGTATATTTTTGGGAGACCATATTTTGTAATCGTAAATGTATTATTGTAATAAAATATCGTATATATATATATTTGAATATTTTTTTTTCAAAGAGTTATAAAAAGTTGAAAACATAAAAAAAAATAGTAATTTTTGAAAAAATCTAATTTCTTTTTGAGTAAAAAGTGAGAAATTTGATAATTTTGTTAAGATTACAAATATAGTGGCAAGTTATGCTTTACAACTTTCTTAATAGAGAAGAGTAGTCCATGTTCTTCTTGGTGCTCGTTCTATATTTGCTAACAAGCGAAAAGAAAGAGAGGAAAAAATAAAAGGGGACATTGGTTGGAATGTTGCGTAAAAGTAAGCAAATAGAATTTTCCCTTAAAAAAGTCTTTTTCCTCTTACTTTAAAACACTTTTATCCTTTTCTCACTTGATGAGTTTTTTTTCCTTCAAAGGCCAATGCCAAATTACTGGTTTGTTGTCTTGTCTTCCACCTAAAAAGTTGGGTGAATACAAATATATAAATGTATATAGCTGATTATAAGCATGCGTGCACGTCAAGATCATGATATTGGTTTGAGAGGACAAGACTACATAAATATTTCATCTATTAGGGTTCACTCTCTTACTCTTTTACCAATAGATTAATGAACGTAAAAGAACCATACATTGGTTGCATAATCTAAATCTACAAGAAAAAAGCACTACCTTGTGATCTTTTTTCTTTTCAATAATTTGGCAGTGTATTTTAGAGAGCCATGGATTTCTTTTTCTTGGGTTTCATTAACTTAGTGATTTTATTTTTTGTGTAGGCATGTAGTCCTCGGTTCAAAATGAGGGACTGTATCCGTCAAATAGCCAATAACACTATTAGATTCTTTACACAATTTTTTATGAGAAGATTACATCTAATATGACTCTTTTTAAGTTTTTTTTTATTATTATTATATAGGGAAATTCTCCTATAGGGGCTTCACAAGCCCTACCGGTAGAGATCTCAGTGTTCTCGACCCGTGAATAGTTTTCGACGTGATTTTTTTTACGATCATGTATATTGTAGCTATTTAGAGCTTCCTGCAAATTTTCAGAAAATTCTGAATAGTTTACAGTACCGAAAACTAGGTTCAAACATGTTGCATGCGTGATTATTTTTTTATGCTCGTGGAAAGCAATATGTTTGAACCTAGTTTTCGGTATTGTAAACTATTCGGATTTTTTTGAAAATTTGCAGGAAGCTCTAAATAGCTACAATATACACGGTCATAAAAAAAATTGCATCGAAAACTGTTCACGAGTTGAGAAACACTGAGAGCCCCACCGGTAGGACTTAAAGTGAAGCCCCAATAAAAGAATTGTCCTATATATATATATATATTAGGTAAAACTAACATACAATCCACATTTATTTAGTTTTGTTTAAAAAGGGAAACTTCACATGTTAACCCTATTAATCCCACTAATACTAATCACATACTGTTATCCAGATTTCCGGATAGCGTTTAGATGGATAGCCTCGGGGAAGCAGAATGATCAAAGTCTTTCACGAAGGGTGACCAGGGCTCGCGGATGGACAGAAAGGCTTCGCCTCTCCCGTTTAGTGTCTAGCACACTCTTTCAAGCAACCGCGACCCGGAAGCTCGTCAATTCTCCCGGACTCCCGAAGGGATATCCTTCGGGGATGATCCTTCCAGGAGAAGCTCTTCAGGTTACCTTCGCGGATACAGTTCCGTGCCTCGCACGGAAGAAGACCAAGCGGTCGAGTCACGGAGGAGGCATAGTTGGAATGATACTCACCTGACACAGGATCCCGCCTGACACGCCTGACAGGTCGAGGCCGCACACATCCCAGCACGCCTAAAAGTGCCTTTTCGCCTACTGTTCTGCTGACGGCCTGGAAAAGACAGCTGCCTTTTTACATTCCCCATATTTTCATGTAATTATACCTACGTAGAGCCTTGTAGCCATGCTACTACAATAATTGTAGCCCCTATTTATGGCTAGTGTAATTAAGACTCAGAGGGGCAGAGTAAAACCCTAATCCAAAACCCTAGCTATAAAGAACCCCTCATTTTACGATAGAAGGGAGGCCAACAGATTAAAGAGCAAGAACTCTGCCAAAATCTCTCTAGCTTCATCTTCTTCAAGAGAACCCGAGAGAAACATTGCGAGTTTGTGAGGTTCTTGTACACCAGCCATTTTACTGTAATTCTCTACAAGTATAATAACATCGACTCGTGGACCAGGGCTCGTTAACGCCTGAACCACGTAAAAAACCTATTTGTCTATTTATATTTCTGCACTTCTACAGTTCTTATCTTTTTATTATTTTGTTTGTATTCGTTTCCGAAAAACTCGGTAAACATTTTGGTGCTTTCATTGAGAGCTGTAGGGAGTTGTTAGTCAGCTCTTTTTCTGTGTACGTTTTTTGTATTCACTCCGTACTGAAAAGATGGTGACTACGAGAAAATCCGCGATTGACAAGAATGCTAGGGTCAACCCCGATACTATGATGGAAGATGCAGTACAAAACGAACCCTCGGCAGCCCAGACCGAAGGAGAGAGTACCCACGACTCGGACTACCAAGGTGAAGACCCGACATCCCGCCAGGATCGGGTCAGTACTGAAGATACGACATACTTAGAAAACGAAGAAGAGTATGTCCGAGACGGTTACTACAAAGACGGCTACTACTACGAGAAGGATCCAGAACTGGTCCAAGTAGCCGAAGAACTGGTGGCCACTAAGGCCAAGCTTGCTGAGCAGGAGTGCGTCTCCGAAAAAATGCAGCGCATGATGGAGCGCCTCCAAAGCAAGTTCGGAGATCTAGGCGACTCGGACTCGGACGCCTCTGTTTTAGATGGTGCTGATGCCACCATGCCGGATCCAGCCGCTGCTGGACCATCCAAAGCCGCCCCTAACAAGGGCAAAGAAAAAGTTGGGGAGCCTGTGCGCACTAACGCCCCTGCACCTCCTAAAGGCGTGAATCACCAGGCCGACTGCCACCCCCCCCCCCCCCCCCCCGCGCGCAGAAGGTCTCTGGCGCTCCTAAGCCCAGACGTCCTTCAGCCCCAAGGGGGCACTCTGTGCCTAAAGGGCCTGGTACTAAGGCACCCAGGCCTAGGGGAAGGAACAACCGCCCCAGTGATTCCGTCAACCAGGACGGCCGGGCTGCGGACACGCACTCCGAAGATAGCTGGTCCACGGTGGACCTAAGAAGAAGGTTGGAGGCCAAATATGAAAAGGCCAAAGGAGAAAAGGCCCGGCCTCGCGGAGATGACCTGCGAAATCATCTCAACGACATGCTCTGGGGACGTGACCTCCCGGAGAGCGATACAAAGAGGCTCGAGGAACAGATCGCTGCCTTGACCAAGCTGGTCCGGAAGCAAAGTGGGGCCCTGTCAGACTCTGAGGAGGAAGACCCGGAACCATGTATTCGGAGGATCGCGGAAACGCCCCTCCCGGAGAACTTCAAAATGCCTCATATAGAATTATATGAGGGGAGGACAGACCCGCGCACCCATCTAGCTAAATACAACAAGATGATGCAAGTGGCGCGCGTCAGTGAGGATGCCAAATGCATGTGCTTCTCACTCACCCTTACCAAGTCTGCGGAGGACTGGTGGAAAAGATTAGCTCCCGGATCCATCCACAGTTGGAAGGAGCTACAGTCCACATTCAGGAGGCAGTTCATTGCTGCCCGGGACCACGACATGGAGGTTGGTTCCTTAACCAACATCAAGCAGCTACCCAATGAGAGCCTCAAAGCTTTCATTCAAAGAATGATGGAAGCTGCTGCTAAGACCAAGGTCAGCGATGACATGAAGCTGATCGCCCTTCAATCGGGGCTTACCGTCGGCTCCCTGCTATGGGGAGAAATGCAAAGGAGACGAGCAGAAACTCTGTCCGAATTCATATCAAAAGCTCAGGGAATCATCAACCTTGAGGATGCCTACCAACAGGCCTTTGGAGTTCCCCCAGCTCCAATGCCCTCTGTGACTGCATCGAGCTTTGCTTCGCAAGCTCCCACACCAGCCCTCACGCTTCTAGGAGCCCAGTTCACTCCAAGCGTGTATGGGCCTTCCGCGTCTGCTCAGACGCCGAGTCAAACCCATTTCTCTGGGTACGGAGCTGTACAAACCGGATGTAGTATCGCTCCCTTCCCGTCGCAACCGCAAGCGGAAGGCTCAGAACAAAATCTGAGCCAATCGCGGAATAAACGAGGCGGAAGAAACTCCAACCGGGGGGACCATTCAAAGAAACCCCGGAAGAACTATGAGCCCAAGTTCACGGAGTACACCAGTTTGATAGACTCACGAGAGAATGTCTATCGGGTGACCTGTAATATGGTCAACTACAGGAAGCCCCCGAAAGTGTCTCACGGAGGAAGGCGTCCGCGAGACCCCAATAAGAGGTGTGAGTTCCACGGAGACGTGGGGCACACCACAAACGAATGCCTTCAGTTGAAGGATGAGATCGAGTCCCTGGCAAGAGCGGGACACCTCGGTCAATGGGTGAGGATACCCATAATCTATCCCGGACAGGGAGTAGTTCACGGAGCTGCGTACTCTCCGGGACAGAGGGGGACCGCTAGCGCTCCTGGAGCCGGTCACCCCCAAGCTCCTGGATCTCAGTTCCCAGCGCTTCCTGCTCCGACCTCTCCGGCACCCATTGCCATGTTGACTCCAGGACCCGGAAAACCATATCCGCTTGGCCTTGCTCCGCCACCCATTGACATGTTGACTCCAGGACTCCAGGACCGCACCTTGCCGGAAGCACCCGCAACTCCCAGAAAAGATACTTGAGGGAGTTAGAACCAACCGGGGAAATGTGCGCCTTGGTTCAGTCACCTGCTCAGCGTCCCCGAATGATGGATCTTCCCATCACCTTCACGGAAGATGACGCCCGACATGTGCACTTCCCCCACAACGATCCCCTCGTCGTGGAAGCCCAGATCGCCAATAAGAAGGTGTCACGGATCCTAGTCGATAATGGAAGCTCCGTAAACATCCTCTTCAAAGCCGCCTTCCACGCGATCGGATTAACCGAGACAGATCTGACCCCATGCCCCATCCAGCTTCAGGGGTTCAATGGGGATGCACTCATGCCCTTAGGAAAAATTCAACTTCCAGTCACCCTCAGAGGAGACCGCGACGCTTGTGCCTTCAAGCACTGCACATTCGTGGTGGTCGACTGCCCCACGGCGTATAATGCCATCCTAGGCCGACCGGTCCTAATCGATGTTGGGGCCATAACATCGATACGCCACTTATGCTTGAAGTTTCCATGCGACAACGGGCGTATCGTCACCCTCCGGGGAGACCAGCGAAGTGCACGAAGCTGTTATAACGTCTCCGTCCGATCCGTCTACACGGTCCAGGCGGCGATTGTTGCCGCACCTTTGGCGGAGGATTTACCAGAAATTGGGGGTGCCCAAGGGGCATACGTTGACAAACTCGACCCTAGAGTGGGGGTCGAGAGGGCGATAAAGCCGATGGAGGAAGTCGAAGAGGTGATCCTCAACTCGGGAGATCCCACTAAAGTCATTCAGGTGGGGAAAAACCTTCCATCGGCCATTCGAGAAAAGATCGTGGCCACTGTGAAGAATAATCAGGATATCCTGGCATGGTGCCACACTGATATGATGGGGATTAATCCTAATGTTGCGTGCCACGCACTCAACATAGACCCATCTGCAACTCCAGTTCGCCAAAAGAGGAGGCCGTTAGACCCAGTGAGGGCCGAAGCAGTCAAAGCTGAAGTGGACAAGCTGATGTCCATAGGCTTTCTCCAGGAGTCACTCTATCCCGTGTGGTTGGCCAACCCGGTTGTGGTCCCGAAACCCAATGGGTCCTGGAGAATGTGTATTGACTTCACGGACCTGAACAAGGCCTGCCCAAAAGACTGTTTCCCTCTTCCGCGAATTGATCAGATGGTAGACGCTACTTCCGGGTATGAACTCTTATCCTTCATGGATGCATACTCCGGATACAACCAGATCAAGATGCATGTCGCGGACCAGGAACACACCAGCTTCCTCACGGACAAGGGTGTCTACTGTTACGTGGTCATGCCTTTCGGTTTGAAGAATGCTGGGGCGACATACCAGCGTCTAGTAAACAGGATGTTCAAGGACCAGCTGGGGAGGAACATGGAGGTGTATGTAGACGACATGTTGGTGAAATCCAAGACCTCCGGGGACCACAGTGACGACCTTGAAGAAGCTTTCCCCGTGATCCAAAAGTACGGAATGAAACTGAATCCGAAGAAATGTACTTTCGGGGTCTCGTCTGGGAAGTTCCTCGGTTTCATTGTCAGCTCCCGCGGAGTGGAGGCCAACCCTGAGAAAATTAAGGCGTTCATAGATATGTCTTCTCCCCGAAAGCATAAGGATGTCCAAAGCGTTACCGGAAGGATAGCTGCTCTCAGTCGCTTCGTATCTAAGGCCACTGACAAATGTGTCCCCTTCTTCAATGTGTTGCGAGGAAACAAGAGGTTCGAGTGGACCCTCGAATGCGAAGCAGCCTTCCAACACCTCAAGGAACATCTAACTCGAGCTCCCATTCTGTCCAAACCTGTCGAAGGAGAGGCGTTGTTCTTGTACTTAGCTGTGACAAAGCATGCCGTAAGTGTCGCTCTCGTCCAGGAAAACGGTCGTCTCCAGCTCCCTGTGTATTATGTGAGCAAGAGGTTACTGGACGCCGAGTCCAGATATACAATGATCGAGAAACTCTCCCTCTGCTTGCTAATCGCTTCGCGGAAGCTAAGGCCCTATTTCCAGGCGCACACCATCAGAGTACTCACCAACCACCCTCTCCGGCAAGTCTTACAGAAGCCCGAGTCTTCTGGCAGATTACTTAAATGGGCCATGGAACTGAGCCAGTTTGACATCCACTACCAGCCACGTGTTTCCATAAAAGGCCAAGCTCTCGCGGACTTTATTGTGGAATGCTCAGGAATGAATGACCTCTCGGAAGATCCTGTCCCGGAACTTCCCACATGGAAGGTCTATGTAGACGGAGCCTCAAATGAAAAAGGAGCTGGAGCAGGGGTTATCCTAATTTCTCCCCAAGGACATCAGCTCCAGAGCGCCATCCGTTTCACGTTCCCAGCATCTAACAACGAGGCAGAACACGAAGCCATGCTAGCTGGATTACAACTGGCCAGAGAAGTCGGAGCCCAAAAAATCGAAGTATACAGCGACTCCCTACTTGTGGTAAACCAAATATCCGGAGAATACTAGACGAAAGGCGAAAAAATGGCTGCCTACATGTCTCTCTCCCGTGGCCTCCTGCAGCATTTCAAAGGCTACCAAATCCGCCAGGTCCCCCGGGACCAGAATTCACTCGCGGACACACTGGCCAAGCTTGCAACAGACCCGGAGATTGAACAATATGGCCTAGTGCCAATCGGGCACTTAGAAGCACCTAGTACTGAGACACAGAGGGTAAATGCCATCATCGACCATTCCCATTCCTGGATAGGACCCATCCTCAGATTTCTCACCACCGGAGAGCTCCCCACTAATAAAGCTGACGCAAGAAAACTCCAATATCAAGCTCCCCGATACGTGGTTATGGATGGAAAGCTTTACCGCAGGGGGTTGTCCATACCCTTCCTTAGGTGTGTCGCCAGAACCGAAATCAGCACCATCATCCATGAGATTCACGGAGGCTTCTGTGGCGACCATACCTCCGGGCTGAGCCTCTCCAAAAAGATCCTTCGTCAAGGATACTTCTGGCCCACCATGAAGAAGGATTGTGTGGATTATGTCAGAAAATGTGAGCAGTGCCAGAGGTACGCCAAGGTTCCGCGAGCGCCGCCTACAGAAATTACCTTAATGACCAGCCCCTGGTCGTTCGCCGTTTGGGGCATTGACCTAGTAGGTTCCCTTCCAACTGGAAGGGGTGGAGTGAAGTATGCCATAGTCGCGGTAGACTACTTCACCAAATGGGCTGAAGCTGAACCTATGAACACGGTCACGTCTAAGAAAGCACTGGACTTTGTCATCAAGAATATAGTGTGTCGTTTCGGGCTTCCACGTAAAATTGTGTCCGACAACGGGAAGCAATTTGATAGTGAGCATTTCACGGACTTCTGTGCTTCGCATGGAATCATCAAAAGCTTTTCCGCAGTCACCAGACCTCAAGCTAATGGGCAAGTGGAAGCAGTGAACAAAATCTTAAAGACCACGTTGAAGAAAAAACTCCAAGCATGCAAGGCTCACTGGCCGGAAGAGCTTCCGCGAGTACTTTGGGCCTATCGCACAACAGAGAGAACTTCGACGAGGCACACACCTTATTCCATGACCTTCGGTTGCGAGGCCGTCATCCCAGTAGAAACTATGATCCCCTCTCACAGGCAGGACACCTACGACCCTACCCGGAACCACGCCCTTCTCCAGGAGTCCCTGGACATGATCGAAGAGCTCCGGGAGCAGTCACAGGTCCAACTCAAAATGTTCCACGGCAAGATAGCCCGACACTTCAACACAAGAGTCAAGAGCCGTACATTCGAAGTTGGGGACCTTGTCCTACGGAGAGTATTTCCTGCTACGCAGGATCCGGGAGTGGGAGTCCTCGGACCCAACTGGGAAGGCCCCTATGAAGTCCAAGAAAAAGTGGGCCATGGGACGTATCACTTAAAGAGACTAGACGGATCTAAAGTCCTGCGCGCCTGGAACGCGGAGCACCTCCGCCGTTACTATCAGCAGGCCCCGGACTATCTAGTCGAAAGTCCTTGGTGGACGTAGCAAAAATATAAAATATGGAGATAATCCTCCCAGCTGTAAAACACATGCCTAACAGGCTAATTTAATAAAACACGGAGAGTTTCACTCCGCTTTTACTGCATTTTTTATCCCTTTGTTCCAAGCTGCGTTTTAACAAGTGACCACGCGGTCTGGAGACGTCCGGACCCCACGCTCACTTGGGGGGGTATACATGGCTAAGGCATAGCCATACGCCCCTTGAACAAAACATAAAGATAACACCACTTATGTGCTAGCATTGTGTTTGAAATTTTTAAATTGATTAAGCTTAGGTTGATTTGTTGCCATGAACATATTTGCATTACGTGTCATGTGTGCATTATGTGGTTATGTGAAAATTTCCATGAAAATATCTGCCATTATGCATCATGAAAATTATCTCCTGTGTAGCTCAGCGATGAACAGGACTGGAGGTTGGGGCACATTCAGAGAGCTACGCCGAAACACCCCCAACTTCCTGACAAGTCCTTCGCAGAATACTCCGCGACCGCTGAGAGCTTTGCTTCGCAAGCTCCAGCTCCGGGTCCCGCAAGGCGAAAGATGGCAAGATCCGCGACCGCTGTAAGCTTTGCTTCGCAGGCTTCAGCCCCGGGTCTCACAAAATAATGCATGGTGAGCTCCTCGACCACTGCAATCTTCGCTTCGCAAGCTTCATCTCTGGGAGCAAATATAATCGATCCCCCAATTACAGCAGGCCTTGCTTTGCAAAGCCCCTGCTCCAGGATCGCACATGGTAGGCGTGACGATTTCCTCGACCGCAACGAACTTTGCCTCGCAAGGCTTCATGCCAAGTCCCTGAAGTCGGCCACCGTGAGGTCCGCAACGACAGTAAGTTTTGCTTCGCAAAGATCTAGCCCTAATTCTAGCGACGCTCACCAAAAGAACTCCCGTTCCGGCACCATCCCGCGGAATCGTATTAAGTGTTGGCCTCGCAAGCTTTGTAAAGATCGCGATGGGAAGATGGAACGGGTCACCTTAGCCATCCCAGCGAACGGTATAACTATAAGTCCTGGGATTGGCTATTTACCTTAGGAAAGCTGAGTACGATGAAAGAGGGAGTCTGGCCGTTGGAACCAAGAACCCTCCGTAACCTAGAAACTACGTGGGAAAAGACATAAGCCGTTGGAGCTTCAAGTTAGAAATGCATAGGTTCTGGCCGTTGGAACCAAAACCTCATGCGCCCCTACAGCAGTTTCTATCGTATAAAAGTCTCTACCCTAAGCACAAAATTAAACAAGGAACTCAGCAGAAAAGGAAAGAAGAAGTCTACAATTATTACAATGAAGGCCCTGCGGACCGGGCATCTATAATGTTCCCGCAATTAAAAAAGAGTACAGGGAGCTTCGCCCCAAAGGAAAATAAAGAAAAAGAAAAATTATTATATATACACAAAGGATAAGACCCCTTCAAGCACTGGGGGTGGCAGCGGCTTCCACGACCGGGGCCTCGGAGACAGCGGTTTCAACTGGGGCTGGCGGAGTCGTCTCATTGGAAGGTGGAACTTCATCACTGGCAGGTTCAGAGGTCCCCGCCTCTTCGGGATCTTCTGCCTCAGGGGCTCCAGCAGGCTCGTCGATGTTATAAGTCTGGACGTACACCTCTGGGCTTTGATCCCACGCCTGTACCTTTTCCCTCATGGCGGCGGTGTCCTCTCCCAGGTAGCCTACTACCTCCGGGTTTATTTTCCAAAGTTGGTGCATGAGGACCACGTGGGATAGATTAATCGTTCTATTCAGCACCACCTCGGCATCTTCCTTCTCCTTCAAGCGCTCTGCCTCAGAAGTCGCCAGCTTTGCCTCCGCGACAGCCAATTGAGCCCTCAGTTTTTCCAGCTCGGCCTTGGATGCATCCCGCTCTCCCTTAAGGGAATCAATCTCCTTGCGCTGCACCTTATTTTGATCCAGCAAGGATCGCTTCTCGGTCACATGCCCCCTGACAGCGAATTGCAAGGCTCCAATCTGTTTATCCTTCTCAGCGAGCCCTAACTCCTGCATAGACGCGAGATCCTTGCTCCTCTTGTGATCTTGCTCCTCCTCGTGCAGCCTCTTCTGAAGAGTGGCATATTCCTCGTTCTGCTTAAGGGGGAGATTATTTTTCGATTGCAAGCGGGCAACCAGGGTATCCTTCTCCTCCCTGGCCTGGGATAGCTCTTCCTGGAGCTTGGAGTTCTTGGCCTTCAAGTCATCCGACCGCTGCTTGAACTCATTCTCCGCGCTGGCCCGGTACTCTTGATATTTGGCAAGATATTTCTTGTCCGCCTCTTCTTCAGCCTTGTGTCGGGCCTGGTTAATCTTCTCCACAGCCTCCCGCTTTATGCTCTCGCCGGGATACTGCACCCCAGCGGGATACTGTGCCCCGTATCCCGGAAAGGTTTGGGAATTTAGCTGAGGTGTTGGCTGCCATCCAAATTCCTGGATTTGGGCCTCCTCCTAGTTGATAAACCTAGAGGGGAGACCCAGCTCGGATTCTGGATTGCAGGGCCACCAAGCGCTGCCCATCGTCCACCTTGGTTTTGGAGGCTTCCTTTGTGAAATGCTGGATGTAGGCCCTCAACGTCTCCGTGGGTAGCTGCTTGATGTTGGCGAGGGCACTGATCTGCATGTTCATCCTCATGGCGGCCATGAACTATTTGCGGAAAGCCGACTGCAGTCCGGACTAGGATTGGATAGATCCTGACTTGAGCCTCTTCCATCATTCCTCTGCATGTCCGCCTAGAGTAATCGAAAAACAGAGGCACTTTCCGTTGTCGCAGACGTGGGCTATGGTCATTAACCGATTGTAGCGTGACAGATGATCTCTGGGGTCGGTGTTCCCAGTGTAGGCGGGCAGACTCGGCATCTTGAATCCTTTGGGGAGCACCACGTCCAGTATGTGCTTGGTGCATGGCTCCTTTTCTTCCTCGTCTGAATCAGTGTCTGCTCCCTCCTGCTTGCGGACCAGGCGGTTCATGACTTTCTTTAAGGCGGTCAGCTGTTCCATGAATTGTTTGGCCGTACCATCTTCCAGGGGAACTCTCTCGTTCCTTCTGTCATTGAGATTATTTCTCAAATCCCCATCTCGGGGGCAGATCTTTTCCTTGCGGGCCCATTCCTTTCGAGCGTGCAGCCCGTCGCGCAAGTCTACCCGGAATGTATCGTCCCCGGAGCTAAGGGCGTTCGGCTTGTCATTATGCTGGCGCCCCTGGTGGCCCTTATTCACGAAAGCGCTCGAGTGGAAAGACTGTTCCCGTCCAACCCGCCCTGGGGCGGGCCGGGGCCTAGTACCCTGCGGGCGCATCCCTCGCGGATTGATTGGGTGGCCCTGTCCTAGGACGGGGTGCACCTTCTCTTTCCTAGGGAGTTGCCGGGGGCAGGTCCCAGTTTTCTAGACGGGAGGGACTTCCCTCTGGGGGTTTTCTTTGGCCTTCCCTTTCTCTTAGGTCGAGTTAACTGGGCCCTCCCCGGGAGCTTGTCCCGGGGCAGGAATCGGCCTTGCATTTTCGGGCGCGCCATCCCTAGCCTGCGGAGCGGGCGGTTGTGTTCCTGGAGGTGAAACAACTGGAGGACTAGCTGCCAAACCTTGGGTGGCTATGAAAGCTTGCAGGGCTTGGAGGGACTCTTTCATCCATCAACTGGCTTCCTTTTGCTCGGCAATCCTGGCCTCTTGGTCCAAGACTTGCTGTCTTAGTTTGGTCACCTCTAGGTCCTCCTTGTTGGGGTCTACTTCTTCTGGGATCGCGGGATCCTCAGCTTCGAGATCGTGGTATTCCCCCTCATTTCCCTCCTCTTCCTCATAGTAATATTCCTCATACTCTTCCCCATCTTCATCGTTCTGCGACTCGTCAGGCTGGGACATCTGATGAGGTGTGTCCTCCGGTTGGCTTTAAGGAAGAGGTTGGCTAGGCAGTGGCTCTCCATCGCCTTGTTCTTGGTTAGTAGGGTCGAAAGTAGTGTGTCTCGTGTTCACCATTGTTACAAACGTTCAAGATCAACTCAAGCTTTCTCAGGCTCTCAATGAAATCACCAAAATGTTTACCGAGTTTTTTGGAAACTAGAATTATTAAAGATTAGAGAGTGTAAAAGGAAAGATTTAAGGAAAGTAAATAGGGTTTTTACGTGGTTGGGGCGTTAATGAGCATTAGTCCATGAGACAGTTGTATTAGAGCTTAGAGAACTTTTGACAATGGAGTTTTCTGCAAGTTTGAGCAGAGTAACTACTTACAATCAGAAGTTAGGATCCCCTCCTCAGTGCATCGTTATTCGTATTTATAGGCACATGAGTGCACTGGGCTTGGGCTGGGCTAATCCGGTCCCAATAAGGGTGTAAATACCATTGGCTTCTCTGATGGGAGCCCAATACAAAGGATTGAAATATGAAACATACATTAATCAAAGCCCATTGGGCCAGCCCAAACAATATCTTATTCTAAGACATGCGACAAACTGGTGTTTCAGTCTGGGTGTTATGGGCTACGAGGAAGATCCGGGGGACAAGATCAGTCAGAGTAGTGGCGGCGCAGTTCTGAACCAATGGTGTACAATCCCGAGGTAGCCTCCTCTACAGGTTAATCGTGGGGACAACACCCCACACTTCTTGGGACGATGTCAGTATCTTGGACACTTTGTCACGCCAAACTCGGCCAACCAATCCAGGGCCATTTACCAAAGTCCCCCTCCGTTTACTAGGGTCCCAATTCATTTACCAGGACTTAGGTTTATCCACAGAGATCCCGGCCCAATCTCGGATTTGGGAGCTGCGGCCTCCTTTACCGTACCTCAGGGGACATCTCGGTACGCCGTCCCGGGTCGGTATAGCCTGCCCTGACGATGGTCCCGGCTTACTCTCTCGGAAGCCCTTTGGGCCTTGCCGAGACTTGGGCTGCCAATACCCGTTTTCCCTTCGCCTAATGGGCCTGATCTGGGCCTTAAATCCCAGGAAAGCAGCCCATGGACTTAGAGTGTGGATTCGTACACGTTGGAAGAAACGGGGATAACAGTTATATATATCCTTTACGTCAAAATACCAAAATGCCCCTAGGCTTATCTTCTTTCCTTAACAGCCCCCAAGGGTAAAATTGTCCTTTCCCATTTCATCCTGCTAATCATAATTAACATCCTCCAATTCCCATTACCCTTTAATTCCCGGTAATGAACTAATCCTCAAATTACCACGAGATTCATCCCGAGCCCCGATACTAACCTTGTTATGACCAGACCAACAACTTGCATTCAAAGATTGTCTAATGTCGAATGGCTCGAACAAATCCACATATAATGTGGTAATATTCATAATTCACCCACATGCATGAAAATCCACAATTATGCCCTCAAGTGGAATAGGCAAGAAACTCCATTTTGGGTTTGGGATCTAGTGGCACAAATCTTATGGGTAAGTATATTTTCATTATATGTAGTGTGGATACTTGTTTATTTACATTGCTTTAACTATTTCGAACAGATCTGTGTATGCATTCGTGTTTTATTATACTATTTGACTGTTGGATTGGATCTTCGTTTCTCTGTATTTTTCTGGGTATATTTTCTGCCTCGATGAGTTTCGATGAAACTCGACAAGCCTCGATGGTTTCACATAATTAGAGGCTCGATGGTCCTTGATGGACCTCGATTTGCCTCGATGTGTCTCGATTGGTGTCAGGATTAGGGGGACCTCGATGAGGCTCAATGGTCCTCGATGGACCTCGATAGATCCACATTCATTTAAGTAAATGAACCTTGATGGACCTTGATTTGGCTTCATGGACCTCGATAAGTCCATAATAATTTAATTAGATAGGCCACCTAAATATGACTCGATGGTCCTCGATGGACCTCGACATTCCAAGAATAATTGAACTAGAAAGATTGCCTCAATTATTCTAAACTTGCCTTGATGGACCTCGATAGGTACTCATACATTTACTTTGGAAACCACCTCGATAGAAAATGATAAACCTCGACATGCCTCGATGCTTGACCTTGACTTACCTCGATTATGCTCGATGGAAATCGATGTTTTGCATTTATGTTTTTCCTTTTTTTACAATATTAATTTTTGACCCTTTTTTGTCGATACATATTTGAATGTTTCTATATTTGTTGCATACAATGGTGTTTGGGAACTAGAGTATAAGGATTGGATTTTCAGGGATGCTGAAAATCAACTTCTCCCTTTGGAAAAGAGTGTGACGTATGAGGAACTGGTTGAAATTTTGTGATGAGCTTGAAATGGATAAATGTGTGTACGACTTGAAACTTCAGGTCTCGTACACATGCCTCTCACAACCCTTCAAACCTACTGCTATGAAAAATGATAGGCATGTTCGTGCATTCATGGGCTTAGCATCAAAATCTGTTGAGAAGATGATTCCTCTGTGCGTAACATTGGTTAAGAAGGATTGTTTAGGAAATGATTTGGCCTCTCCCATCGTTAATAAAGAAGTTTGATTTGAAGAGAACATTTATCCCCCATGTCATGGTTTTAGGGGAACTCAAAGTGAGGTTGGGACATTTGTTCCAGAGACAAATCCAGACGTTTTGAAAGGTGGACTCACGCTTATTTTCCTGGAAATCAATACAATATCATGATGAGCAACTATGCAGAAAGCTTTAACAATAAAACCAAGGAAGCAAGAAGCTTTCCAGTTGCCACTTTTCTTGAATTCATACGATTCACTCTACAGACGTGATAAAGCAACAAAAGCAACAAGTGTGTTAGCACCCCCGATGGAGGCAAATTTGAAGCAAATGGGTCTGAAAGAAAATTTACTAAATGTCTAAGTCCTTGGGCATCATGAATTTCTTGTGGTTGATGGTGATGGTGAGGTGAACTTGGCCACAAAATCATGCTCTTGTTGCATGTTCAAAACCATTGGGATACCGTGTGTCCATGCATTTGCTACAGGCAGAAAAAGGAGCGCAAGCATCTACTCATTGTGTTCCCTTTACTACAGAATCAAGTCATGGAGGGAAACTTATAAGGAAACTGTTTACCGAGATTTTCAGAAACTACACTAATGAATATTAGCTAAGACTAATGATATGGAATTTAGAAGATTGACATAGGATTTTTACGTGGTTGGGGTGTTAATAAGCCTTAGTCCACGAGTCAGTTGTATTAGAGCTTGGAAAGTCTTTTACAATGGAGTTTCTCTCTATGTTTTGATAGAGTAACTGTATACAAGTCGAAGAGAGATCCTTTTCCAGTGCTCTATCACCTGTATTTATAGGCTCCTAGGAACACTGGATCTGGGCCGGGTATGACCCGGGCCCATCAAAGATGTGGACACTCTTGGCTTCTCTGGCAGAAGCCCAATACAAAAGATAAAAATACACAGGCCCAAGAATAATTAAGGCCGAATGGGGTGGCCCCAGAACTATGTTTCGCCCGAAAAAATGGTGCTTTTGGTCTGGGTACTCCGAGTTACGAGGCAGATTCAAGGGACAAAGCCAGTCAGTCTACTTGGCAGCGCAGGTCTGAAACAGCGGCGTGCGATCCCGAGGTGGCCTTTTCCGCAGGTGAAAAGTGGGGACAACCCCCACGCGTCGTGGGGCGACTTCAGGGTCACGGATGCTTTTCCTCGCCAACTGGGAGAACTTGATCCGGGTTCGTTTACCTCTGTCCCCTTTCGTTTACTAGAGGCCCGGACCGTTACCAGGCTCCGGGATCGTTTCGCGTATACTTCGACCATAATCCTAGCTGACCATACGTCTCTTGGGCGACTGTCCTGGATCACCTTCCCGGACACCATCCGGGTCCAGAATCACACTTGGGCCGTAGCCCTTGGTTTTTTCCGTACCAAGCGGGCCTGGGCCGGGCCCATATCCAAACGCCCAGTCCATGGCCCTGGACCATCGTTCTCGGGCCCATGGTAGGAATTGGGGATAACATTTACCCCCCAAGCCTTCGCCTGGGTCCGCGAGGTGGAGGCTTTCCTTGTTCCCGGATGCTCCACGGTTGCCTTCCCAGTTCCTGCTTGGAATCACGGGTCCATGACAAAGGGCAGTGACGCTGGCCGCATACTGGGCCCGGACCATTTACCAGTGTCCGGGTACGTTTACCTAAGTCCCGCTTCGCGGCAGGGGTACACGTGTCGCCAGGCGACTGCTGCATGGATGGATCTCAACCTCGAAAGGTCTCCTAGCCACCTCAAGGGTAGCTAGGCCTAGGCTAGTGTGTCAGCACAGATTTCGAAGCGTCCCATCCGCACGGGGGTCCTTCATAAATGCTCCTATGCTGATGTGGACTATCAGATGGGGCGACCTTTGACATTCGCCTCTCCTGGGCCGTTAGATCTGAGATGGCGAGGATCCAGCTTTAGAGTGCTCATAAATGCCTCTGCACGATCTTGGACCGTTCGATGGGGAGATTTATATTCGTTGGATCAGAGGTCAGGATTCGGGCCTTTATAAATACTCCTCAGACATTCATTTGACATTTTTACACTCTCGAGCCATTTCAAGAACTAATAAGCTTTGCATGTCCGATATCGCCGACGACATCCTTCATCGCTTGCTTACACTACGCCGTCGACTGTTTTCGACAGTCCCAGCGTCTGCCCATCCGCCTGAGAGCACGTCCTGGGTCTGCCCTATCGACGAGTTGCTGAACCGGCTTCACCAGTTCAAGAACGAAGTTCTGCCGTTCTTACCGTCAGACAACCACCATTCTCTACGGCCAATAACTCACAGTAAGTCCTTTTGACCTTCTTGATGAATATACGAACTTAGGCTGTTATTTTAATTCATATGCTTAGGCTGCTAGAATCTGATTACACTTAGGAACTGTTAAGAAGGCCGCCTGGTTCAGGTTGCTCCGGGTCTGGATGCTTCCCGAACAGATGGTGAAGCCTTACTTAGTAGCCCTTTTTTCGTTCTTGATCTGGGTCTCGTGGTTCCCTGGTGATCCCGGACCCGATCCGGAGGGGACTCCAAGCAGTCCTTAGGAGACCCCCCGTACCTTAACCGACTTTCTTGGGTTTAGGTACTGACTGCTTGGCTTCTTTTCTTTGTTCCCAGATCATCAACTATGGCAATGGGCGTCACCCTTCACTCAGAGGAAGAAGTCAACAGGGCCCCCGTCGTCCTCTCCGGGTCCCAGACCCCCAAGGGCAACCGATGGGAGATGGATGTACTCACTAACCTATTCTAGAACTACCGAATGATGTACATCCTAGAGAAGCGCCTGGGCATAGATTCCACCCCTGGACTCTTCCACAACCGCTTGTCTAGGATCGAGGAACGGGCGCACACTTCTATAGAGGGGTTCGGGGCCTGGAGCGTCGACCATATCAGTGCGGGAGCCACACTCCCGCTTCACGATTACTTCGTGTGGTTCCTGACTTACGTGGGGATTGCACCATTCCAGCTCCTGCCACAAGCATACTGGCTGCTCGTGGGACGGAGAATATTCTGCATCGCGAAGGAGATCGCGGAGCCGACTCCTGCGGAAATCTTGTATTTCTACAAGAAGGAGCCGCAGGTCAACGCCAAGGACAAGACCTTGGACGGCTTCTACAGACTGAAGCCGCGAGGTAGCTACCCCACTCCCACTAGCTCTTGGAAGCATCCCCCGGACGTCCGTCATTACTGGTTCATGATGTCCGGGTTCCTCGTGGAGAAGAACCCCACGCTGTTGCTGGACTTCCAGCGGGATACTGCACCCCAGAAATTGATTTAAAATTAATCTTCGGAGTTGTGATATTAATGGTCAAGAAATTGATTTATCTGGTTAGAAAGTAATTTGACCAACCAGGTAAAAATTTTGTCCGACCAATAAAAAGTTATGTCTGACCAATCACTTCAGAAAATAGTATTATCTGACCAGTAAAATGCTTTGGCTGACCAGTAAAAGGTTTTGGCCGACCAGTAAAATGTTTTGGCCGACCAGTAAAAGGTTTTGGCCGACCAGTAAAGTGTTTTGGCCAACCAGTAAAATGTTTTGACCGACCAGTAAAGTGTTTTGGCCGACCAGTCACTTTGGGAATTAGGTTTATCCGGCCAGTCAGCTTATGAAGATGTTTTGCCCAACCAAAAGAGTGATATAGCTGACCAGTCTCACTTCAGGGAGTGGAGTTGGCCAACCGGACATATCAGGAATTCAGCCTGGTGACTCTTCAAAAAAATCTCAGTATCAACTTCAACCTGAATCACTCGTAACTATCGCACGAATCTCTCAGATATCCCAAAGTAATATCTATATTGTTGTAATTTGGCTTTATTTATTATTTTATTAATTAAAGTTGGTTGAAACAACCAAGGACCCCGTCAAAACGGGATATTTTTTATGTACGATCCATGAGCCTATAAATAAAGAGCTCATGGCATCATTTTGGAGGGGGGGACTGTTACTTGGGGCATTCTGGGGGTATTTTCTAAGAAAGCTTGTATTCTTTAGAGAGAGAAACTCTGTCTTTTTTTACTTACACTTGAGAAACTCAGTTGGCTCAAGTTCGTCTGATCTTAAGTGTAGGCCACATATATCACAACTCCAAGTGAATTAGGCTATTACCAACAAATTGGGGCCGATCCACTATAAAACTATTGGTGTCGTATTTTCTATTCAAGGCTTACTGTAGTTTTGACGTCTATTTGTCGTTGGCCAAAATCGTGGTCAACATTTTTGGTGCTTTCATTGAGAGCCTGAAGAGAAGAAACGCACACTACGATCATATCATTATGGTGCCCAAGAATACCAATGTGGCATCCAAGAAGTCAGGCACGTCAAAAGAGCCTGTTAGATCAGAAGGTCCTAGACCTCAGAACCCTGAGACTAAGCCCAGGGTCTTTCTCGAGGAGACCACTCCAGAATTTGAACAACTCTAGGAAGCAATAGGCGTTTTCCAAAAGGAGATGATGCAATTCAATGCGCGGCAGGAGTCTTTTGCCGAGGAAATGGCCAGGCAAAAGGCTGCATTCGAGGAGCAAAAACGGGAGATGGATGCCAGGAGTGAAGAGATTAGGCGACGACATGAGGGGGCCGACCAGAGACATCATGAAGCAGCACTTGCTCTAGAAGCGGTTACCCAATTGGCCCAAGCCAATGCTCAAGCCGCAACATGAGCAGCCGCCCAAGGAGCACGAAAGGACAACGCTAGTTGGAAGTCCCCTGCTGGAAGGACGGACTCTCAGGGACCTGACCAGAGTCGAAGCAATCAGACTGGTCAGGAAAATGACAGAGTCCACTCTAGAACTGCATCAACACAAAGGGAGAACTCTAGAACTCTCTCCAGGAGCCACCGATCAGAAACTTCAAGATCAGGAAGTCACCGATCGGGCAGTAAAAAGACTCCACCCAGGCAGGATCAGACCAGAACTCCTCGAGATAAGGGAACTTCACAGTTCAAAGATGGGCATGGTCGTGATGAGGCTGATAGTCATCACACCAACCAGTCAAAGGAAAAGGAGGGCAACGTCTAACAAGGAGGAAAAGACTGCCTGACACGTACTGAAAAGCCTCTACTACATCCCGGCCAGCAACATAGTGGGAGAGAGCAGGTCCCGCGTAGCAAGCTCTCTAAAAATTCAAAAAGTATGATGTTCGATCGGTAGGAGAACATGCTTCCCAGAAGGATGACGTTGTCACCAAAAATAGGAAGACTGTTCCAGTCAAAGGGCAAGATCTGAACCGTCCTGCCAGTCAAGTAGAATTACTTAACAACAGTGCACCAGACATAAATGTCCGACCAAGCGATTAAGACCTTGAGACCCCGACGGTCTCCTTAGCCATCCAAGCCCAGCTTGACGCGCTAACAACTGTGGTGCAAGGTTTATCAAAATGACCTTCCGGAATGGATGCGGTAGACCACAGGCGTGGCAGTCCATTTTGTGCTCGGATTAGAGTAGCCCAGCCGCCGGCAAAATATAAAGCACCAATACTGCCGGTAAATACAGAAAAAGCAGATCTCATCAAACACGTTGGGAAATTCGAGGACCAGATGGAACTGCTCGGGGTAAGTGACGATTATCGTTGTAGAGTTTTCCCAACCACATTGTCAGATACTGCCCAGGAGTGGTATTGGATGTTTAAACCGAATTCCATTACCTCTTGGGAAGCATTTAGAAATGAGTTTTGTAGACAATTCAGTCATGTTCGGACTCCACCAGTTTATGCCAACCACTTGGCAGATATTAAACAAGGAAAGGATGAATCTCTAAAGAATTATATATAAAGGTTCATGAAAGAAGCCAAATGAGCAACTGCTGTCGAAGATGAGGGGAAGATGGTTGCCATATCCTCTGGAATAACATATCGAAGCCCTTTGTGGGATAGTATCCATAGAAATCCAATTTCAACACTTCAACAATTTCTTGACCGAGTGGATAAGTATATGAAATTGGATGACGCGATCGAGAAAGAGGAGAAAGGCATAAACAATCCGGGCAGATCTGCTGACCCTCCTAAGAATGGTGGAAACGGTCGAAATGGTGGAAAGAAACGTGGGAATAACAAGTCTGACCACCATGAAGAAAAGAAGGCTAAGTCGAGTTCAATCAAAAAGCCACTCAAGTATGAGCCTCAGTTCACTAATTACACCACTCTCTCGGCTAGCCGGGCGAAAATATATATTGCTAGTCATGAAGAAGTTCCCTACAAGAAATCTCCACCCATGAGGAAAGAGATGAGTAAGAGAGACATGAATACGTATTTTCGTTTCCATGGAGATTATGGTCATGACACGAATGAATGCAATCACCTCAAAGACGAGATAGAATGTCTTCTCCGGTTGGGCAAGTTGAAAAAGTACTGGGCAGAGACACCCCAAGGAGAAGGAGGCAGCAACAATCCTGGGTTCAAACAACAGAGATCTCCACCCTTGCAACCCGGGCCTGTGGACTTTACCTTAGTCACTATATGTGGAGGTCCACACTTAGTTGAGGATAGTAACAAAGTGAGGGAGAGGTATGCCCAGACACTTCGGCATAAGCGGGAGTGCTAGGATCAGATTTGGTGGACGGAGCCTGATCAGGAATCACTGGAATGGCGAGCATCTAAGGATATATTATCACTAAAATACCGCTTTCAGAGTGGTAGCTTAATTTCGAGTTGTGTAACTTGTTATTTAAGTTTGGTTTATGAGCTGGTTATTTGCTAACAAGTTATTTATTTATTTTTGAACAATTTTTGTTGTTTAAGACTCGTTATTAGACACGCTTTGTCCTTTTTTTACGAGTAATAAAAGAGACTACGCGCAGCGTGGTCGATTCTTGCTACAAATGTGCATGTGTGCTAATTATTCGAACAGTGTTCAACTGGTCAGTAAAATCGGACAGTGTTCAACTGGTTGATACATTTAAGCAGTATTCAACTGCTCGAATATTTTCCATATATTCTATGTGTTTCACGAGTAATTAACTGCTCGAACAGATTCGATCAAGTAGCACCCTGATTTTGGTCAACAACACGGAGTCTAGAAAACAACAGGAAGATGATATAGAGCTTGAAAATAATCTAATGGAAAGATAAAGAACACAGAAATTGATAGTGGTTCGGCCCCAATGGTTGGTAATGACCTACGTCCACTTGATACTATTATTAATATTGGGCTCTCAAGGTGTGAACAAAGAACTAGGGTTCCTGAGTTTCACAGACCTTGGCAGAAGAAAACAATACAACGATGGATAATAGTATTATAATTCTCCCAGAAAAAAGAGATTGATCCCCTTCCTTAAGCTATCTCTCGTGTATTTATAAGCTCAGGAGGGGTTACATGAATTAGGAAATAATATCTATCCTTAATGATCGGATCTGCAAATCATAATGAAGAGATATTCTCGGATATCATCACAACTGTATAGATCTTTACATAAATAAATGGAGTATGCGACCAAACTGGTCGCATATGGAACTTGATCTCTTCGTGTAGAAATAATGCTAGTCGATAGGTGAGCCATATCTCTGCTATGTGTTCGTCACATGTCGAAAATCCTTGTCATGTCATCAGCAATTGATTTATGGATAAACATTTGCCCCTAAGTTTATTTATTGCAACCAGCAATAAGTAAACTTAGGAAAATAACTTTTCGTATGCCCCATGAAATCTGTCAGAGCTCTCGTGCGTTCTTGAAAATTGTGACCTAATCACATCCAATCATGCCTTTTTAGTTTTTAAGAAACCATTCCGACGGCTGTTACACTCCCCCATGCCTTGAAAAAGGTAACTCATGATTACCTCTTTTTAGCACACCTCAGTTCTATAAATAATCCCTACATTCTCTTTTTAACTCTTTACACGCCATCCTTTTGCCAAGAACTCTCAAGAAATATATTCCAAAGCCCAGGACTTTAAAGTTTTCAGACACTTCTCGAGGATCTCTCGCCTGCAAACTCAAAGGCTCTCCTTTTCAAGATCTTCAATCTTCACTCAGGTAAACTTTCTTCGACGTTTAACCCTTTGAGATACCATGCATGCTGTTTCTGTGCTTTGAAACCTTTTGTGTTCTTGAGTAGAAATTTGTGAAGATTTTGCATATACCGTTTTATGCTTGATAGGGTAGTGTACTTTTGCTCTATATAAGTTAGGAATCAGTTTGATAGTCAGGATCATGGGTTTAGGGCGTAAAATCGAAGTAAAAATTTGATTTTTAGGCTAGCTGAAAAAATGGGTTTTTCCCGCCCCTTTGGAGTTGAAAAAGCTTTTTTTTTCAGAAAAAACTTTTTACTTTCACTTTTTGATCCATTTTTCAAACTGCTCGCATAAAACTTAGTGTTTCAGTTAAAATGCTGCTGGTCGATAGACGCGAGCAACGTTATTCCACCTTTCAACATAAGCTCCCAAGTTGTGTGTCTTATCTCCTCCTTTGTCTGTTTGCAGTTTATATGCAAGACCCGTGGGGAGGAGAAAGACCCATCGACGATGATCTGCTAGCTCAACTGGCCGAGGACGAAGAACAACCTTCGACATTGATACTCGATATTCCCTTTTCTCGTATTAATCCAAACACTTCCCCAGTTTTGACCCGAAACATGGCTCGCACCAAAACTAAGGCCCAGAAAAGAAAAACCTTCGAAACTTCTCATCAGCATGCTGCTACGGCTGATGCTCCCTCGACCAGTGGTTGAGACAAAAATTCCCCTTATCCAAACATCCAAAGACATGCCCGCCCCTGCACGTTATTCAGCCAGATGTCGAGTGTCGTGTAGTCTCTGAAAGTAGGGTGATGGTCAGAATGATTGCCAACTACTTAAGGAAATACAGTCTGCCAGGGGTGACCCTAGTCAAGCCCAACCCAGACCAAAGGGCTAATCTGCCTGGAGGCACCTATAGCGCCTAGTCGCGGTTTCATATTGAGGCAGGGGCCACCTTGCCTTTTCACCCATTCTTTCAGGGGGTGGCCAACTATTTTGGAGTTTCCCCCTTTCAAATTACCCCAAATGGATATAGGATGCTTGCTGCACTCCATATCTTGTACAGCCAGAAAAAATGGCCCGTGCCATCGCCTCATGAGGCCAACTATCTATTCAACCTCAAATCTAAGCCTAACCATGAAGGCACGGGGTTCTTCCACCTTTGCCATCAGGAAAATGGACGCACTTTCCTGACTGACATGACCCACATATCAAACGTGGGGAGGTACTATCAAGAGTACTTCCTTACGGCGGACCTGGTCGCGGACAACCTGGCTTTCGCACGAGGAGGTAAAACTTTCGTATCGCTGGCTGACTTCTTCACTTAGTGTTTTCCTCCATAATGTCTTAAACTTTTAATGTCTTCCAGGCCCGTGGCTACGACCAAACCCAACTCCGGGAATGGAGTCAAGATCGGCACTCTTAGCCAGCATGTCAGATTCTGAGAAGAGTGTCAAGAATCTAGTTACAGAGGCTAACCTTAGGTTGGTTGGCCTCTGGGCCCCTCAATCAGATACGAGGGGGCCTTTGGCAGGGAGTGCTCATGTTGAAGGGGAACCCGAGCAGCAACCTCAAGCGTCTCCTCCGTGAAGGAGACCGACTGGGGTCACAATCAGGGAACCTGCTAGCACTCCTTGAGCAGAGAGGCCCTCGGCCCCCTTAGGAAAAGGAATGCAGAAGGCCACCGAGCCTGTTGACCTCTCTGACGACTCATCGGATGACAACGGTATAGTAATTTTTCTTTTAAACAATTTGCTAATTCCCTGTCATCTATTCGACGGGGATGGAAATTTTAAATATGCTCCACACTTCGGGCCGGACTTCTTCGTGTCAAAGAATGAGTGTAAGACTAGTAGAGTCTGTAGTGTAGCGACCAGTAATAATAGCTCGGGTATTGGACTTTGCAATCCTTTTTTGTTTTCTTCTTCTGATGAGATGTGTTTGGTTGTTCATGTTATCTCATTGTTTGACTTTGTTATCGTTTTTCAAGCATGGACTCCACCAATGTGTTCGACCTTTACAGCACCCCAGAGGCTGCTGCTGCCCCTCCGAGCAAAAAGAAAACCAACAAGAGACATGCTGGGGAGAGCAGCAAAGTGCCTCAGGCGAAGAAGGTCCGGAATGCAGGCCCTTCGGAGGACGGGCCCTCGGCCACCACGACTCTGCCTTCCCCCCACGGGCAGCAGACTCCATCTGCTGCGGCCGGGTCGACTCCTTCTCCTGCTGCCCCATCTGACCAAACCCAGCATGAAGCTCCTGCCTCAACCGGGAACCTGATGGTTGGCCACTCCTTTAAACTGATCAAGGAGAGGCTTACCAAAATTGCCGAGCACTATTGCTGCCGAGTGAAAATGGCGGCTACGGAGATGATGGGCGTTGACCCAATTCTAACCCGAGCCCTGAATAAGTTCACCAGTGTAAGTTGTCTCCTTTGTGAAATCAGGTTTTTGGTAATTTACTGTTTGTCTAATATTTGTTCTGAATGCAGGCCATGCTAACCCTTACTGTCAGCCGCATCCGCCTGGGTGCTGTCACCGAAGAGGCCAGGACCTCGGATCAACGGCACAAGGACGAACTCAAAGCTGCTGAAGCCAGACATGCTGATCAGTTGGCGGTGGTGACTGCGGAAAAGGCCCAACTGGCTATGGAGTTGGAGGAGAAGTTGAAGTCTCTGGAAAAAGCCCGTGAGCTGAGGGACCAATACAAGGAGTCCAACCGCTCTTACTATAAAGTGGCTAAGCAGCTCGAGCTGGACTTGATCGCGAGAAGGCTAGAATCCAGAGACATGGAGGACCGAGTTAAGGACTTGGAGAAGACTAATGCTGCCAACTTAGAGAGGTACAAAAATGCCACCCTGAGGTGCTTCTATGACTTCTGGAAGCACAATCAGGGTGCCAATTTTGATTATCTTCCTGAGAACGCGAGGGAAGCTGAGCTGGCTTGGTGCGCAGCTCAACTGGCTGAAGAAGAAGGGTCGAGGGTCCCTGCCTCCCCCGAAATCTCGCTGGCCACCGGGATGGAGGGTGCAGACAATGAAGCTGTCGACCAGAACCTTCCCCAGGATCCTCCAGCTCCTCAAGCTCCTTAGTTTTTTTTTCTTTTATATTTCTTTTCTAATTACATGACCTACGGGTCGTGATATAAATACAATATAATTTTTTGGTTTGCTGCACGGGCAGCTTTTACTTTTATTTTGAACAATTACATCCAAGCAGTTACTGCTTGCGGTGTAAAAGGATCGTTTTGATATTACAATATATTTGCATATTATTATAACATCTAATTGTTCGCATGACCGAACTTAGCATAGCACTTTGGTTTGATTTAACAAAATATCAAAATTTTGAAAAATACTCTAAGTGCCCTAGCATGCTTTCACTTACTTTGCTCATGTGTTTACATACCTTTTAACGATATGCTTTGCTTACTTGTACCTTGTATGCCCCCCAAGTGATTGAGGAGCTTTTAGGTCCTCGGTCACTTGCCTTGACTAGAACCTGCCCGAACGTTACTGCTCGTAGCAATGCAATTAGAATTATAATACAACAAAACAACACACGTAATGAGCAAATACTTGTAATAAATACAATAGTTGGCAAGAAATGACTGGCTGAGCACAATCCCTTTTATTCTCGTAGTAAATGGACTAAATATGTCTTTACGAGTGATCGATAAGATCTTACACAAAACTTGTAAAAAGTGAAATTTATACAAGCCAATTCTTTAAGAAGAATTGTTCATTGATAATAATTGCGCAGGTGTTCTCCATTCCAATATCGAGGAACGATATCTCCATTTAAGCGGGCAAGTTTATCAGTGCCTGGGTGAAGGACTTCATCAATCTGGTAAGGCCCTTCCCAATTTGACACGAGTACTCCAGCAGCCTAGTCGCAGGTGTTAAGAAAAACTCTTCGGAGCACAAGGTCTCCAACATTGAACTTTCTTTCTCGAACTTTGGAGTTGAAATACCGGGCGACCTTTTGCTGGTATGCAGCTACTTGGAGCTGGGCTTGCTCTCTCCTTTCATCAATCGAGTCCAAGAATTCCTTGAGTAACTGGTTGTTAGAATCCTGGTCGTATGTTAATCTATGGTGAGAAGGCGGATCCAACTCAACAGGCAACATGGCCTCATACCCGTATGCCAAGGAAAACGGGGTATGACTTGTTGCTGTTCGGTGGGAAGTTCTGTATGACCAGAGGACTTCATGAAACTGTTCTGGCCATGCTCCCTTAGCTTCTTCAAGTCTTTTCTTCAGTGTATCCTTCAGCGTTTTATTAACTGCCTCAACTTGCCCATTTTCCTGGGGATGAGCGACTGAAGAAAAGCTTTTAATAATGTCATGACATTTGCAGAAATCTGTGAACAGATCACTGTCAAACTGGGTGCCATTATCTGAGACTATCTTTTTTGGCAATCCATAGTGACAGATGATGTTTTTGACCACGAAGTCAAGCACTTTCTTTGTTTTTATGGTCGCGAGTGGCTCAGCTTCGGCCCATTTGGTGAAGTAGTCGACAGCAACCACTGCGTACTTTACACCACCTTTCCCCGTAGGCAAAGATCCGATTAGATCTATTCCCCAAACCGCAAAGGGCCATGGACCCTACATCTGTTTTAACTCATTGGGAGCTGCTCTCGGGATCTTAGAAAACCTTTGACACTTGTCACCTTTTTGCACGAACTCCATGGAGTCTTCATTAATTGTTGGCCAGAAATATCCATGCCTTAGGATCTTTTTTGACATGCTTTGCCCCCCAGCGTGGTCTCCGTAAAATCCTTCGTGTACCTCCTTCATCAACTCTTTGGCTTTCTCCTTTGTAATACACCTGAGAAATGGCATTGAGTATCCCCTTCGGTACAGAATTCCATCGACCAAGATATACCTAGCAGCCTACCGCTGAAGGGTCCTAGCTTTGTTTCTGTCCGATGGTAGCACGTCGCTTGATAGATACTCTACATATGGCGCCATCTATGTATCCGCCACCTGGATGACTAAAGTGGTTTCTGTTGTTTGGATGCTGGGTGCAGGTAGTCGCTAGACTGGCACTATGTTCAGAGTATCAGCATCTTTTGCACTTGCCAACTTTGCCAAAGCGTCTGTGTTGGAATTCTGATCACGAGGCACTTGCTGTAGAGTGTATCTGCCGAACTGGGCTAACAGATCCTTTGCTTTGTTCAGATAAGCGACCATCTTTAATCCCCGCGCTTGATACTCTCCCAAGATCTGATTCACGACTAGCTGAGAATCACTATAAATGTCAAGCACTTTTATGTTCATGTCCTTGGCTAACCGCAGTCCAGCGAGCAGTGCTTCATATTCAGCCTCATTGTTAGAGGCAGTGAAGTCAAATCTTATTGCACAGTGAAATCGATGCCCTCCCGACGTTATCAATATCACTCCTGCTCCTGCGTGGGATTCGTTAGATGATCCGTCGGTGAACAATTTCCACAAGGGTGCTTGGGTTTGACATTCAGGCTTGCTAGGCTCCTCGATCTGCTCGCCACCCACAGGCTCTGTAAACTCGATGATGAACTCAGCTAAGGCTTGTCCCTTTATTTCTGCTCGCGACAGGTAAGATATGTCGAACTGCCCGAGTTTGAATGCCCACTTTAGTAATCTTCCGGCAGCCTCTGGCTTTTGCAAGACTTGCCGAAGAGGCTGGTCGGTCAATACCGTAATCGGATGGGCTTGGAAATAAGGCCGCAGCTTCCTAGAGGCCAATACTAAGCAGTAGGCTAACCTTTCAATGGGGGGATATCTTAATTCTGCTCCGATCAGCCTTTTTCTTATGTAATAGACAGCCTTCTGCACAACTTCTTCTTCTCTCACCAGAACAGCACTAGCAGCGTAATCTGTGATTGCCAAGTAGACGAACAAAGTCTCTTTATAGACAGGCTTCGACAGGATGGGTGGCTGCGCCATATGCGCTTTCAGTGCTTGAAAGGCCTGCTCGCACTCATCTGTCCATTCAAATTTCTTGCTGCCTCTAAGTAGATTGAAAAATGGGACACACTTTTCCGTTGATTTTGAAATAAATCTACTAAGGGCGGCAATTCTCCCAGTCAGACTTTGGACATCCTTAATCTTTACTGGCGACTTCATCTCGATCAGGGCTTTTATCTTCTTGGGATTAGCTTTAATTCCTCTAGAGTTAACTATGAATCCCAAGAACTTCCCTGATCCAACTCTGAAGGAACATTTTAGGGGATTTAGCTTCATCCTATATTTATTAAGGACGTTGAAGCATTTCTGCAAATCCTTTACATGTCCTCCTGCCTTCTTTGACTTAATCAGCATGTCGTCAACGTAAACCTCCATGTTCGCCCTGATCAGCTCCTTAAACATGTGGTTGACGAATCTCTGGTAAGTCGCACCAGCATTTTTCAAACCAAAGGGCATCACCTTGTAACAGTAGAGCCTTGTATCGATTCGAAAGCTAGTGTGATCCTCATCAGGGGGATGCATACTAATCTGGTTATACCCAGAGTATGCATCCATAAATGAGAGGATCTCGTGTCCTGCAGTGGCATTGACCAGCTAGTCGATCCTCGGGAGTAAGAAATAGTCTTTCGAGCAGGCTTTACTGAGGTCTATAAAATCCACGCACGTACGCCACTTTCCATTCAGCTTGGGCACGAGTACAGGATTGGAGACCCACGATGGATAAAACGCCACCCTGATGAACCCATTCTCCTTTAGCTTCTCGACTTCTTCCTTCAAAGCTTTCAATCGGTCTTTGTCGAGCAACCTTCTTTTCAGCTGCACAGGTGGGAAGCTTTTGTCAATGTTAAGGACATGGTTGATGATTGCAGGATCTATCCCAACCATGTCTTTATGTGACCAGGCAAAGATGTCCTGGTTCCTTTTTAAGAACTCCACCAATGCTTGCTTTGTTGTGGTCTCTAAGTTCTTACCGACTTTCACAACTCTGGTTGGATTACCCTCATCGAGTTGGACTTCTTCAAGGTCCTCGATGGGGCCTACTTCTTCTTCGAAATCCCCAAAGTGAGGATCTAAGTCTCTATCCTCACTTTGGGCAACGCCCTATTTGGTGAGATTATCACCTGAGCGGGCTTGAACATCAGATGCCATTTGCAACTCTTTTCTGGCGGCATCCCTCGATACACCCTTTTTTGCCTTGGTGATTGAGGCGTTGTAGCATTCTCTCGCCTCTCGCTGGTTTCCTAGTACGCGTTCTACTCCTGCGTCTGTTGGGAATTTCATGGCGAGGTGCCATACAGAAGTGACGGCTTGAAGGTCAACCAGTATAGGTCTCCCTATCACGGCATTATACGCCGAAGGACAATCAACCACTATAAAAGTTGTGAGTAATGTCCTGTTAGCAGGCGTGGTACCTGCTGTGACTGGGAGTCTAATTGACCCTACCGCGGCGAGCCCTTCTCCGGAAAAACCATAAATGGTTTGGTTGCATGGCTCTAGGTCCTTGATGGACAGTTTCATCCTTTCCAGCGAGGACTTATATAGGATGTTGACCGAACTTCCTGTATCGACCAACACCCTTTTCACCATCATATTTGCGATTTGGACATCCACGACCAGCGGATCGGAGTGTGGGAATCGCACATGTTGGGTGTTGCCATCAGAGAAGGTGATCGATTCCTCCTCTGTTCGAGCCTTTTTGGGTGCACGATCCTCAACACTCATCATCTCGATGTCCTGGTCGTGGCGTAGGGTTCGAGCGTATCATTCCCTCACTTTTCCACTATCTCTTGTGAGATGTGTGCCTCCGCAGATGGTGAGTAGGGTACCTGCCATGGGAGCTGGCTGTAAAGGTGGCAAGCGCTGGCGTGCAGGCACCGACTCGTTGCCACCTTGAGCCTCTCGCTGAGAACCTCTCGCGGCTCATACATATCTTCTTAAGTGTCCCTGTCTTATCAGGAACTCAATCTCGTCCTTCAATTGGTTACACTCATTGGTGTCGTGCCTGTAGTCGTTATGATAACGACAGAACTTTGTCGAATCTCACTTGGAGATATCTTTTCTTATAGGCGCGGGTCGTCTGTAGGGCACACTCGAGCTGGTCGCTTGGAAAACCTCGGCTCGGCTTTCAACAAGGGCGGTGTAATTGGTGAATTTCAGTTCATACCGATTATTTTTGGGGCGCTTACTCTCGGAGGTCAAGGGTTCTCCATTCGCCCGATTTCCACCATTTTTACCGTTGCCATTCCCGTTGCCTTTGTCGTTGCCATTGGGCTTAGACCCATTGGAGGCTTTGGCAGGTTCTTCCTTGGGCCCCTTGTCCTTTGCTGGTGATTTTCTTTCGTTGGCAATCGTGTCCTCGAGCTTGATGTACCAATCAGCTCGATCTAAAAACTCCTGGGTAGTATTAATCCCATGCTTCCTGAGGCTACTCCAGAGAGTAGAATGGCGCCTAACCCCAGTGGTCAGGGCCATCATCTTGCCTTCATCACCCACAGTCTTGGCTCCTATTGCGGCTCGCATGAAGCGCTAAACATACTCCTTCAAAGGCTCTCCTTTTTTCTGGCGTATCTCGATCAGTTGGTTTGCCTCAGTGGGGTGCACACGACCCGCATAGAACTGTCCATAAAACTCATTCACTAACATTTCCTAGGATATTATACTTGCAGGAGGGAACTTAAAGAACCACTCCTGAGCGGCATAAGAAAAAGTCGCTGGGAAGATCCTGCAGCGAGCGTCTTCAGAGACTTTCTGAATGTCCATTTGTATCTCAACTTTATTTACATGAGATACTAGGTCTCTGTACCCATCAAAGTTTGGCAGAGTCGGCATCTTGAACTTACTGGAGGTTTCTGCCACAGAAATCCTTTGTATGAAAGGGGTGCCTCTCCTCCGATTGTACTCGATATGCGATGTCCGCCCCCCGACCAGCTGCTGTACACCCTGGTTCAGGGCATCGATTTGAGCTTGAACAGCTTCATTAATTGCTGGGGCCTCCGGTGCCGGGGGAATGTACTCATCGTTCCTTTCTCGGCGGTCATTGAGTACATCCCTCAAGTCGTCGTCTCTCCGCCGCTGCTCGCTGGCTCCGAGCCGGCTAAAGACATTGTTTTGTCTGGGCTGCCCCCCAGCATTACGTCCTGCTTGTCGGTCTTCTCTAGGTGGTGGGCTTCTGCCTCCACCTCTCTCCTCGTTTCTCCAACCAGCATTCCCTCTACCTGAGTCGGCCTCATTGTAGTCATGGCCATCTCTGAACCTTGACTGGCTATGGTGGGACCGACTGTTTCCTCGGTTGCCTCCTTGGGCTGGAACTTCCCGAGCGTTAGGTGGAGGCCTGCGCTGGTCGGTGGGTCCCCGTGCATTGTCATGTCGTGGAGGGCCCCTGACCGCAGAGCCTGTCTCTGAATTCCTTCTGTTGGCAGAAGGATGCTGCCCCCCTGCTCGGTGGGTGCGGCTCTTCACCCCCTGTGCGCCTAGGGTTGCAGGGCTATTGCCCGACCCTATTCTGCCTTGGACACGGGGGATTGCCTCGACCAGCCTGGGATGGAGGCTGCGTCTCAGGGTCCCTAGGTGGGACATCATCCTGAGGCATTGGTGGCTGCTCCGGCCTTTGAGGGCTTGTTGGCTGGAGCGGAGGGCTAGGATTGGGACCTCTTTGAGGTGGCCCACTCGGGGGTTGATCAAGCTGCGAGGCAGGTGCAGCCTGATTCCTAGCCAACTGGAGGGCTGCTTCAAGAGCTGTCGTGGTGTCCCTCTGACGACGGTCCATCTCTGCCTGTCTCTCGCTCAGCTCTTGGCGCAGGCGCTCTATCTCCCTCTGCTGTGACGCCATTATCTCGGCAGCACTCTCTTGATTGGCCCTCAGAGTGGCCAATTCATCTTGCAACACCCCCAGCATTGTCTTGAGGGCCTCAGAGTCCACTTCCTCCTCATAGAACTCCAAATGAGGTTCGTCTTCAACCATGTTTGGTGGAGGAGGCTGGGATGGTGCGGCAGCAGCCTGTCTAGTTTTCTTGGTAGTCTTTGTCATTAGATTTTCTCGGATTCAAGTCTCTCAATGAAAGCACCAGAATGTTGACCCTGATTTTGGTCAACGACACAGAGTCTAGAAAACGACAGGAAGATGATATAGAGCTTGAAAATAATCTAATGGAAAGATAAATAACCCAGAAATTTATAGTGGTTCGGCCCCAGTGGTTGGTAATGACCTACGTCCACTTGATACTATTATTAATATTGGGCTCCCAAGGTGTGATCAAAGAACTAGGGTTCCTGAGTTTCACAGACCTTGGCAGAAGAAAACAATACAACGATGGATAATAGTATTATAATTCTCCCAGAAAAAAGAGATCGATCCCCTTCCTTGAGCTATCTCTCGTGTATTTATAGGCTTGGGAGGGGTTACATGAATTAGGAAATAATATCTATCCTTAATGATCGGATCTGCAAATCATAATGAAGAGATATTCTCAGATATCATCACAACTGTACAGATCTTTACATAAATAAATGGAGTATGCGACCAAACTGGTCGCATATGGAACTTGATCTCTTCGTGTAGAAATAATGCTGGTCGATAGGCGAGCTGTATCTCTGCTACGTGTCTGCCACGTGTCGAAAATCCTTGCCACGTCATCAGCAACTGATTTATGGATAAACACAAGTGACCAAGGATCTTTCAACCCTCAATCACTTGGGGGGCACATGGGGTATACTGGTATATAATTTAACACAGGCAATAAGAGCACGAGTTAAGATATATGTTTTTAGGCTGACTTGTAAATTTTCGAAGTCAAAAAAGGCCATTAAGCTAACTTGTTTGACAAAGCTTAAGTAACTTGGAATTTTTCAAAAATTTAAGTTAGAAGCAAATATTCGTGTGACAATAAACATTATGCTCATAAAATGTTAGAGCAATAAGAGTGTGAGAAAGCATACTTAGTAGGGACTTATGAAATGTCTAGAATTTCTAAGTTAGAAAACTAAGTACTCATACGAAAATATAAGGCATACATCAGAGTGACTTTAATATTCACAAAAAACTTATAACTTTTTAAGTCTAAAATGACTTAGAATGTTCCAAGTTAGCAAAGAAAAGTAAAGTATAAATGTGTACGCCCTAATTTTCCACGGGCTATTAGCAAGCTGAGATATGGCATAATTATATCAGCCACGTGGGTACCACGTGGCCAGAGCTGCTGTTATCAAGTCCTACCTCTTTAGCTCGAGGTAACCAAAGGTTTATCAAGATTATTCAAGGGCCGAGTCAGGAATATGAAGACCGCAGGTCAAGAAGGTATCCAGATCGAGGCACGAGCTAGAGTTGGAAGCTGTGACCCTTTATAAAGTCAACCACGCAATGTAAACGTGCATATATCAGACATCACGTGTCTGATATATCCCTAAATTCTCGGACACGCAGCATGAACGTGCGTGTTCAGGCACCCACGACTGGGTTGGGCCGTGCGGCCCATTATCCCCCTTACCTATTGATTAGACCACACTTCATTTGTCAGGTTTTAGGAATTAATCATGAATGTCACAGAAGTGACATGATGGGTAAGAAGGTCACGGGATGACCCCCCTTACCAACTCCCAGGTGCCCTCTCCTATAAATATGGAGATCCTGGGAGTTGCAAAGGGTTGGATTCTATTGTGTAACGAAATACCTTGTAAGGAATACCATAAATATAGCAATAATATTGGCTGGTGGAGTAGAAGGATTTTATCCTTTGAACCACCTAAAAATGTATTCGTGTCATCAGTCCATTTTAAGATCATTCATCTGTTTCGGTTCATTATTAAGCACTAATCCCTTTCTCTTATTTTCTTAATTACCTGTTGGCGAAGAACCGCGTCAATAGTTTGGTACTTTCGTTGAGAGCTTGTTAGATTGGTGCTATCGTAAATATCCAACTATGGTGACCACTCGATCAAGACACAGTAACGAGGCGGAACAACATGATGGGCAGGAAGCCCATCATGCCGCCATCTCCGGTGAGCAAAACCTTGAAGTTCAGCAGCGGCCAGGCAAGCAACCAATAGGCCAGGATGACACTAGAAGTTCGGCACCCCGGCCACCTAATCCAAACCTGGATTTTATACGACAGTAGAGATGGAGAATGCTCAGCTGAGGAGTCAGCTGGCGAAAGCTAGTCAGCAGATTAAGGAGGTGTTGGACCGACTACCCCCTCTTACAACTGACGCCAATGTCGGAAAGAGGCAAGGCGAGACTCATAAGTCCCGCCGGGGTAATCGGTCTAGGCCTAGTTGCTTGGCCAGACCTCCGACATCCAACTCTACTCCCTCATCGCACCGCCGAGAGGCAATCTTCGAAGAACTACCTAGGGCCGAGCAACAGTATAGCCGCTCAGTCCGAACTTCAACTCCCAGCTCACAGCCTGCCTCGAGTGCGCCCAGGAGGGCTCGAGGGAATTCTAGAAGGAGACCCGGGGAGGGCTCACAGCGACAGCCAGTCCCGGCGAGCCATCCTGCGCCCCGCTCAAATCGCCAGGCGCAAGGCCGCAAGTTGGCAAGGCCGAAAGGGCCCTACCTAACCTGATCCGCCCTGACGGAACCAGGATTGCATCCCCAGTTAGGCATCCTCCTTCACAGATAAGATACCCGTCTCCTCCTCGGCCTATCCGAGATATTCCAGCTTATGGGAGCAGCAAGAGAAACTCGCCTTCCGCAGGACCTTCCCATCGTAGCAGGGCGCCTAGAGAAGTCCCGAATCCTCACCCCCAGAGGCAGGCTCCGAGTTTCTCTAACGGGAGCTAATGGACCGGAAGTCGCCAGAGTGACCTTTCTGGCGGAGACCTGCACCAACGCCTAAGCTCGACGCAAAGTCCTCAAGCCACCCCGAGGGGCGACCTACGAGATCGCCTTAACTCTCATAGGGGGGACCCGGTAGGAGGTGGCAGCCATGCTCGCTCAAGGGGAGACATGTCCGAGGTGCGTGACGGCGGGAATGTCCCAAATAACCTATCTCAAGATAGGAGGGGCAATAACCCACCAAACGTATACAATGGATCTGGAGTTGTTGAACAGCCCCGGAATAACCAAGGAGATAAGGACAAAACCCTTGAGTGCCTGGCTCAGATGGAGGAGTTAATGAGGAAGCTCCTGTTGGAGAAAGAAAAAGACGAATATGATTCGGGGGACGAGCTTAAGCTCTTCACCCCCAGTATAGCCGCAATGGCATACCCGCCCGGTTTTCGTATGCCGCACCTGTCCAAATTCAACGGAGATGGAGATCCGTCAGATCATCTGGGTATGTTCAATACCCTGATGATGGCCCACAACATTGGCCCCGAGCTGAGGCGTTTGATATTTCCCTCCACACTGACTGGGCCGGGCAGACAGTGGTTCAAACAAAGCAATAAGCAGTCAATCAACTCCTGGAAAACTTTCTCTGCTGACTTCAAAAGAGCATTCCGAGCCGCCCAGGCTGCTCGCGTCAAGGCCGACTCCCTGGATAACATGAGGCAACAACCCGACGAGCCTCTGAAGGCTTACCTGAGCAGGTTCGCGAACGTCGCCGCTCGGGCCAGAGACGCAGATGACAGCTCCAAGCTCATGGCTTTGAGGACTGGAATCCTCGTCAGAGGGGGACTCTGGAATTAAATACAAAGGAAGGGAGTCAGCTCAGTAAACGAATTCCTAAATAAGGCCCAGGGGTGGATCAACTTGGAGGAGGCCCAACCCTCAGCTACAGGAACCAGCCAGGTCCCTGAGCAGCCCGCTGGAGTAGGAACGGAGGTCGTGACAGCGACCCAGAACGTTACACAGAATAACTAGTTCAGTGGAGGCAAGAGAAAAGGGAACGGCGAGGGCAACTAGCACGGCCCAAAGAAGAATAAGTCCGTAGAAAATTTTAAGCCAGTCTACGCGACTTATACAGAGCTCACTCACTCTAGGGAGAACATCTTCCTAGCAAACTCTGCTCGCCTCCCTTGGAAGAAGCTGGAGCCGTTAAAGCACCAGAAGGGGAAGCAAGACCCCTCCAAGTTTTGTTGTTTCCACAACGATGTTGGCCACAATACCGACGATTGTAGACACCTGAAAGATGAGATCGAGACTCTCATCAGAGCCGGCCCTTTGGCTCAATATGCGCAGAATAGGGTTCTAGCAAGCCGACCTGCTCCGGAAGTCCCGGTCAATCAGCCCGGGTCCCGGGTAGATCAAGACGTCCCTCCTCCAGTGATAGGAGGAGAGATATCCACAATCTCTAGAGGTCCTCATTTGGCTGGCACGAGTAGAGGTGCCCAAAAGAGGTACGTCAACGAACTCAAGGCTCATAATGGAGTAGAGTTCGTCCCCGAGCAACACCTGCCAAAGCAGCAGCGATTGGAAAGGCAACCAATCATTTTTACTGAAGAAGATGCCAGCCACGTTCAATTCCCTCATAACGATCCTCTGGTCGTAGCCGTGCAGCTCGCTAATCGGAGGGTTAGGAGAGTGCTGATCGATAATGGGAGCTCGGTAAACCTTCTATTCCGGTCCACGCTGGAGAAGATGGGTTTGGCTGTCGCCGAGCTGAAGGCGACCTCCATGATGCTTTATGGTTTCTCGGGAGAAGGATCAGCGGCTATAGGGACGATTGAGCTGGTGATCACCTTAGGAGAGGGACCTCGGACAGTCTCAAAACTCCTTGAGTTCGTGGTCATCGACTGTCCCGCCGCATACAATGCCATTTTGGGTCGACCTACACTTATAGCTTTTGAAGCCACCACCTCCATCCGCCACCTCGCGCTGAAATTCCCTTCTTCCACAGGGATATACACGGTCCGTGGCAATCAACTTGATATGTTTGATGGCAAACATACCGCAATCCCACTGCATATAAGTGAATTTGTGTCAATTGTAAAACAATTTTGTACAACTAAACATATTTCAAATACCACTAATTAAATAGGGGAATACCTTGTCTTAGTCTGAGGCACCTCCTCAGGGGCCAAGACAATAGTACTAGAATGGCTTTGGTTTCTGGCCAGGTTGCAACTGGAGCTCCTCATGGTCGTCAAACAAACCAAACATGTACAAAAACGAAGGCATCAATAAACACCAAGGCTTAATGACTTTTGCCAACAGAGACTGACTAAGCACGGTATGGTTGGAATCATATATGCTAGTGTGCCATAATGGAATGGACACTTCAATGGCAACCCAATGTTGTACTTGTGGGATGTGCAAGGCAAAATATACTTCATCAACAGCTGCCCAGGATACGATGTATTAATCTAGATCGCCCTTCAACAATTTAAGCACGTCCTCATCCCATGTATACTTCTCCCCGGTCTCCTTGAAATGATTCCAATGACCTAGGCACACCTGGGGGAAGGTGGTGTTCATGATAGCAGCATCCTATCGAAATGCGGCGTGATAAAAGTGGCGTCAACAGCGTAGCATGTGCAGAGTGGCATCAATATGCTGAAAAAACATGTAAATTCGTCAATACCATCAATATGTTTAAGGATTGAATATAAAACATAATTGTAATTTACATACCAAATCCCAAAGCCAAGTCTGAATGGTGTGCAACTGCAAGAATCATGCCATGTCGTGCGTCCCAGTATGGAAAAATCGATCCCTCTTGTTTTCAATCTTCCCAATCAGCCACTTATGGAAATTCTTCTCTTGCTGCTGGTCACACTTCCTCAAAGGGTCCATAACTAGTGCATTTTTATCTGATCTTGGCCTCTTCGTCAGGTTGGTGAAGTCATCATAACGCTTAGGCTTGCGTTTCTTCATGATAAATTCAAGGCCAACTGCCTCCTTAGGTTGTAACACATGTACACTAGGACTATCGGCATCACTGGCAACAACAGATGTCTGGGCCTGTGGAGTGGAAGGTGGATCATCGGGCTCGTAGTCATGAGGCATAACATTTGACTCTGTATCTAAGTGTGGGTGGGTGGGTCGACTCTGTTCCCTGGATTGATCAGAGACCACTGAAATCAACTACGCCAACTGATCCATGATCGTAGTCCGATTCTTAAGTAAAGTCGCTTGGCCCTCCTCAACTCTCTGGAGCCTTTGCACGAACTGTGCATAATCAAACTGACCTTCCTCAATCCTTTGGAGCCTCTGCATCAATTTCTCATAATCAGGCTGGACAACCTAACTAGAAGGTGCAGCGGCATGTGTAGTGCCCTCCTCAACCCTCGGGACATCCTCGTAAAAAATAGAAGTTGCCTTTGCAACCTCCGCTAGCTTCTCTGCCTCCTTCTTGGCCTCTACTTCCTCCACTGCAGTCTCAACCTCCACTACAACTGATCCCAACTCAGGGAATAACTGACCATCAACGTCTGGGAGGCTATTATAGTAGTCTACCTCACCGGAACGTGGCTTCAACATGGAAAATACCACCAATTGCATTAACAAATAACATATGTCAGAAATACTTTAATAAAGTAAACTGTCAATAAATTAATTTGTCACATTTAAGAAGATAAAGTTGAACTTACTCGAGTCTTGCCAAACAACATAACCAACTGAGTTGTGGAAGGAAAGATATCGATCTTGGTAGACCAACTAAGCATCCTGGGAATCTTGTTCCCACTCTTTTCATCGAATTTCCTCCCAATATCTGGCATGGCCTCAAAAGCCCAATACTGAAGCGCGGGGGCATAGCCAAAGAAACTGTACTTGGACTCCTTCTGTTGTGTCCATGAACCCTCTTTCTTCTAGTCCTCGTAGTGTTTCAATTGCTTCTTCATGTCTTTCTAAACTCCTCTAATCAACTTCTTAAAGGATAACTTCCCCCACGGATACTTGAAAAAGTAATCAAGATACTCAACCAGCTTCATTGAATCACTGCATATGTTGGTTGTCTTCTCAGGGGCATACAACACCCCCTCTATCAAGTAGCATAAACTCAACTTAAATACATCTTCTGGGTTTGTCGAGGCCTTCAGAGCATCTTCCAACTGACCAAAACTAACCTTCGCCTCACCATTAAAATATTCTTGGAAGATCTATTCACTGGTAAGATGCTCATTCAACTCATCTATGGACGTGTCTTGCTAAAATTTAGGCCGATAACCAGGGCAAACTCTACAATACCTAATCTACATAAACTGTTGCCCACGTAGAAATGACCATTTTCAAGCTTCTTGCTGTCCACCTTACGTAACATCAACTGGTGAAGTAGAACCCCAAAAAAACTAAAGGCCTTCGCATTAAAGAATTGTCCCAACGGGCATGCCTTTGCCCGTTCAATTAGCCCATGCCTCTGAAATTTCTCTATAAGGGTATCCAAGTAAGCACTGCCCCTATAAGTAACACGAGCAGGAAAGTGCTTCTCCAACGGCACAATAAGGTTAGGCATCTGAAACAAAAATAAATGTTATTTTTTTTAAGCAAACTGGTAACCATCAAGGCTTGTCGAGGCAATACATGTTCAAAGCAAAACTATTTTTATCGAGGCACATCGAGGCTTGTCGTGGCATATCGAGGTACAGTTAAATAAAGCAATCATCGAGGCTTGTCGAGGTCTATCGAGGTCTGTCAAGGTAACCTCTACATTTATGCACAATTGAGCTGCATCGATACCTGTCGAGGTCTATCGAGACACTCAAAATCCTACAAATTCCCAATTTGTTATCTTTATATCGAGGCCTGTCAAGGCCCATCGAGGCTTGTCGAGGTAACCTCTACATTTATGTACAATCGAGTTGCATCGAGACCTGTCGAGGTCTATCAAGGCACAGTCAGATTCTACACCTAAATAAGCCTATCGATTTCTATCGAGGACTATCGAGACACTCAAAATCTTACAAATTCCCAATTTGTTAACTTTATATCGAGGCCTGTCGAGGTAACTTCTACATTTATGTACTATCGAGACCTGTCGAGGTCTATCAAGGCACAATTAGATTCTACACCTAAGTATGTCTATCGATTTCTATCGAGGTCTATCGAGGCCCATCGAGGCCTACTGAGTGACTAAACATCGAGGCATGTCGATTTCTATCGAGGTGGGTCGAAAAACTTGAAGAAAAAAAAAACTCAGATTTCGCTATTTCCCAGTCTCGATCTATCCTATGAACCAAAATCAACAAAAAAATATCAGGCACATACACATATTGCAAATTAAAAAAGGGAATCCTCACTTTCGCCTTCTTTGGAGTTGTTTCCTCAAAGCTTGGTCCGTTTGCTCGACGTTCTTCTTCTTTGCCTTCTCCGATCGTCAACTCCGATGATATCTGAGCCACAGATGCTTGGTTGTGGTCGTGGAAGACAATGCTTCTTCGATTTCCTTGGGTTCTGATGGATTAAATTGGGTTTGAGGGTTTTTTTCCTTCGGGACCGAGAGAGTGAGAGAGAGACCGAGAGAATACGGAGAGTGATAACTCTTGAATAAAGAGTTATTTGTCATACTTTTAAGCTTATGATAAACAAAAAGAATAAGTTGAGTGATACTTTTGTAATGGTTTCATTTCATTTTATTATCCATTTTTGATAGTCTTATCTTATCCTTTAGTCTTTTTGAAATATCTGAACATTTAATAGCCCTTAGAGAGCTTTTGCATGGTGCTCTCTGAAGAAAGCAAGAAAAGCAAACAGATTTTTATTAGGTGTTGCTTGTGATAAAATATAGGGATTGTTGAAGACAGGAGCGTTTTGCTGCAGCATTTTCATAGGAAAAGAAGGAGGAATCAGCAGCTCAAAGAGGAGGACATGTGGCATCATTTATCCAGCTGTAAAGGAGACTGGCGTGGCAAAGTGGGAAAAGATATTAAATCAGCAGTTTTTTTTAGTAAGTGGGCCACGTGTGAGAGAAAGAAAAAAAGGGCAAAATGGAGAAATTAAAAGAAGAAAAAGAGGAGGGTTGTACCCTAGCTAATTAAGGAAGGAGCAGCCTCCATTTTGGGAAGACTGGAGCCACAAGTTTACTGCAGAAAAACCAGAGAGAAAATAGAGAAAAACGCCAAGAAGAAATAGAAAGAGATTCAAGGAAGAAGGAGGCCAACCAAAGAAGCTCAAGCATCATTTTGGATTTGTTTTTCTCTTCTTTCTAAACTCTATTGTATTAATTTCTGAGTTGGATTCTAAACTGAATATTATGGGCTGTTTTGATTATGAATTAATGTTTATGAAATCAGCCATGAACTAATTTCTTGGTGGCTTGAATTGTTGAAGAACCCTATGTTATAATCTATCCATTGCTTGTACTTTATTTTAGTAAAATCTCCCTTGATCATTCAAGTGTGCTTAAATTAATCTCTTGTTGTTGTTTGGCCAGCAATGGCAAGTTATTTTAATTATATTTAATGCTGGAAAGGTTGAATGTAATAGGAAAAACTTGGATGACACAAGTCATAATCTAGGTTAGGTTATGTTAGTAATTAATATAGGGATATGTTAATTACCTTGTGTAACATATGAGAATTGAACTGTGATTGCATTCATAAATCTGATTTTGCATAGGAATATGTTTAATTAGGTAGAAGAATTAAGGTCATAAGATTTGGGAAAGTTTTATGCGTGTTAATTGAACTTTTTGTTACCCTGGGAGTTTTGCTAGAAAATTGCTGCAGGAATACGTTCGTAATGTGTTCAGGAAAAATAATATAGGGGGATTCAATGATTCAAGTCCATTTTAAAATTCATATATTTCTCTCAAGGTTCTTGTTCAATTTACTTTAAGTAATTTTACTTTCTTTTTATTGGGTTAATTTGGAAAATCAAAGAAATTCAATTTTTTTATTAGTGTAATTGTTTAGTAATTAATTTTTGCATTTAGCTTTAATTTGCAATCCCTGTGGAGACGATCTTGAATACTTACTACTTTATTACTTGTTTTGTGACTGTGGACACTTGCACATTTTAATCAAATCAATTTTCACAACAGAGAGACTGTGGGAAATAAATGTCAGGGGTATTTTGGGAACTAAGGGAAACAATAGGACCAATATAACATGTGTAGAGTGGCTAGAATAATTTTGTTATAGGACCCAAATTAATGCATCATTTCTCAAATTTCCCAATAAATATTTACGGAGTGGTTTCACCTAAAACTATAATACACATACTAATTTCATAACCAAAATAATGATGGTGTCAAATATAAGACAACATTATTAAATATAGAGAATTTACTCATTTGGTACCCTATGTTTTTGCAAAGTGTCATTTTGGTACCCTCTGTTTTCAATAATGCTCATATGGTACTCTGTATTTTAAAATTATACATATTTGATACCCTAGACTCAGATTTGATAGATAAAATTTTGTCAATATAATCAAACTGTCATTAGTTATATGTAATTAAGTAATTAAATTTAAATTTGGAACTTATATAATTGACAGCAGTTTGATTAAATTGGTAAAATTTTATTAATTAAATTTGAGTTTAGGGTACTAAATATGTATGATTTTAAAATACAAGGTACCAAACATGTATGACTTCAAAATATTGGGTACCAAATTAACATTATTGTAAACACGGGTACCAAAATGATACTTTACAAAAACATAGAGTACCAAATGGTTACCTACCCTTAAATATATATCCAAGAATATTTTATTTTTGATACATATCGTTAGCTTCAAAATGTAGATGTAGTTCCTATTTAACATGTCTTCATATTTTTTTTGTCAACTTTGTAAATTTGTTGCATTTGTAAGGATTTTGTTTGTCGAACTCCATTATTGTATCAAAGCATGCAAACACTCTAGTGATATAGTAATCAAAAGATCTTTTGCTGCCTTTATTGATTCCGCTACATTTAGGGATGGCAAAAAATCAGGGCGGATCAGAACCCCAACTCGACGGGGCACCCCTGATCCGAATATAAACGGGGCAAAAACGGGGCGGGTCGAGATCCGACCAGACCCGCTAGCAATTGAAGTGGGTCGGATCACCACCTGATCCGGTTGTTATTGTTTTTTTTTTTGTAATAAAGAATTTGTAAAAAAAACTAATTACTACTACTATTTAGGGTGATCTACGATCCAAATATATATATATAAATAATACAAAGTATATTTAAGAGAGATAGATGAGAAAATTAATGTTTTGCTTTGAAGTATATTAAATTTTATTTTATTTTAGTATGCAAGACCATTTATAAAAAAAAATAAGGTAGTTCATTTATGTCTAGTATGAGAGATTTTTTTGCCATTTATTTTTATATTGTAACATATTTTAAAAAATTAGTCTTTCTCTTAAAAAAAAAAAACCCTTACCGGGTCAGGTCTGACTCGCTCCATGACATCTGGGGCGGGTCTGACCCGTCCCGCATCAAATGCCTTAACGGGCGCAGGTCGGTTCGAGGCATAAGCTTAGCGGGTCGGGGCCGACCCGCCTCATTTACATCCCTAGCTACATTTGATGTCATGATAGAGTATCTATTGTTTGTAGAATAGACTCTTGCCCATTTAGGTACCCAATTTTTTTGAAGGTATGGTGAATTTTTTTTATCAACTTTGTCAATTTCTTTCACATCGTACTCAAATTGTTTAACCATGCAAGAGCTTGCTACTGAGAAAAAGGGTCCTTGATCTTTTTCTTGTACTTTGACTTCATGTTGTTAAGCAAATGGAACATGCAATCATAATGTGCAACTTTTGAGTAGACCATTTTAGTTGTTGTTATTATACTTTCATGTCTATGAGAAATAATGCACAGGTCTTCTCTTAAACCACTCCCAAGAAGTATTATTTTTATAATCAACTATACAAAACGCAAGAGTAAAGATCTCAGTGGTATCCTGAGTGGTTGTTGTAAGAAGTGTACCATCATAACTTACTTTGAGAAGACTACAGGTAATGCCTCAATCTTTTGGTTAAGGCATTTAATGATACAAAGAGAAATGGCATTACGTAAAGACAGAGAGAATTTTGTATCAAAATGAAAAATATTTATAAAATACAAGATCTAATGGAATCCTCTTTTAAAATTATTTCTTTATATTTTTTTCAGAAAACTTTAATTTACTGTAGCCATCAAGAGTACTCTAAGATTCAAATGGCATCAAATCTATGTGAGCTTAAGCTCCGTTGTCCAATAATGAACTATTTAATTCCTTCGCCTCAATTTAGTTTAAAAAAAAAAGTCATTCTCACCTTAATAGTGAGATGAAATCTAAGGAATTATCCATATTGATTATGCTTTTCTTTGATTATGCTTTTCTTTTTCTTTTTTCTCAATCTTTCTAAAAAATTAAATAAATATGGTTTCTTTTTCTTTTAAACGTAAGTAGTAAGAAAACTAATAGATTAATTGTTTTTACTTTTTTATATATATCTTTAATAATTATTTAATTACTTTATCTGATTATTAAATATTTAATATCTAAGAAAAAAAATTTTAAAAAATTATGTCACATGGCATATTTTTAATGACTAGGATTAATTTAAATGACTTGGCCCAATTAAAACTCGACATCTGGCAGTCTAATTGACAGATAATAACGAGGTACCTACGGTTGTTAAGAAAGTGCGACGGAAGGTATTTATGCCGTCCAAAATAAGATAGATATTAAATTGTTAATTTTGAAAAACTTATGTATTTTCATCGCCAATCTCTTAGAGGTGTTTGGTATGAAGGTTTAGTTTGACGGGAATGAGAATGTCAAATCTATTCCATGTTTGGTAAATTTATTTTTAATGTTTTGAGGGTTTGTGTTTCTTAGCGGGTGAAATTTTTTAGCTTTATTTTAGAATAATCTTAACCCCTTTAAACACTTGAGTTTCACATTTACTTAATCTAAACTCCTTATAACTCTACTCCCACAAACTCAATCCACATACCAAACACCCCTTAGTTTAAAAATGATAAAAGCAGCTTTATGTAAGGTCTCTCTATTTTCTTTTAACTAATGTTGAAAATAAACCATTAATATAAATCATCGCAAAATTGGAAACAATATAGTAGATATTTGAACAGTCGGTCAACAATGCATTATACGATTCAGTGGTCAAGACATATGGAATTGTTATTATGGACGAGAGTAGCTTAAACCCAAAAGAGACAATTAGCAATTTGAAAAGTTAATTTACTTGGATGAGCCACCCAAATATTTTCAAAATGTAAAAATTTACAAATCGAGTTTTGTGTTGTGGCCCTAACTAATTACACGCATCATAAGCAAACAATAATATGAATCGAGTAAAAAGTAACAGGTGACCTATCTATCAACTTTTCGAGCTTTACAACGACAAAATTTCTACTTCCATTTTAGCTTCAGAAAAGAAAATTAAGCTCCAAGACCGACTAGCCAAAATCTAAGCGACTGTCGAGATTAAGAAGGGTCTCGTAGAGTCATAGCTATAGCTAAGTCCCTCCATAGAGTAGAAACAAATACATAACAAGCAAACTTAGTCATATCTTTTGTACAGACCTCAAACCAATATACACTTTCCATCTTAAACGAGTTCTATCTTAAAACATCGTTTGTAGATATTGGTTAAAATGCCTCCTGTTGAACTCTAATAGACTACCATAAGTACGATCCGCTACCCCAACAAAAAGTGCCTCAGCATCCGGGCTAAAGGATATTCCAGCAATCTCACCAAATATGTCAATCTCTTGCCCTTTGACATACCCTGCATGTGTATCGATGATGTGAACAAAGTCCGCAGGCTCAGCCATGGCCAGAAACCGACCATCATTAGTGAACCTAACAGCTCTTATTGCCCCCATTCTTCCCTTCAGAACGGCTAAGGACTCCGATAGGTTCCTTATGTCCCACAATCTGCAGGTGGTGTCTTGGTTCCCAGTAGCCAAAATACGTCCATCTGGGTGCCAAGCAGAGGCAAAAGAGTAGTCCAAGTGCCCTTTGAGGCTCCCAGTGATCTGAGAGGGGGCAGGAAACATTAATATTGGCAATAGAGAGGAATGGAGAGCAAGCAAAATTAAGGGTAAGCATGCAAAAGCAAAGACCTACCTTCCCCGTTTGAGCATCAGCAATCAAGCAGTCAGCACTGTCACCAAGGACAGCAAGCAACTTGCCATCGGGGCTAACACAAGTGTTCTGTAAAGAAGCAAATCTCATGAGAAACTACGGAAACAATGCAAAGCCAAACTACTAAAGAGTATTTCAGATGATAGTACTCACATTCACACACCAATCGAAGGAAAAGCGATTAAGGCAAGTGAAATTCTCAGCATCAAACACTCGAACTTGAGCATCATTGTTTGCAGCCATAACCCTCATTGAGCCACTGCAAAGAGAGGGTACATTATGTGTCATGGATGAAAGTGAAATGATCACTATGGTGACAGGTTACGGAGCAGTAACTTACCTAGGATTACGGCAAATGTCCACTGTGTTGGTGATGGCATTCTCATCTGTTGTCAATTTTGTACAGAAAGCAACTCCGTGATGGTTCAATGTCTGTCCAACATACACAGAACAGTATTAGAAAAGAAAAATAGCATTAAGGATGCAACAATTATATATCTACAGAATTCTCATACCTTGCAAATAAGCTCACCCTGAAAGCCACCGGCTACCATTAAACCCTCCTTAACAGCCATGGTGCTTATTTGTACTCGAGAAAGTGACTGTGCCAACAATCCAGGATTCTTCTGTATAACTAAATTAGTCAGTGCTGGCTTTAAGAGCAAACTTTTCACCAAAAACAAAAAGATTAGAAGAAAGAAAATGTTAGCACTATTTAACATAGTGTCTCAACTGACCAGGGTAGGCACTATCGGCTTCACCACATTGAGTACTTCTTTGCCCCTTTTGAGCAAAGATGACCAATGCACTACTGAATAGTTCTGCATAAGGTAAACATCATGCTTTGATGTTGCCCACAGCAAATTCCGCAGCTTCACAACAAGAACAAGAAGAAATTCAATGGAAACATCAGCAACCACATTTATTCATTCAAGAGATCATATAAAACAATCACATTAAATTATGGCCAACATCACAGCTAAGATAACAAAACTAAAAAAATAAATAAATATGATCCAGAAGAAAGCAAAACATGTGCAGGAAAAGACTGTAACGAGTGACCAAATAATACTATGCACTATGAAATGAGCAACTGCAGAGAGGTGACAAAAACTGAAAGATGGAACTGGTTACATTCATGCAATCATTGACATAATCTACCATGTAAATTCAATAACTTAAGAATTAAAAAGTCACAATAAAGAGATAAACCTTCACAGATCAACCATAAAAATTTAATTAATTTGTTCAATGCATTTGCATAAAGGCTAAAGAGAGCTAGAGAAAATACAACGCAACATGACTGGTTTCTTCAGACAAAAGGCTGATCTATCAAAATACAATTAACGCAGAAATCTACATAAATCTTACAAGACCATAATGCAAACATATGAAAACGTTACTACTTAAAAGAAATGAGATATGCAGCCTAGGTATTAACAAGTCCCCTCAAGAGCTCCACAAACATCAGACTACTTAATCACAAAAATTGCTATAGAGGCCTCTTAAATGCTCAAATGTTTTCCTATCATACCATATAAACAATGTCGCGCCAGCAGCTCAGTTATAACTCCCACCCTTCTTTAATTGCTGTAATAAAGAAAAATAGCAGTCCCAGATGCCACAGAGGGGTTAAAGCACAGGATCATACTTGACATTCAAACTGAAGCAATATATCTACAGAGTTACAACTTACAGGGATATTAACACTCTAGACAAGAATCTTTAAACAGAACAGTTCGCATAGGAAAATCAGCAATCATGCATCACAATTCTTATAGAACAGAACACTCTCTACAGGTACTAATCTAGAAAAATTGTCCACGCCAGCACAAGTAAAAAGGAATCAAGTATATTGTGTTCGCAATGAAAGGTATTGAGATGATCAAACTTGTACTGCTTTATATTCGTTTGTAAATACTTCATAGGATACATTACAACCAGACTATCTCTAAAACTTAAATCTTACAGTTCACGTATACATATCTGTGGTATGTTGCAAATTAGCAAGAGTGACGGTCGTGTGCAAAGTGTGTTCATCTATATGTATACAAGTTTTGTTGCTAGAATTCATAACAATACATGGGACGAGCATATAAATATCACATCAAGTTACAAAGTCATACCACAGCCGTAATGAATCCATATCCCAATTAATCGTCAGATATCTCATCAGTAGAAAGGAATATCTGACTGTTACAGCATGTATATAGCTGTCAATTAGTTATCAATTAGATTAATTGTAGAGACCCTAATTGACATAGTTTTCTAAGTTAGCTATACTAGTTTGTATATAAATATGTATCATTTTTTCGAAAAGCAAGAGAATACAAATCTTTTCACCTCAGATAACATGATATCAGAGCATTAGGATTCGAATTTGGGGTTTTCAACATTGAGATTTTCTTTGGGTTTATAAACACAAATTAGGGTTTTGTGTCTTTTAGGGTTCCATTTCGGAAACCTTATTTTGAGACATAATCTATTCTCACCGCCTCACCTATGACGAAGCCCACCTTCCGATCCGCCGTTTGCCAGAATTTGGTGACCAGAAGCCCCACGCGTCGTCGTCGTCCTCCGCCGAGACACTCTCCACGCGCCAGCACGTGAGCGCGCGTGGCACGTTTTCTGACCATCGTTTTCTCGTCGATTGTTCTCCTCTACGTCCCTGGTTTGCCTGTACTTTGCTTTCGTCCATCAAGCGTTTGAATTTGAGTTTGTCGAGGTTTGTTCTTGGTCCTTTGCTGTGATTCTACCTTGGTTCTAGTGGTTGCTGTCTTATCTCTTTGTTTAGGCTCTAATGTTGAGAACAAATCGTCTATTGTGACAGATGTGGTGCCGGTGATGTCTAAGATCACGGACCATAAGCTAAATGGTTCGAATTATTTGGATTGGAGTAAGATTGTTCGCATTTATCTGCGGAGCATAGACAAAGATGATCATTTGACGAAAGATCCTCCTAAAGAAGATTCGAAGGAGAAAGATAACCTCACATGACTCATAGAGGATGCTCGTTTATTCCTTCAGATTCAGAATTCTATTGATAGTGAGGTAATTGGCTTGATCAATCACTCTGAATTTGTTAAAGAACGATTATTTGGAATTTTTGTACTCTGGCAAAGGGAATCTCTCTCGCACGTATGAAACTTGCAAAGCCTTTTACCGTGTGGAAAAACAAGATCAGTCCCTCATAAACTATTTTATGGTGTTCAAGAAGACATATGAGGAGCTTAATATGTTGCTGCCCTTTAGTCCTGATGCGAAGGTTCAACAGAGCCAACGGGAGAAGATGGCTATTATGAGATTTTTGGCTGGCCTTTCTTCTGATTTTGAGTCTGCTAAGTCACAAATCCTCTCTGGTTCTGAGATCTGCTCTCTACAAGATGTCTTTAGTCGCATTCTATGCACAGAAAGTCCTCCTCCACCTGTTCCGATTAGTAGTGCTTTAGTCGGTCGGAATAATAATTATGCTCCTGGGAGATCAAATAATTATACTGGAAACAAGGGAGGTGGCTCGCAAGGATTTGAAACTCGAACGTCGAACTCTGGATCCATTGTGTGCAACTACTGTAAAAAGTCAGGCCATACGAAGTTTGAGTGTCGAAAGCTTCAGTACAAAAATTAGCAAAAACACTTGGCCACGTTTACTAATGATCCCTCTGAAAAAGTCGGTTCTTATTTCTGCAGATGAATTTGCCAAGTTCTCTCAGTATCAGGAATCACTCAAGCCTTCATCTTCTTTTATCACTGCTATTGCTGACTCAGGTAAATCCAATGTTTGTCTTCTTTCCTCATCCTCCAAATCGGTCATTGATTCTAGTGCCACAAATCATATGACAGGTAATTCTCATCTCTTTTTCACTTTTCAATCACATGCTTCCACTCAAACCGTTACTTTAGCTAATGGGTTGTCATCTTGTGTTCGTGGATCTGGCACTATCAATCCTACCCCTTTGCTTCCTTTGTCCTCTATCTTTCATTTACCCAATTTATCTTTTAATTTGTTTTCTGTCAGTCAACTCACTCTATCTTAATTGTTGCATCTCATTTTTTCCCGATTATTGTTTATTTCAAGAACTTATGACGAAGAAGATTATTGGTAAAGGACACGAGTCTGAATGCCTCTACGTTCTTGACCCACTGCCATCAACTTCTATTGCTTGCTCGAGCATCACTTCCACTTTCGAGGCTCATTGTCGATTGGGTCACCCATCTCTTTCTTTGCTCAAGAAGTTTTGTCCTCAATATAGTAGGGTGTTTTCATTAGAGAGTCATGTCAATTTGCCAAACACCGCCATCTTAGTTCGAGTCCTAGAGTCAATAAACGTGCTAGTGTTCCTTTTGAATTAGTTCATTCTAATGTTTAGGGTCCATCACCTATTTTGTCTAAACGTGGATTCAGGTATTTTGTTACTTTTGTGGATAATTATTCTCGTGTAACTTGGTTATTCTTAATGAAAAATCGTTTTAAGTTGTTTTCTATATTTTGTGTATTTTGTGCTGAGAACAAAAATCAATTTAATATTTCCATTCGTACTTTACGAAGTGATAATGTCAAAGAATATAAATCTGTTTTATTTCACTCATATATGATTGAGAATGGTATGCTTCATGAAACATCTTGTGCTGATACTGCATCTCAAAATAGTATAGTAGAACATAAAAACAGACATCTCCTTGAAACTGCATGAGCCCTATTATTTCAAATGAATGTTCCTAAACCATTTTGGGCCGATGTCGTTTCTACAGCATGTTTTCTCATCAATCGCATGCCATCCTCTGTTCTTAATGGTGAGATTCCTTGTAAAATCCTTTTTCCCAATAAGTCCTTGTTTTCAATTAATCCTAGGATATTTGGTAGTACTTGTTTCGTTCAAGATGTTCGTTCGCTAGTCACTAAATTAGATCCAAAGTCATTGAAGTGTGTATTCCTTGGTTATTCTCGTCTTTAGAAAGGGTATAGGTGTTATTGCCCCAGTCTTAACAAATATCTCGTCTCAATTGATATTACTTTCATGGAAGACACACCTTACTTTCCATCCTCACTTATTTCTACTAGTCAGGGAGAGGATGATGATTTGTTGGTATACTCTACCACATCTTCTGATCATGTCTCAGCCACAAACACAGCTCCGAATAGGCCTCCTATTACGCAAGCCTACTCCAGGCATCCACCTCCTGATTCATGTCCTACACCTGCTCCTTCGTCATCAGATCCGGTCCCAAATGATGATCTTCCTATTGCCTTACGCAAAGGTAAACATCAGTGCACTTACCCTTTTCTTCTTTAGTTTCTTATAATCACCTGTCGTCTTTATCTTATTCGTTTATTGCTTCCCTTGATTCTATCTTTATTCCTAAAACGGTTCGTGAAGCCATATCTCATTCTGGTTGGTGGCATAATGCAATGATAGAGGAGATGAATGCTTTAGATGACAATAGTACTCAGGACTTGGTCGATTTACCTTCAGGGAAACGGGTTATTGGGTGCAAATGGGTATTTGTCGTTAAGGTTAATCCGGATGGGTCAGTTGCTCGATTGAAAGCCTGTCTTGTCAATAAGGGCTATGCTCAAACCTATGGAGTGAATTATTCTGACACTTTCCCAGTTGCAAAATTGACATTTGTTCAATTGTTTATTTCAATGGCAGTAACTCATAACTCGCCTTTGCATCAACTTGATATAAAGAATGTGTTTCTTCATGGTGATCTTCAGGAGGAGGTGTATATGGAGCAACCTCCTAGTTTTGTTGCTGAGGGGGAGTATGGCCGAGTTTGTCGTTTTTTAAAGTCTCTGTGTGGTTTGAAACAGTCCCTGTGCTTGGTTTGGTAAATTTAGTCAGGCTGTTGAAAATTTTGGCATGATGAAAAATAAGTCAGATCATTCTGTATTCTACAAACAATCAGAAGCTGGTATCATTATGTTAGTTGTGTATGTTGATGATATTGTGATTACTGGAAGTGATACTGTGGGAATCTTATCTCTCATGTCTTTCCTTCATACTCAGTTTCATACGAAGGACTTGGGGATGCTAAAGTATTTCTTAGGTGTTGAAGTCACAAAGAGTAAGAAATGTATTTTTCTATCTCAGAGAAAATATGTTCTTGACTTGTTAACTGAGACAGAAAAATTGGGAGCAAAGTCTTGTAGTGCTCCAATGATGCCGGATGCACCTTACAAAAGATGGAGAACTATTTGAGGATCCTAAGAGATATGGAAGGTTGGTTGGAAAGCTGAATTACCTTACTATAACTCGTCCAGATATTGCATATTCAGTCAGTGTTGTCAATCAGTTTATGACATCCCCAACAATTCATCATTGGGCAGCATTAGAGCAAATTTTGTGTTATTTGAAGGGAGCACCAGGGAAAGGTATCTTACATGCAAATTTTGTGTTATTTGAATGTTTTTTAGATGCAAATTGGGCAGGTTCCAAAGTGGATAGAAAATCCACTTCAGGTTATTTTGTTTTCGTTGGCGGAAATTTAGTTTCTTGGAAGAGTAAGAAGCAGAATGTTGTATCAAGATCCAGTGCAAAATGGCGCAATCTGTGTACGAGATAATATGAATTTATCCGCTCTTGACTGAAGTAGGTCTTACAACTTCGCTACCCGCAAAATTATGCTATGATAACCAAGCTGCCCTTCATATTGCATCCAATCCTGCATTCCACGAGTGAATCAAGCATATTGAAATTGATTGTCATTTTGCCGCGAGAAAATTCAGCAAGGTTTGATTTCTACTAGGTATGTTAAGACGAGAACAATTAAGGGATCTCTTCACAAAAGCGTTGAATGGGGTTCAGGTTGATTATCTTTGTAACAAGCTGGGCATGATTAATATTTATGCTCCAGCTTGAGGGGAGTATACCAGCATGTATATAGTTGTCAATTAGATTAATTGTAGAGATCCTAATTGACATAGTTTCCTAAGTTAGCTATTCTAGTTTGTATTTAAATATGTATCATTTTTTCAACGAAAAGCAAGAGAATACAATTCTTTTCACCTCAGATAACAAGTAGCAGATATTCGAGTATGTATCCTTGAAATTTGAACTCTTAATTTATGTTTTTACAAAATGTAATGTGCAATATTAGAAGTACAAAAGCAGCCTTCACATATCTACAAAAAAGAATTTCGTGAATGCAGAAACCATAACACCTAATTTTGGAAGAACATTTGGCTGCACATTAGTTTGGTAGAATTAGTAGATTGAAATCACTACACCGTAAGCTGAAATTTCTGTCTAATAAAATTGAACAATTTTTCTCTATGAAAGCTTTTTTAATTTAGTTGCATTCAAAGTAGTCTTCAGAAGGGAGTAAAAAACGCAGAAGAAACTTTCTAAAGGGAAATCTATGGTGAGAAATTTTTTTTTATAAAGTCACGAGAATGAAAAATTACTTCTGTTGAAAAAATGTAAAAAGTTGTTTAAATCCAACCTTATTTCCTTTATTTTATCACGGAACACGTCTTCATATCAAAAATCAATCGAATCACCAGCTTGTAGGCCTGAATATCAATTTCTTATGATAGCCCAAAACTGAAGGTTAAGCTGGAGCGCTAGTTTAACTTAAGATTAGCTGCACGTAAGTCATAATACATCTCAAATGACAATAAGATCTGTAACATGACCTCCATACCTTCCAAATAATGGTTGAGGCACAAAGCAATACTCATATAATGAAAGATATCCAACAATGATTGTAAATATGCATAAGACCTGCAAAAATAAAGACTAATGATATGTGTACAACCAAATTCTAAATCAGCTACAAAAAGAAACTATTTCGTACACCTTGACAAGAGACTGTTTAAAAAGAAAATTTATGCGATCCCAATATTCATAAATCATTGTGGAGAATATTATAAACAATGAACATCGATCAAGAGAAACACAAACCAAACAAAAAAGTATAGAGAAAGGCTTGGTCAAAACACAAATGAGATGCTAAGGAAACTATGCAACACATTGAGTAGTTAAAGATGATGGCAACTGAGTATAAATTCGAGTGACCTTATGTTTACAGAGCCAAAAAACAAAAAGGAGAAAAAGTCCTAGCCCTTGGCTCAGAATAGTATATAAATTATGTATCATATGAACTTCACATGAAAACATGTGAAAGGGTTCAAAGAAATATCGGAACAAAGTCGCTACCTGGAAATGCACAATCGTCGATTTGACAAGTCTTGTATTGAAGTGAAAGTCGTAAAAGGTCTTCCCCTTCTCCACTTCCAAGCATTGCTACCAAAATAACAATGATCAACAAGATTAAAATCAATCAATATAATATATATACACACACATATATAACTATACAGACACAAATATGTCGGTTTAATCATTTTTTTCTCAAGATAAGCACAACAAATCTATTGACAAATTATAGTGGAATCCTTGAAGTAAAAATTCCCAAAACGATCTTTCTAGATCCAATATTCGCATATGATAAATTTATTATTATATGCATTTATACAACGAAAAAAAAAATCTGTAGCGAAAGTCATAGTTAAAGTGCGTGTGCGCGCGCACGGATATATCGAGAAAGGAAAAAATCGAGGTTACCATTTCTAGCTGTTCGTGGGAGCGAGAAAGGCTCTCATAGTTCTTGTACTGCTTCAGTCGCGTCTCGCGATACTTGTCTCTAGTAAAGTTAAGCCTTTCCCAAGGTATTCCTTGAATATCTTTCCCGTTTCTAGCTTCCATAGCTGAGGTATCCGTCTTTGGCTTGCTCTGTAAAAAACCATACCACAAATATGAATTTCACACCTCCATTATAAAAAAAAAAATATCAAAAAAAAAATTAACGAGCACCGTATCAACGTCATCCTCGAAATCGGAGTCAAAATCGGTCGCGTCATTCGTATGAGACTGTTCATCACCAAAAGAATCATCTTCGAAGTCAGTGACATCGTAATAGTCATCAACGACGTATTCAAGATCATCGTTCAGAAAGTGCGCCATTGTTCTGCAATTAAATCTCTTTGGATAGCAGCGTTAATCGAAAGAAATAACAAAACAATACGGCCAAATGAATGGGTCGGAGAAAAACGAAGCCAACTGAACAATTTCGAGGAATTTCACCACTGAACCTGAGAAAGGCGGTGCATTAGAAAAAAGGAATTACCTGTGAAATGCGGAGTGATTAGAATGAAAACGAATTACTTTTACCAAACAAAACTGGTACGTACAATTTTCCCGGGAAACAGACAGAAAAAAAAATATTGAGACCAAAAGGAGACCAAACAGTTAGAGAAGTGTGTAGAGCCAACGTTTTGCCAAAAATAACAAGGCGAATGAGACTGGAAGATCTTCTTTATAGAGAGACCACGAGAATAGGAAGGAGAGCTGTTTGGACACAGATATAGTCTTGCGTAGTTGTGTTGACTCCGGCTGAGTCAGGGTAGTGGGACCCGACGGCCTCCGGGTTAGGGGAAACCGGAAACCTTATCAAAGAATAGAATCCCGTGTGTTTGGGTTGAAAGCGCTATTGGAAAGTGGCCCTCTGGGCCCCACTCAACCGCAAATTTTACCGACTGTTCCGTTTGCGTTTCATTTCCTTTTTTTTTTTTTTCCTTTTCTTTTACAAAGGGCGAGGGGGTTTCACTTGCCGTTATCTGATTTAGGACTGAGCATAAAATCCGAAAAATTAAAAAACCGAATAAACTGACCATCCGAATACCGAAAAAATCGAAACCGATTAAACCAAACACCGAAAAAACCGCCACTGTTCGGTCGGTTTGGAAATATTGTCCGGACCGACCGACCGGAACCGAAACCGACCGAGCACTATTATATATAATAATATAATATTATATAATTATTAATTAAAAAATAAATAAAATCTGATATGTTTTTTTACTAAGGGATCTCTTCTCTCGGTTTCTCTATCTCTATCATCGCATATACTCAGCTCAGCCCCTACGGTGTCGCAGCAATCCTTCCTCTCTGTCTCCTCCCTCCGGCGACTGCCCAAACGAACGGAACGGAACAGCCAGCCTCTTCCTCTCTGTCTCTCTCATCATCTCCTCATCTCCTCCTCTTCCTCTCTGTTTCGCTTATCCCTCTGCCCAAACGAAACGAACGGAACGGACCAACACCGAGCAAACGCGACTCGGCGACAACACTGCCCAGCCCACTCCGGCGACTGCTTCACAGACACAGTGCCTTCCCACTCCGGCGACTGCTTCACTCACGGACACAGTAACTCGAGGTATGCAGCTTCGTTAAAACAGAGATTGAGACATATATATATATAGCATTATGGATATATATTGGAAAACACAATTAATTAACAGTTTTATATGCTCTTCTTAAATATATTCACATCTCAATTGTGTTAAAGGACCAGATTTAAATAATCGATGTGTACAGTGTAATATATGTCTAATTTCTTCAGTATACAGTTGTGTATATACAATAATTAGGTGTAGTTAAATTTTTTTATTCCATATGGATTTATCTTTGTCAATGATACACAATTATAGTAAAATAAATAGTTACGAATCTGCTATTCACTTTCATGGCTGAACTATAAGTCAATTAAAGAAATAACATACATTAGTTTAGTATTGTTTTAGTTTGCTGCAATTTATAAAACTTAAGCTCTAGTTAATTTCTAGACAGCATATTAAAATAAAATAAAAAATTTACTCTTACGTCAATGAAGAACCTCTTTAGATCAGTCAACTCATCCTTGATCTTTTTCTTAATTGTAGTAAGAGCTCCCATAAGCGCTTTGTCATCCTCACTCGATTCTTGTAGAACTGCCATGTTCTTTTTCATAATCTTTGGCACTGGAGATGTCAATTACCAATTGAGAATCGTAATATAAAAGCAGAAAAAGTTACATCAATAATTAATTTTTCATGAAAATAGCTTTAAAACTTCAGCAAACTAGAATAACACAAGTCAAAAATTAGCAATGATCTAAGACTAAGAGCTTGTTCATAAGCCTAAGCTCACCTTCTGTTCATTTTCCATATCATCGATCCGCTGTTTCAACATTGCAACTTCTTTTTCGAGATCTTGTACCTTTGTCCTTTCTATTAATTATTAGCATAATTAAGTCAATGTTTTACATATATGTACTGACATGAAAAATATATATAAATATATCTAAGATGAAATATCAAATGCATGCAATATAACCTTCATAATTAGAAGCATATAGTCGGGATATTTCCTTAGAAAGATAGCATCCTCTCTCTAACTCCGCTAGATTTTCATTTTTCATATTAATCCAGAAATGGTGATCTGCATGAATAGCTTAAATATACTTTAGAGCACATCTGTACAGACCAAACACCAAATTTACAACATACTCATAGTATGAATACATATGTATATGTACGGCCAGTTGCCTTAGGAATGGTGGCATCGACTAATGTAATGTATCTTAATCTTACAACTTGAATATTAATTAATTAGACTATACTAGCATCTATCTAGTACATGTTGACTCCAATGCCCACCATTATTCATACTATGCAAAAGGTGTTTCCAATATGATAATTTTTCTTTAGAGTAATTAAATTAATAATATGATAAGTGTTGTTAGAAGTATTTATATTTATATTGACTAGATAATGATCATAATCATCATGTCTTGTTATTATGTTTTATATTTATTATATTTTACAAGTTAAACTAGCAAGAAGAAACACAACTTTCATTTATGGGCACATTCATATTATGTTTTATATTTGTTGCTGAAATTGTGTTTATAAATATGTAAATAGATCGTTAATATGGATAACGAGGAAAATTTAGAAGGGATGATGGGGGAGTGGTTGGAGTATGTTGAAACTAATTTGTCAAGTTCTGATGGAGAAGAACAAGCGAAGGAAAGGAAAAAAGAGAACGTACGAAAGAAGAGGAATGATCGACAAAATCAAGATAAGGAAAAAGACAAAGAGACCGAGAAAGAGGATAATGAAAAAGAAAAGGAGAAAGAGGTTGAACGACCAAAAAAGAAGCAAAGGGTTGGAAAGAAAACATCGAGCGTGTGGGATCATTACACTATGTTGCCTGATTGTGATCCTAAGAAGCCAAGAGCTGCTTGCAATTATTGTGGCACCGATTATGCGGCTGATACAAAGTTGAATGGGACTAGCACACTATGGGCACATGTGGAGAGAAAATGTAAGAAGTGTCCTTTCAGTGACTGGGTTGAGCAAAGTAAGAAGCAACAATCAACTATGGATAGATTTACTAAAAAGACAACAACCTGCAATGAAGAAGAAGTTGCTTCAAGTGGGCTGCCGCTAAGGTTTAATCAAAATGCTGTTAGGAAAGTGATCGCCGAATATATCATTATGGATGAGTTATCCTTTAGGCACGTGGACGGAAAAGGATTTCAAAAGCTCATTAAACATTTCTTTCCCACATTTCAGTTCCCATCAAGATTTACTGTTGCGAGAGATATTTACAATGCGTTTCTAGATCAGAAGAAAGAGTTGAAGTCGATTTTGGTGAAGCACAGAGTGTCGTTGACCACCGATTGTTGGACATCAATCCAAAATATTATTTATTTGTGTTTGACTGCACATTGGGTTGATGATAATTGGAAAATGCAGAAGAGAATTATCAACTTTATCCAAGTTCCTAGCCATAAAGGGGACTTGGTGGGGAAAGAGTTGATAAATTGTCTTAATGAGTGGGGTATCTCCTCAGTTTTTGCAGTGACGGTTGACAATGCCTCCTCAAATGACGTTGCTCTTAGAAAATTGAAGGGGCACTTGTTGGACAAAGACAATACCATTCCATTGAATGGCGAAATGTTTCATATGAGGTGTTCAACTCATATTTTGAATTTGATAGTAACTGATGGGTTGAAAGAGTTGAATGATGCAATTTCAAGCATTCGAAATGCAGTGAGATATGTCCGGTCATCTCCAGCTAGACTGAAAAGATTTAAAGAAAGTTGCAAGGATGCAAACATTGAATCAAAAGCCTTGTTATGCTTGGATGTGGTTACTAGGTGGAACTCCACCTACTTGATGTTAGAATCTACTATAAAATTCAAGAAGGCTTTTGAGAATTTGGAAGCAGATGCGAACTACACAAAGTACTTTGATGAAGAAAGAATGGATGGCCCACCAACCAACCTAGACTGGGAAAAAGCAGTTGTATTTGTCGACTTTTTGAGGAGATTCTATGATCTTACTAATCGATTTAGTGGGTCATTATATGTCACATCCAATCTATTCCTTCCAGATATTTTGAAGGTTCAAGCTGATTTAACTACTATGGCTTCTAATCCTGATACTTTGTTAGGGGCTATGGCAGTTAATATGAAACGAAAGTATGACAAGTACTGGGGAAGGATTGAGAAGCTGAATATGTTGACATTTATTGCCAATATCCTTGATCCAAGGTATAAATTAGAGGTTGTGAATCGTGGTTTCAAATTTGTGTACACTTCAAGTGAGACTGAAAAAATGATAAAGTTGGTGACAAATACTTTGGCACAGCTATATGCTTTTTATAAACAACAACAACCATCTCAGTCATCTCAAGCTCAACCATCTCAATCTCAGTCTCAGCCATCTCAGCCTGTTATCAATTCCACTACAGAATCATTTCTTCAAGGGCAACTACAACTTAGTGATGACATTGAAGAAGATGATCTTGAATACTACTTGAGTGATCGTCGTGAGAAACTTGATCCTACCTTTGATATTCTACGATGGTGGAAACAGAATGGATTCAAGAATCCAATAGTTGCGCTCATGGCAAAAGATGTATTGGCTGTTCAGATGTCTACAGTAGCATCTGAATCAGCTTTTTCTACTGGGGGAAGAATCTTAGATTCATTTAGGAGTTCCTTATCCCCGAGGATGGTGGAGGCTTTGATTTGTTCTAAAAATTGGTATACTTGTGAGTCTGAAGAGCCTGTTGTGCTTCGATAATACATGGATGAGATTGATGGTTTAGAGGCATGTGAACAAGTTTTTCCAGGTATTTATTTACTTAATAGCTTATTCTAATTGAAATATTATATATATATATATTATAGCTTATTTGTATTAATTGAATATTTGTCAGGTGATGGCTCGTGTATTACTGTTATCCCCATTTCCTGCATGGGCTTGGAGTCCTCGTCCAGGCCCATTGTCAGGGGCCACGTAAGCATGCGGGCCCGGCCCAAGGCCTCTTGGTACGGAGTGTCCAAGGGGAAGGGTATGGACCGGAGATGCATGTCGGGGCCCATTGGAGGGGTCCGGAATGTCCCTCCGGGTCCGTCCTCCGCGACGATAGTCCGGGCGGTGCACAGAGCGTTCGGACCCTCGAGGCCTACACGTCCAGGTCCTGGACCCTGATACGGTCCGGGCCTGTGGTAAACGAAGCGGGACAAAGGTAAACGGACCCGGATCACCTCACCCCCGGTTGAAGGGGCCAAGCGTCCAGGACCCTGAAGCCGCCTCATTCCACGTGGGCGTTGTCCCCACTTTTCACCTGCAGAAAAGGTCACCTCGGGATTGCACGCCGATGTGTCAGGCCTGCGCAGCCAAGTACTCTGACTGGTCTTGTCTCCTGAATCTGCCTCGTGACTCGAAGTGGCCAGACCAAAAGCGCCGTTTTGTCGGGCGAGATGTAGCCCTAAGGTCAACCTGTTGGGCCTTAGCTGGCTTGGAATTTATGTATTTTGTCCCTTTTGTATTGGGCCTCCACTAGAGAGGCCACATATATTCATTTCTCCAATGGGCCTGGGTCGGACTCGGCCCAGACCCGGTGTTCCCCTAAGCATATAAATATAAGCTACAGAACACTGTAAAAGGGGTCTCCTTTCACCAAAAAGACAGTAACCCTGTCAAAGTATAGAGAGAAAACTCCATTGTAAAAGGTTCTTCAAGCTCTAATAATATAGACTCGTGGACTAAGGCTAGTTAACGCCCCAACCACGTAAAAACCTCGTGTTAATCTTCTGCTTTCATTATAATTATTAGTAAATATTCGTTATTAATAGAGTTGCCGAAAATCTCGGTTAACAGTTTGGTGCTTTCATTGAGAGCTGAAGGAAGCTAGTGCTAACGTCAGGCCTTTACTACGATGGTGAACACACGACACACCACCTTCGACCCTACCAATCCAGAGCAGGGCAACGGAGACCCGCTGCCTTCGCAGCATATCCCTCAGGACTTGCCCGAGAACGTGCCTCCTCAAACATCTCACCAGGACGAGTCACAAGACTACGAAGGTGGGACAGAATACGAAGAGGAAAACGAGGAGGAGTATTATGAAGAGGAAAATGAGGGGGAGTACCACGACGAAGCTGCGGATCCCAAGACCCCCCACGACGATCAACAAGACTTGGAGGTGACCAAACTAAGGCAGCAAGTCCTGGATCAGGAAGCCAGGATCGATGAACAGGCGGAGGCGCATCGACGGATGCAAGAGTCTCTTCAAGCCCTGCAGGCGCTCATGGCCGCGCAGGGTCCGGCAGCCAACCCCGCAGCGGGCCCACTTCCAGAAGCGCAGCAACCTGCCCCACGAGAGCAAGCCGGGGTCCCCAGAGATTCCAGCCTGGTCCGTCCCCCGGAGCCTTTTCCCGAGCCGGCTCCAGGAGGCCCGGACAGGGAGCGGCGGAAGACCCAGGAGAAGACCACCCCCGTCGCGAAAGCCGGGGCTCATTCCCGGCCGCTACCTAGGAAAGAAAAGGTGCGCCCCGTCCCAGGACGAGGCCACCCGATCGATCCGCAGGGGACGCGGCCACGGAACGCGCAGCCCCGACGCGCCCCAAGGCCAAACGGGCGGGAAAGGTCTTTGCACCCAAGTGCCTCAGTTAACAAGAACCGTCGGGAACGGCCTCGCTGTGAGGAACGTCACGCCCTCAGTTCAGGGGACGACACTTCCCGGATAGATTTACGCGATGGACTGAAAGCTCGGAAGGAGCGGGCCCGCAAGGAAAAGTTCCTCCCCCAGGACGGCGACCTCAGGAACGACATCAACGACAGGAGGAACGAGAGAATCCCCCTGGAGGATGGCACGGCCAAGCTGCTCATGGAGCAGGTGGCCGCATTAAAAAAGGTCACGGATTGCCTGGTCCGCAAGCAAGAAGGCGCAGACACCGACTCCGACGAAGAGGATAAAGAGCCATGCGCGAGGCACACCCTGGATGCCGCACTCCCCAAGGGGTTCAAAATGCCAAGCCTCACTGCCTATACTGGAAACACCGACCCCAGGGACCATCTGTCCCGATACAACCAACTCATGACAGTGGCCCATGTCAGCGACAACGGCAAATGCCTCTGCTTCTCGATCACTTTGGGCGGTCCCACCGAAGAGTGGTGGAAGAGGCTTAAATTGGGGTCCATCCAATCCTGGTCCGGGCTGCAGTCAGCATTTCGAAAGCAGTTTGTGGCCGCCATGAGGATGGATATGCAAATTAGCGCCCTCGCAAATATTAAGCAACTCCCCACGGAGACCCTGAGGGCCTACATCCAGCGCTTTACTGAAGAAGCCTCCAAGACTAAAGTAGACGACGGACAACGCCTGGTGGCACTGCAGTCCGAAATCCAGGCCGGGTCCCCCCTCTGGGATGACATGCAGCGTAGCAAAGCCGCTACCCTGGAAGAGTTCATCAGGAGGGCCCAAGGATTCATCAACTGGGAGGAAGCTCAGATCCAGGTTTTCGGGTGGCCTCCGGCCCCGCAGCCCGTCCCCCAGTCGTTCTCGAGTTACGAGGGGCAGTTCCCGGCCCAGCCCTACACGCCCCCCATTGCCCCTGGATCGGCCGTCGCACCTGGGGTACGCCCCGACCCAATCCACCCACTTCTCCGGTTATGGCGTCGTGCCGGCAGGGCACAGCATGGCCCCTGTCGAGGCCCAGCAGTCACAAACAGGAGTGACCGAGGCAAGCGTGAATCCCTCCCGGGGGAAGCGATCGGGCAAAGGCCAGAACCGGCCCGAGCCGGTCAAGAAGGGGAAGAGGGGCTACAAGCCCCAATACTCAGAATACACCAACCTAGTGGACACCAGGGAGAACATCTATCTGGCGACAGAGAGGGCGATCCACTACCTGAAGCCTAGCCCCATGTTCAAAGGGGGAAGGAATCCAAGAGACACCAGCAAAAGGTGCGCCTATCACAAGGATGTGTGCCACACCACTGACGAGTGTCGGCAGCTCAAGGATGAGATTGGAAATCTCATCAAGCTGGGGCACCTCCACCAGTGGGTAAGGATGCCCGTGGGAGTCCCGGGCATGTCAGCAAGCCCCGGGCAGCCCACGGCCCCGGGAACGACTTGGGCATACCCCCCCCCCCCAGGGAGGGTATGCGCAGGGACACCCGGCACAGGCCCCTCAGGGGACCCCCACCGCGCAAGTTCCCAGCCCCGGATCGCCTTATCCCACCGGGGCAGCACCCACTCGAGTTGACGGACATGTGGCAACCATCTCGGGCGGACCTCACCTGGGAGGGCCATCGAGGAATGACCAAAAGTGCTACCTGAGTGAGCTGGACCACGACCAAGAAGTTTGCGCCCTGGTCCAGGCTCTAGCCCAGCGCCCTAAATTGATAAACCTCCCCATCACCTTCATGGAGGACGACGCCCGCAACGTCCACTTTCCGCACCACGACCCGTTGGTCATAGATGCTCAAATCGCCAACAAGTTGGTGTCCCGCGTGTTGGTGGATGACGGAAATTCCGTCAACCTGTTGTTCAAGCCCGCCTTCATAGCCATTGGCTTGATGGAGGCAGATCTGGCATCCTGCCCGACCCAAATTTACGGCTTCAACGGAGACGCGCTTCTCCCCATGGGGAAGATCCAGTTGCCGGTTACGCTGGGGGGTGAATTGCAGCACTCGTTCAAGTTCTGTACCTTTGTAGTGGTGGACTGCCCCACCGCTTACAACGTCATTTTTGGGCGGCCCGCACTGGTCGAGTTCGGGGCTATCACCTCCATCCGCCATCTTTGCATGAAGTTCCCATGCGACAACGGAGGGGTAGGGACCGTCCGGGGAGACCAAAAGAGCGCCCGGAAGTGCTACCATGTCTCCGCCCGGCCCATATACATGGTCCGAGAGGAGCTCGTTGAACCAGCTCCCCTCCCTCCTGCTGAGAGGATGGTCCAGGAAGAGGACGATCTGGACCCGCGGATAGGGGACGATCGTGTCCTGGAGCCAATGGACGAAATAGAAGAGGTGTGCATCAGCGAAACCGATCCGACCAGGATCATCCAAGTAGGAAAGAGCCTGTCGGCAGACATTCGGGCCGCCGTCATCGCCCAAGTCAAGGGAAACCAAGACCTTCTAGCCTGGTCCCACTCCGACATGACCGGGATCGACCGCAATATCATTTGCCACATGTTAAGTATTGACCCAAACGCGACCCCGGTCCGCCAGAAGCGCAGGCCCTTGGGGACAGAGAGGGCCGAGGCCCTTAAACTGGAGGTTGAGAAGCTGACTTCTATCAACTTCATACGCGAGGCTGTGTACCCCGTGTGGCTGGCCAATCCCGTCCTGGTGCCGAAACCGAACGGAAGCTGGAGAACGTGCATTGACTTCACGGACCTCAACAAAGCCTGTCCGAAGGACTGTTTCCCACTACCCCGGATCGACCAAATGGTGGACAACATGTCTGGATACGAGATCTTGAGCTTCATGGACGCTTACTCCGGCTACAATCAGATATCTATGCACGTGGCTGATCAGGAACATACCAGTTTCCAAACCGACAAGGGCATCTACTGCTACATAGTCATGCCTTTCGGACTCAAGAATGCCGGAGCAACTTACCAAAGGCTCGTCAATCGAATGTTTCGGGCCCAGCTAGGGCGAAACATGGAGGTATACATCGATGATATGCTGGTCAAGTCTAAGACATCCCGGAACCATTCGGACGACTTGGCGGAGGCTTTCGCGGTTATCCGGAAGTTCGGGATGAAGCTGAACCCAAAGAAGTGCACTTTCGGCGTGGCTTCCGGGAAGTTCCTGGGCTTCATAGTGAGTTTCTGGGGAATAGAAGCCAATCCAGACAAGATCAAGGCACTGATCGACATGGCCTCTCCCCGGAGGCACAAGGACGTGCAAAGCCTGACGGGGCAAGTAGCCGCCCTGAGCTGTTTCGTTTCTAAAGCCACGGACAAGTGCGTCCCTTTCTTCAACGTCCTTCGGGGAAGCCAGCGTTTCGAGTGGTCGCCCGAGTACGAAGAGGCCTTTCAAAAGTTGAAAGAACACCTGGCCAAAGCCCCAATCCTGGCGAAACCGGTAGAGGGGGAGCCCCTGTATCTATACCTGGCCATGACCAAGCACGCGATCAGCGCCGCGTTGGTACGAGAGGAAGAAAGGACACAACTCCCGGTATACTATGTGAGCAAGCAGTTACTAGACGCAGAATCTCGATACCCATTGATCGAAAAGTTGACTTTCTGCCTACTGATGGCGTCCCGGAAGCTTCGACCTTACTTCCAGGCCCACGCCATAAAGGTCTTAACCAACCATCCCCTACGACAGGTGTTACAGAAGCCCGAGTCGTCGGGAAGACTCCTGAAGTGGGCCATGGAGCTGAGCCAGTTCGATATATCTTACGTGCCCAGGGTGTCCATCAAAGGACAGGCTCTGGCCGATTTCATCGTCGAATGTTCTGGGATTTCTCCGGAAGACAATATTCCCGCAGCCCCCGCGACACCCTTGTGGAAAATCTTCGTGGACGGAGCCTCGAACGAGAATGGGGCCGGGGCCGGGATCATCTTGGTGTCTCCGCAGGGGCACCAGCTGCAAAATGCCCTCCGTTTCCTGTATAAAGCGTCAAACAACGAAGTGGAGCATGAAGTTGTCCTAGCTGGCCTTCGTTTGGCCCGGGAGGTAGGGGCAGCGAACCTGGAAATTTACAGCAATTCCCAGCTAGTCGTCAGACAAATCTCAGGGGAATATCAGACCAAGGGAGAGAAAATGGCGGCATACGTGACTCAAACGAGGGAAATGCTCCAGACATTTGCAGCGCATTCCATCTGCCAGATCCCCCGGGAGCAGAATGTCTTCGCAGATACACTAGCGAAGCTGGCCACTGACGCAGAGGCCGAGCTGGCCGGACTGGTTCTCGTCAACCATCTCCCCGTCCCGAGCATCAGGGCCCCCGCCGTCCACACCGTCGACCACTCCGCTTCCTGGATGAGACCGCTGATCCGCTACCTGTCCACCGGGGAAGTTCCAAACGACCGGGCCGCAGCCAGGAAACTCCTGTACCAGGCCCACCGGTACGTCATGATGGACGAAAAACTCTACCGCCGGGGGCTATCCATGCCTTACCTCAGGTGCGTGTACGGGACTGAGCTGAGCGCCATCATGCATGAGGTGCATGAAGGTTTTTGCGAAGATCACACTGCTGGGCCCAGTCTGTCCAAGAAGATCCTGTGCCAAGGATACTTCTGGCCAACCATGAAGAAAGACTGTATCGACTACGTCCACAAGTGCGAACAGTGCCAAAGGTACACGAAGGTCCCACGGGCCCCCCCGACAGAGATAACCTTGATGAATAGCCCCTGGCCCTTCGCAGTATGGGGGATCGATCTTGTTGGATCCCTCCTGACCGGGAAAGGAGGGGTAAAGTATGCCATTGTGGCTGTGAACTATTACACAAAATGGGTTGAGGCAGAGCCCATGACCACAATCACCTCCAAAAAGGCCTTAGATTTCGTCATCAACAACATAGTGTGTCGGTATGGCCTCCCCTACAAAATCGTGTCCGACAACGGGAAGCAGTTCGACAGCGCCCACTTCACGGATTTTTGTGAAAGGCACGGTATAGTGAAGAGCTTCTCCGCGGTTGCCAGACCTCAGGCAAACGGGCAGGCAGAAGCCGTGAACAAAATCCTAAAGGGGACACTGAAGAAAAAGCTCCAGGCCTGTAAGAGCAAATGGCCCGAGGAACTCCCCCGAGTACTGTGGGCCTACCGGACGACCGAGAGGACGTCAACCAGACACACCCCCTACTCTATGGTCTATGGATGCGAAGCCGTCATCCCAATCGAAACGACCGTCCCGTCCCATCGATGCGACACGTATGATCCCGCCTAGAACCACGCCTTACTCCAGGAATCGCTAGATCTCATCGAAGAGATCTAGGAAGAGTCGCAAGTGCAGCTGAAGATGTACCAGGGCAAAATCGTGCAGCACTTCAACTCCAGAGTCAAGAGCCGTAAGTTTGGAACCGGCGACCTAGTCCTGTGAAGAGTCTTCCCTGCTACTCAAGATCCGGGAGTGGGGGCTCTGGGCCCTAATTGGGAGGGGCCATATGAGATCCAACACGAGGTATGCCCCGGAACATATCGCTTGAAGCGGCTCGATGGCTCGGAAGTCCCGCGAGCCTGGAATGTGGAGCATCTCCGAAAATACTATCAATAGTCCGGGAGTTTTTCCCAGTTTAATATTTTTGTTGTAAACAATGTACGCCTCAGGGCGAATGTCTTTTTAAACAATGGAAATGACGTGTGCAAAACGTCATAAAGGGCTATTGTCAAAACTATGCTAAATCTTTCTCAAGTGACCCCAGACCTGTCTCCGCTCACTTGCGGGGGGTACCATCCCAGGTATAAGCAAACACCTGGCGAGGCGCAAGCTTAGGCTAGTCCCGGCTCGGACTACAGTCCGGGAGACGTGAGCCCAAGGCCGGTCCCACCCCAGACGAACGACAACCGGGGGTATAAAAGAGGACCACGCCCGAGGCTGGTCCCGCCAGGACTAACGACGTCCGGGGGTATAAAAGAGGACCACACCCGAGGCTGGTCTCGCCCCGGACGAACGACGTCCGGGGGTATAAAATAAAGAGGACCGAGCCCAAGGCCGGTCCCACCCCGGACGAACGACGTCCGGGGGTATAAAAGAGGACCACGCCCGAGGTTGGTCCTGCCCCGGACGAACGATGTCCGGGGATATAAAACAAAGAGGACCGAGCCCAAGGCCGATCCCACCCCGGACGAACGACGTACGGGGGTATAAAAGAGGACCACGCCCGAGGCTGGTCCCGCCCCGGACGAACGACGTCTGGGGGTATAAAACAAAGAGGACTGAGCCCAAGGCCGGTCCTACCCCGGACGAACAACGTCCGGGGGTATAAAAGAGGACCACGCCCGAGGCTGGTCCCGCCCCGGACGAACGACGTCCGGGGGTATAAAACAAAGAGGACCGAGCCCAAGGCCGGTCCCACCCCGGACGAACGACGTCCGGGGGTATAAAAGAGGACCACGCCCGAGGCTGGTCCCGCCCCGGACGAACGACGTCCGAGGGTATAAAATAAAGAGGACCGAGTCAAAGGCCGGTCCCACCCCAGACGAACGACGTCCAGGGATATAAAAGAGGACCACGCCCGAGGCTGGTCCCACCCTGGACGAACGACGTCCGGGGGTATAAAACAAAGAGGACCGAGCCCAAGGCCGGTCCCACCCCGGACGAACAATGTCCGGGGATATAAAAGAGGACCACGCCCGAGGCTGGTCCCACCCGGACGAATGACGTCCGAGAGTATAAAATAAAGAGGACCACGCCCAAGGCTGGTCCCGCGCCCGGAAGAACGATGTCCGGGGGTATAAAAGAGGACCGAGCCCAAGGCCGGTCCCACCCCGGACGAACGACGTCCGGGGTTATAAAGCAGAGGACTGGGCCCCAAAAGCCGATCCCGCCCCGGACGAACGATGTCTGGGGGTATCATGTAAAGAAGGACCGGGACCAAGGTCGGTCCCACCCTAGACAAGTGATGTCCGGGGAAGTAAAATAAAGAGGACGGGGCTCAAGGCTCGTCCGATCCGGAAAATTGACGTCCGGGATATAAAAGCATCCGGTTCGTCCCAGGGCAAAGCCAGGGCCTAAAACTGATAAAAGGAGAACATAACTCCAAGTTAAACCAAGCCCCGAGGGCCCTGGACTGGGTGCCAGGATTAGAAACTTGGAAAGTTAGGTCGTTGGGTCTAGTCCAGACCGTTGGAACCGGGACTAAACCCTTGCAATCAGTTAATAGCGGCAACAAAATGAAATTTCTACGTGGAACAATGGAAGGGAGCCTTCGTAAAAATCCAAAGAAGGTAATAGTGTTTTAAATTTAATTACAAGCCAAAAAACACTAATAAAAGTACAAGGCCCGGAGGTCCGCATCCTCCCTCTCCTTGGCCTTGTATTCGGCCCGCTTTGACTCAGGATCAGGGAAGACAAGAAGATTCATACTCTTATCCTTGCACCAGGCCATGTAGATGGCCTCGTCAAAGGTGACATCCAACAGGCCCTCGGCCTCCTCCTTTTTGTGACGGGTCATTTCGTGCGCCGCCTTCTCCTGAAGCAGAGAATCGCCCAGTTCGCAGACTCGGGCTTTCAAGGCCAGGATCTCTTCCTTATCCAGGGCAGACTGTGCCGCGGCCGTCTCCAAGAGCGTCGCCCGTTCATCAGCATCCTTTGTCTTCCGGGATAACTCCTCTTCCAATCAGGCCTTGGCGCGGCCGAGCTCCTCGCGCTCCGCCTTCACACGGGCCACCTCTGCCTGGATGCGGGCCGTCTCCCGGCCAAGAGCCTCCTTGGTAGCCTCCCTCTGATTCACGGCCGCCTCAACCTCCAGCTTGGCCGTCTCCATCTTTATGGCAAGCTCGGCCACCAGATCGGCACTCCTTTGGGACAACAAATCAACCTGGAGCAAAGAAAAGTTAGAAAACGAAACCATCATCAACAAATGAGGGAAGGAGTATAAGAGAAGTAAAATTTACCGCAGTGGCCTGGTGGCAGAGAGCCTAGGAGATGAACAGTACGTCCGGGTTGGCTATCGTGGCGTACCTCTTTAGCTGAAGGTTGGACATGGTGCTCCCAACCTGGTCCAGCAGATCAGCCGCCAGGGGGGCTGTGTCCTGGCCGAGTTTAGGGCGGAAGCCCGCTTCGGCGACTAGCCGGTCCACAATCGGTTGGGGAGCGCTGAACTCGGCAGGACGATCCGAGAATTCAACCTGGCGACGGATCGTCAGGGCCTTGTAAGTGTCGTCCTTCCAGCACCGGCCGTTTTCCCAAGTACGGTTGATCAGCCGGGACTGCTCATCCTGCAGGGCTGACTCCCCCTCCTCGAGAAGAGTCGGGCGTAGGGGAAGAACTGGCGGTGCGGGGATTTCCTTCGCGGTCAGCCGATTCTCCCCATGTGACTCTTCAGTCGAGCCGGCCCGCATCGTCCGGGGCCTCTTCCCGGTGTTGCCTTCTCCGACGTCAGCATCCGGGCCCCTCTTCCCGGAGCTCCGGCTGACAGTCGCGCCCGCCTCCAAATCAATCATGGGGGGAGGGTCGGAGGCGAAGTTTGCAGCAGGCTCCACGCCCTAGAAGGGGACCACGGCCAGAGCTCCTTCGCCTGGACGGAGTTTTGTCCCGGATAGTTCCCCGGTAAGGTAGGGCTCCGGGCCCGTCACCTCGTTTCTCTTCCTAGCCGCCTTCTTGGCCGCCCTGTCCTTGATGAGCCGCCTCATTTCGCTGGCCGGGTTTGACATGTCGGAGTCCTCTGTAAAAGTACAGAAAAAGGAGTTAGGACGATAAACCAAACAGGAAAACACACAAATCAAAGTTAGAAATGACCCGGGACGAACCCTCGTCTAGGCCCCGGGCGAGACTCAATTCCCTTAAAGCAAATGAATGGACCCGATCCCCTATGTCGTCCGGGTTCAAGAAGCCCCCGTACTGGAGGAACCCGGATAAGAACATGAAGACCTCTGAGCCTACAGGGACGGGAACTGAAGGCCTTATCTCCCCATCGGCCCCAAACGCGGGCCCGGGGGTACTAGCCTATCCCTAGCTAAGTCCCCGACTCGGGGAGCATACGTTAAGATTAAAGGGGAGTTACCTCGCCCCGATACGCTAGGCCCGGGAGTCCCGGCGTTTGGTAGGGCATCTTCGAAGAGCTCCTCCAGCTCTTCTGAGGTGGCCGCTTCCGCCGGGGCCTGGCCCTTCTTGCGCTGGGCCGCGTCAGCCCGCGCCGCTCTTACCACAGTGGCAATGTGGTCCAGGGCCAATTGTTCCCGGACGTCGACGTTCTTCTCGCAGGGGATGCCCCGAAGGTTCGGGATAACAGTGGTATGGGTGGCCGCGAGCATCCCAACTAGTCGGAGATTGTCATCCATGACGTAGCCCCCTACGTCCAGATCCTCCGCGGTCAACTTAGAATAAAATCTCCTCCTTTCCAGAATGAACCCGGTAAGGGGAGTTTGAGCAAAGGGCCCTGCCACCCGGAAGATATGATAAGAGACGAGTAGAAAAGATGGATAAAAGAAAGGTCCAGGGAAATACTTACCCACTCGCTGGAAGTCCAGCAACAGTGTGGGGTTCTTGTCCACGAGGAACCCGGACGTCATGAACCAGTAATGCCTGACGTCCGGGGGATGCCTCCAGGAGCTGGTAGGAGCGGGATAACTGCTCCGCGGCTTCAGCCTATAAAAGCCATCCAGGGTCTTGTCCTTGACGTTAACCTGCGGCTCCAGCTTGTAGAAGTACAAGACCTCCGCAGGGGTGGGCTTCGCAATCTCCTTCACGGCGCAAAACACCCGCCATCCAGCGAGTAGAAGGTATGCTTGGGGCAGAAGCTGGAACGGTGCGATTCCCACATACGTCAGGAACCGCAGGAAACGGTGCGCTGATATGGCCAGCACTCCAGGCTCCGAATCCTTCCACGGACGTATGCGCTCGCTCCTCGAGCCTGGCCAGGCGGTTGTGAAAGAGGCCCGGAGTTGATTCGATGCCCAGACACTGCTCCAGGAGCAGCATCATTCGGTAGTTCCGGAACGAGTTGGCAGTCACGTCCATTTCCCACCTGTTGCCCTTAGGCGTCTGGTACTGGGAACGATGACAGGGGCCCTATTGACCTCTTCTTCAGAATGGAGCGTAACTCTCGTTGCCATAACTGACGACCTGGGAACAAAGAAAGAAAAACCAAGCAGTCAGTACCTAAACCCAAGAAAGTCGGTCAAGGTACGGGGAGTCTCCTAAGGACTGCTTGGAGTCCCGTCGGATCAGGTCCGGGACTCCGGAGAGCCCCGAGACCCTGATCGGGAGAGGAGACTACTAAGGCCCGCCCCTTGTCCGGGAGGCATCCGGATACAGAGCAACCCGAACCAGGTAGCCTTCCTAGCAATTTCTAAAGCATAGAGCCTAAACGCACGCATCAAAAGAACATCACAGGTTCATAAAGTCGTCAAGAGAGTTAGGAGAACTTACTGTGAGGTGTCGACCGTAGAAGGTGATGGTTGTCCGACTGTAAGGACGGCAGAACCTCGTTCTTGAAGTGGCGCAGCCGGTACAGTAGTTCGTCGACAGGACAAACCCGAGATGCGTCGTCAGGTAGAAGAGCAGAAGTTGGGGTTCTGGGGAACAGGTGGCGGTGCAGAGCTAGCAGATGGCGGTGTATGTCGTCGGCGATGTCGGACATGCAAAGCTCGAGTAGTGTTTGCGTTTTCTTAAGCTGGTTCGAAGAGGTAAAAGTGCCAAATGTGGTTTTCGTGGGGTATTTATAGTGACCTTAAGCCCTGGCCCACGATCCAACGAACGGGTGTCTCCTCATCGGACGATCAGGAATCGCGCAGGGACATTTATGAGTCCTTTCAGGTTGGATCCTCGCTGTCTTAGATCTGACGGCCCAAGAGTGACGGATGCCAAAGGTCACCCCATCCTACGGTCCACCTCGTCCCAGGGGCATTAATGATGGCCCCCGTGCGAATGGGATGCTTCGAGACGTGCGCTGACACCCTAGCCTAGGCCTAGCGACCCTTGGGAGGGCTAGGCGACCTTTCGAGACCCGTGCAGCAATCACCTGGTGTCACGTGTATCCTTGCCGTAAAGCGGGACAAAGGTAAATGCCCCCGGATCGTGGTAAACGATCCGGGCCAAGCATCCAACCAATGCCGCGGCCCTCTGTCCTGAACCTACGAATTCGGGCAGGAACTGGGGAGGCAACCAAGCGAGCATCGTGGGGACGATGCAACCCTCCTCCTGGCAGACCTAGGCGAAGGCTTGGGGGGTAAATGTTATCCCCATTTCCTGCATGGGCTCAGAGTCCTCGTCCAAGCCCATTTTCAGGGGCCACGTAAGCATGCGGGCCCGGCCCAAGGCCTCTTGGTACGGAGTGTCCAAGGGGAAGGGTATGGACCGGAGATGCATGTCGGGGCCCATTGGAGGGGTCTGGAATGTCCCTCTGGGTCCGTCCTCCGCGACGATAGTCCGGGTGGTGCACAGAGCGTTCGGACCCTCGAGGCCTACACGTCCAGGTCCCAAACCCTGATACGGTCCGGGCCTGTGGTAAACGAAGCGGGACAAAGGTAAACGGACCCGGATCACCTCACCCCCGGTTGAAGGGGCCAAGCGTCCAGGACCCTGAAGCCGCCTCATTCCACGTGGGCGTTGTCCCCACTTTTCACCTGCAGAAAAGGTCACCTCGGGATTGCACGCCGATGTGTCAGGCCTGCGCAGCCAAGTACTCTGACTGGTCTTGTCTCCTGAATCTGCCTCGTGACTCGAAGTGGCCAGACCAAAAGCGTCGTTTTGTCGGGCGAGATGTAGCCCTAAGGTCAACCTGTTGGGCCTTGGCTGGCTTGGAATTTATGTATTTTGTCCCTTTTGTATTAGGCCTCCACTAGAGAGGCCACATATATTCATTTCTCCGATGGGCCTGGGTCGGACTCGGCCCAGACCCAGTGTTCCCCTAAGCCTATAAATATAAGCTACAGAACACTGTAAAAGGGGTCTCCTTTCACCAAAAAGATAGTAACCCTGTCAAAGTATAGAGAGAAAACTCCATTGTAAAAGGTTCTTCAAGCTCTAATAATATAGACTCGTGGACTAAGGCTAGTTAACGCCCCAACTACGTAAAAACCCCGTGTTAATCTTCTGCTTTCATTATAATTATCAGTAAATATTCGTTATTAATAGAGTTGCCGAAAATCTCGGTTAACAATTACCTATGTACCTGAGAATCTTGGCAGTGGTTCTAGGAGTGGGACCGATAAGAACAATTGAAATCTCAAGGTAACTAGTTGAATTCTAAGATTGTAGTTTAGTAGCTTTATTTCTCTCAAAAGTACCATGTAGCATGTGTTATATATACATTATAATTTTATTCTTTCTTTTGTCTTAGGAGCAGGTGGTCATGGTTGCTTGATGCAGGCCATGAAATGAATGAATGCTGGATTTTGGATTGGACTTTGTTTTCTATCTATTCTTTTGAAATTTGAACTTGATTTGTGTTGTTGTAGTCGATTAGACTTAGATTTAATTTGTGTTGTAATGGACTATGGACTATGGACTTTGGACTTTAAGTTTAAACTTTAATCATGTGTTGAGATTTGTGGTTGTAGTCTTTTGGTTTTAACTTTTAATTGGGTTGTGTCTTGGATTGAACTAATAGATATTGGAGTATTAGACTTTTGATGATGTGTTGTGATTTGAGATTATGTTATGCTCTTATGGACCTTTAATTATGTTTCAAACTTTAAAATTTGTAAATGTAATTATGTTCTATATATTTATGTTTTAAAAACGCACAAAAATAGATTCCAACAATCCAAAATTTTTAATTTTTTAACTAAAATTTTCAAAAAAAAAAACAATAATCAATTCGGTTTGGCCGGTTTAACCGACCAAACCGCGGTCCAAAACGGTCGGTTTTTTTTAAACTGGTTTGGTTCGGTCGGTTTTTGGATTGCACCAATCCAGACCGAAAACCGAATTCTGGATTTTTTGTTGTGAAAAAACCGCCCAAACCGACCGTTGCTCACCCCTAATCTGATTAAGTCAATTTTTAATATTAAATTATAATATCCATCAAAAAAATATTACATTATAATAAAAATAGACTCTGTCAGGATTTGTATTTGGATTTTTTTTCCTCACAAAGATAAAGAGAAATAAAAGATGGAAATTACTATAGATTGTCAATTTTTTAGACCAGTCAAAAATAATTCCACCATATATAGGTGAATTAATGACAAAAATTGAGAATTTTTGTTTTAAAGATAAAGTAAATATCTATTAATAGATTAATTGGGCATAGTTCATTATAAGACAATTATATTGGTAGAGCAAAATCAACCAACATAGACTTACCAAGTTGTTTACAATAATCAAAAGAAAAAAAAAACTTCAACCCAATAAATCACAAGTAATCAAGCTTTCAACAAGTACAAAATAAACTAAGTTTTCTTTCTAAATAAGCAAATGACATACCAACCCCACCAGTAAGTACAAGCCAATGATCTTCCAAAAGATAACGAGGAATAACAATTTCATTATTCAAACTAAAATAATACAAAATAAAACAAAGATCTACCAAACTAATGAGAACTAGTGCATAGCATGGATAAATCATGAGATAAGAGATCAATAAACAATTGAATAACACCCACTTCCAGATCTGAAAGAGATTTATCTCAGTATTGTCCAGGATATGCACACTGAGAGAATCTACAAAACCAACACAGCGATAGTGATTAATAAACACCACCATGAAAATAATAAAGCAAGAACTATAATTTGAGAGACTATTCCCAACATGCTAGTCACCATCATCCGCTTATGAACCCAAACCAGACTCCTAGAACCGAACGGGCAACACCATCTCCTTGCCAGCCACCCCAACCACACAGAAGAGACCCTTCGACATCCACCTTCCAACTGCCCCAACCACACGGAAACATCCCAGCCACCCTGTAGCGTCCCAAATTTGCCAATAAGGCTTAGGGCCTTGATTAGTGTGCCTGGAGGACAATAAGTGATTTATTATTATAATATGTGAATTTGTATGAATATGTGATTAGAAATGCACGTTTAGGTGAATTAAATATGCATGTGGGCCTCGTTTTGTTATTAGGGACATGTTTGTAATTTTAGCCCGTTGAGGACATAAATGTGATAATTGTGATACACTTGCGATATATTTGTGTTGCACGATCTAAGACAGTCCTAGGGAGTCGTTAGCTAGAAAGTCACAACGAGGTCAAAAACCTGACTCGGGGCGAGTCGAGGGGTATTTCGAGTATTAGACGTTTTATGGGGTATCGAGTTATGGAAATAAATATTTGGAGATATATTTGAAGATAAAATGTTTATGAGGGAATATTGGAGAAATTTACCATTTTGTCCTCGGGGACCTTTTTGGTACCCCGAGCCTTGAGGTAACCTTAGAGATTAAGTAAATAAAACAAAACCAAAGGAATACTCAGGAACTTGGAGAAACCGACCCAAAACACTCTCTTTCTCTCTCATTTTTCTCTCTCAGCCAAACCAAGGGAAAAGCTAGGAATTAAGTAAGGATTTGAGCTCTTGACTTGGGGATTAACTCAGCATCACTTTGAGGATTCAACAGAGGCTAAGGTAAGCATCAACTGTGATTTTAGCTAGTTAATTCAGTGGTTATTGACTGATTTTCTTAGTTCTTTTGAGGTATTGAAGTTGAAGATTGAATTTTGGGTTTAATGAGTTTTGAAGCTAGAGTTTATTAGGTTTTGCTGTTGGAATCATAGTAAAACTTCTAAGATGATTAAATTAAGTTGTTAGAATGATTTTAGGGGTAATTGGCTTGGTTTTGGTAGAGAAAATGGTGGGTTTTTCTAGGTTCGAGGGGTCGGGCCGCGGAATTGTTCTTGCTGAGCCGCGACCCTTTAGAACATTTGGGCGGCCTGGAAGTGGAGGCGCGCCGCGGCGCCCTATAGGCAAGGTCGTAGCACGTGTAGGCAGAAATGAGGCTGGGCCTCGGGTTGAGCTAGGGGCCGCGGCATGAGTTCTTAGGGCTGCGACGCTTAGTGCCTTTTTGGACTTTAAGGAGGATTTAGGCTCGGGAATCCAAAAGTTATGGCTCGGGATGAATTTTATCACCCGGATTAATAGAATTCAAGGTCCCCAAGATTAAAATTATGACCCAAAGATATTTAATGGATTAGAACTTGATGGATGAATATTGTTGATGCGTTGTGACTATGGTTTCGGCAAGGCTCGGACTAGGGGACTGTGCTCGGGACATCGGTGCTTGGAAAGTTCGGGACACAGGTAAGAAAACTGTTGTACCCGTAGAGCAGGGCACAGCCCTATGTGAGTGTGTTGCAGGGCGTAGCCCACTAAGTGTGTTTAAGTATTTACTTAACTATGCCATATGTGTGTGTATGTGAATAAACAACGATGGCCGGGAACGGCGAAGGCTGAGAACGGAAAGGGGTTGGGGGCAGCGTTTAGCACGCAGAGTGCGAGTTGTCAGGGCGAGACCCTAAAGGATACTTGAGATATCCTCACGGTGTGGATCGTGAACCCAGGGCCTGGTAAAGTACCTGGGATGGCATGGCCGTACGTGTTTAGCCTGATGATGGCTTGATTATATGTTGAATGTGAGATATTCTTATGTTATCTGCTTGTGAGGGTTTTCTTGCTGGGCTTCGGCTCACGGGTGCTCTGTGGTGCAGGTAAGGGCAAGGGGAAAGTCGACCAACCATGAGTATGGAGAGCGTGAAGCGGCGCGTACATGTTTGGTCTGCCTGGCTGCCACGACCAGGGGTATTTTGAGAGATGATTGTACTAAACTTAGATTTTGTCGTTTAGCCGACTCTGGTTATATTTTTGAGTTGTAAATATTTCTAAACAGTATTTTGGGATCCCAAATGTTAAACGCTTTGAATTTCAATGAATGATACCATTTTCAAAGTGTATGACTCTGTTTATGGTTTAATTACACTTTTGTCTTAAAACCTTGATTAGCGAGTTAATTGCACATTTTAAACTCACTTAGTAATGGCTCTAAGGAAGTAGGGTGTTACACACCCGACGCCACCAAGACTGCTATCGCCAGCAATAAGAGCCCAAATCTTCAAACGGGAAAGAGCCAAGATTGAGACGAAACCCAGAAGCAAAGACGGAAGAAAGTCGAGACCTAGACAAAACCCAAAGGCAAAGCCAAGATCTAATTGAGCCTCACCAAATGATGATGACAACAAACTCAGCTAGAGCCCCACCAGAGTCAGAGGTGAACCGACGAAGCTCCCCCCAAGAAGGACTATGCACAAAGGACCTTAGGTTGGTGATGCTTCAGGGAAAACGAGAGCCCTAGGGTTTTTTTGTTGACCAATATATTTTTTAGAATTCTTTTTTAAATAATTAAAATGACTAAAATTTCAATATTGTTATTTATTTTAAATAATAAAAAAATATTACTACTTTCTTTTCTTCTTATTATACCAAATAAATCTAAGGAAATATCAAATTTATCCTCCCCTTCCAATTTTCTTCATACCTCATACTTAATCCATTTTTACATATTTCCATCATTCTTACCAAAGTGTGTAAATGTCTACACTTTTTTATAATTTGTATTATGTTTTCTTTTTTGAGAACTATGTTTTACTTCATTTAAATAATATTTTATCCTATAAAGATGGAGCATTATGTGTATGTTTGTATTGATAAATATTAATTTATTTCATTTTTATCCTATTGTCTCTATATTATTCATAATGGATTGAAACTTCTTGTATATTTGATAGATATTATTCAAATTAAATATGAAATATATTTCTCATTTCTTTCTTCGCTAAAGTCGTCCCAAAAGGTAGTCTCTTTTTCTTTTCTTTTTTCGCAGTCTCTTTTTCCTTATCATACATAATCAGATATGATAACTTTAAAAGGGAAAAATATATAAACGTTACGTAAAGAACAAGCTGGAGTCTTTGGCTATTCCTATGTATTGTGTACTCATATATTTTATCATAGTATAGTTCTTTAAAGAAATTATACCTTAATTAAAATTTAAGCTTAAGAATTTTCAATAAAAGACATAACGAAAATAAATAAATTTGTCTAAATAAATTATTTTATATATGTTATATTATTTTAAATAATATAATACTAGAATAAATAATGTGACAAAATGTGATTCGTCACACAAATATGATTTGTCACACTTTGTAACATATTATTGAAAGTCACAAAATTGGACACATGTGTGTGCTCAAATGTAACATATTTTAGAGTTACAAATTTGTAAATCCCAAAAATTACCTAATAATATGTAGATTGTATGTTACACATTTGAGTTTGGATTTCACAAAATCATTATGAAATATGGTTGTTGGAGACATGTTTTTAACTCTCGTTTGGTGTATGTTGGTTACAAAATCATGTGGGAAAGAGTTTTGGACGTTTTGGAAAAACTGAAAATTTGGATGCTGAAAATTGCTTGTGACCATGACCACTGATTATCCCTAGCCGCGGCCTGGGGGACAGAGGCCAGTGGTCGCAGCCACTGATACTTCTGGGCGCGGCTAGTGAGGCTGACAGCCAAAACTATTTTTCAGTTTTTTTCCAATTTGAACGGTTCTAACATCCTAAGTAACTCTCAAATCTTCTTTTTAATTCCATAAAAATCTAATTAAACATTGGTAATTGTCATGGGGTTGGTGAAATTTGAAATTCAAAGGGTATCTCAAACTCTATAAATAAGAGTCTAATGCTCAATTGTAAGACACACAATTTTCTATCCATAAAGCCCTTGGCTGGAAAATACACTATAGAGGCTTGATAATTCTAAAGAGTTATTTCCTTGAAAGATCCTTTAGTACATTAGAGAATAGGGAGAAATAAGCTTTTGGACAAAGGTCTTGAACCTTGTTCAAGTTGGTGATCCCCACTACTTGTGTGAGTGTGAGATTTTATCTATTGTTCTTCTACCTCTTTTATTTTTTGCTTCTATCTTATATATTTATTTGTATTGTTATGCTTTGAGTTGTATTATCTATTTATTTATCATCTTGTCTATTGTAACATTTTGCTTAGAGTTGTATTTTGGTTTCTCTATTCCCATTGAATATAATTGTATGCCCTAATTTTCCAGCAGGCTATTAGCGAGCTGAGATACGGCCTAATTATATCAGCCACGTGGATCCCCCACGACCGGAACTGTTGTCGTCAGGTCCTACCTCGTTAGCTCGGGGTATCCAAAGGTTCGCCAAGATTACTTAAGGACCGAGTCAGGACTGTGAAGGCCACAGGTCGAGGAGGCATCCAGCTCGTGGTACGAGCTGGAGTTGGAGGCTATGACCTTTTATAAAGTCAACCACGCAAGGTAAACATGCATATATCAGATATCACGTGTCTGATATATCTCTGACTTCTCGGACACGCAGCATGAACGTGCGTATTCAGGCACCCACGACTAGGTTGGGCCGTGCGGCCCATTATCCCCCTTACCTATTGATTAGACCACGCTTCATATGTCAGGTTTTAGGAATTAATCATGAATGTCATAGAAGTGACATGATAGGTAAGAAGGTCACGGGATGACCCCCTTTACCAACTCCCAGGTGCCCTCTCCTATAAATATGGAGACCCTGGGAGTTGCAAAGGGTTGGATCCTATTGTGTAAGGAAATACCCTGTAAAGAATACCAGACATATAGCAATAATATTGGCTGGTGGAGTAGAAAGATTTTAACCTTTGAACCACCTAAAAAATGTAATTGTGTCATCAGTCCATTTAAAGATCTTTCATCTATTTCGGTTCATTGTTAAGCACTAATCACTTCCTCTTATTTTCTTAATTACCTGTTGGCGAAGAACCGCGTCAACAATAATATATTCTTAAAAGTGATTCTTTTTTCATTTCTTAATCAATAGAATTATGCACCAACGCTGTTATTATTGTCGTAATGGAAAATGTGTAAGAAAACCAAGGACACTAGAACTCGACTACTTGACCAACCGGTTCCCCGACCGCAAAAGGAAACTTACCCCCACAGACATGACAGTTGGCAGTTACTATTTAAAGGACCCATCACATATTAAAAGGGAAATTTCATGTGTTTATGCATGATAACACATACTAATTAAAAAAATATGACAAAATTATGTGGCATCTTGAAAATAGGATTTTTTTTACTATAATGCCCCTCTCATTAACTCTTCTCTTTCTCTCTCAACTTGTAACGTCTCAATTTCCCTAATAAGGCTTAGTACCTTGATTAGGGGGTCAGGAGGGCAATAATTGATTTAATTGCATTATTATGTGATAATATGCATGATTGTATGAACCATGTGAGTTATATTATAATATGACTGTATTTGCATGTTTAGGTGTGTTAAGCATGATTGTGGACCCGTTTCTTATTAGAAAGCCATTTTTGTAATTTTGGCATGTTGATGGCATATTTGAATATATATATATATATATATATATAAATATGTGTGTTATATGTTGAGACCACATTATTATGTGGATATATTTAGGTTACTTGGCACGAGACGATCCTAGGGAGCAAGTTAGCGGTTTAGTCATAATGGGGCCAAATACCCAGCTTGGGTGAGTCTAAGGGTATTTTAGTAATTTAGTACATTACCGGGGTTTATCGGGTAATGGAAAATTATTTAGTGACTATTTGAGGATATTGGAGATAACGGAAATTTATGAGGCGTTAATTATAATTAACGGGGAAAAGTGGCAAATGACGGATTTTCCCTAGTGAGCATTAGAGAATAGCTAATGGGCTAAGGGGTAATTTGGTCATTTCTAGCCTAAGGAGGGGATACACTTAGTTAACCCAGAAGCTAGTGGAATGCTTAGAACACTCTCAACACCTCATTCTCTCTCTCTCCCTCACATCCCTTGAGTGAAGTTTTGAATTTTGAAGGGAGTTAGCTTGGAAATTTGAGGCTTGAAGTTGGGAATTTGGTTAGGAGAAACTTAAAGCTTGAATTAAACAACTGAGGTAAGAAGTTCACTCTGTTTTCTTGGTAAATTCCTGCTATGGATTAAGTTTTAGCAAAATTGTAAGCTATGGTTGGGTTTTGATTTGGGTTAGAGATTGGGTTTGTTTTTTGAGGTGTTTGTACTGCTTATGATGTGTTGTTTAGAGTTTTAGACTCTTTTGGGACCTTGGTGCAAGTTTGAGGTGAGATTTTGAGAGTTATGGCTCGGGGAAAATGGTGGAAAAACTCAGTTTTTCTGAGTTCACGTAAGGGCACCGCGATGCTGTTCTTTCGAGTCGCGGCACTGGGGCGGTCCAGGGCAATGTGGCCCTGGCTGGGTGTCACGGCGCCTGTTAGGCTGTGTCGCGACGCTAGACCTTTTTGAGGGGCATTAATTTTGTACTTTTAGGTGATAGGCCCAGGGGCTCAGGGGACGATTTCACCACCCCGTGTGGGGGAATTGGAGGTCCCGAGAGCACGGGATTGGTCCCAGGTTCAATTATGGAATCAAATGGTAATGAGAACGTTATTTGTGGATTGTGACTAGGTTACCGCTAGGGCTCAGGAGAGGATCGTTCTCGGGGGTCGTGCTTGCTTGCTTATTTGCTTGCGCTTGGACCAAAGGTAAGAAAACTGCACCCAATACGTGATGTATGTGATTAGGGCTTGGCCCGATTGTGAGATATAGTTATGGTTAGGGCTCAGGCCCCTGTAGATGTGCATGATTATGATTATGCATCTGATTGTTTGATTAAGCATGTTGAATGCTCTATATCTGGATATTTGCTATATAATGTATGCATCTTTGCATTATCTGATTGATAAAGGCTTGATGTGTGAGTCAAGGATGGAAATAGCGCTGAGCGCTGGTTGAAAGTATTGACTTATAAGTCAGGGGCGGCAATAGCTTGCTGAGCGCTGGTCGTTGTGATTAGGCCTAATTAGGAGCGCATCATAAGCTTGTCCAACCCAATGGTTGTGGAAAATTAAGCGCCAGGTACGCTGGGCAAGCTCCAAGGCTGGTTATACAGAGGATAGGGCAATGGGCCCTGGGGTGACTTATTAGTCCCATATCCTAGGGCTGGGCCCCGGTATGATTATGTAATATTTATTTAGGGCAACGGACCCCGGTGTAACGCTACAGTCACTTATCTTAATAGAATGCATGCATGAGTAGGGTTAATATTGTCAAGCATGCTTATTATGGTTATGTAGTATTTATTTAGAGCAACGGGCTCTGGTGTGACGCTGTAGTCACTTATCTTAATAGAATGAATGCATGCGTAGGGTTATTACTGCTAGACATGCTTATTATGATTATGTAATATTTATTTAGGGCAACAAGCCCCGATGTGACCCTGCAGTCACTTATCTTAATAGAATGCATGCATGAGTAGGGTTATTACTGCTAGGCATGCTTATTATGATTATGTAATATTTAATTAGGGCAACTGGCCTCGGTGTGACGATGAAGTCACTTATCTTAATAGAATGCATGCATGAGTAGAGTTATTACTGCTAGGCATGCTTATTATGATTCTGTAATATGTATTTAGGGCAACGAGCCCCGGTGTGACGATGCATTCACTTATCTTAATGGAATGCATCCATGGGTAGAGTTATTACTGTTAGTCATGCTTATTATGATTCTGTAATATGTTATTAACTACTTACGAGCATGTTTAAGTTTTCTTGCTGAGTCTTGGCTCACGGGTGCTTTGTGGTGCAGGTAAGAGAAAATGGAAGTTGGACCAGCCATGAGTTGGAGAGCTTTGGGGGAGATGTGTACATATGCGGATGCTCGACCACCACGGTCGGGGTTTCTTCGTGGAACTAGGGTTAAACCCTATTTTGCCACTTAGGTTGGCTGTTTGTAACTTTTTGAGTTGTAATTACCTTTTTGGAACTGTAAACAACTTTGTAAATGATCACTACGAGATCTCATGTACAAACTTAACGTTTTAATGAAATACCTATTCATTTTGACCGAAATTTTTAACCCTAAACCGGTAATCACGTTTAGTTACACGTTTATGGCCAAATGACTCGATTAGCGAGCTTAGTACTATTTAAAATATACAGTGTAACGGTCTTAGCTAACAATGGCGTTACACAACTTATCTCTCACACTCTCCATTCATCTCTCTACTATGGCGACACCACCACCACCACCACCACCACCACTACCTCACCATTAAAGCTCTTTTTCTCACTCAAAATTTATTTCTCTATCATTTCTCTTTCGGATCTCTACCCATGACCATCATTTGGATTGAAGTATCATTGAAGCACCTACCGCCGTTAATACCACCATTAAAGTACCCATTGAAGAACTCGTCAAACTTGTGTGTTCTACGTACAAAGACATTTAAGTGAAAATATATGAATTTCCAAAGTTTTCCATAAATTTCAGCCCAAAATATTGAAATTACATCGAAAAAGCATACTTATTTTGAGGATGACCACATCATTTTGTCTTATTTTTTAACTATGTGTTTTCATATGCCTAAAACATGAAATTTCCCAATTAAAAATGGGATGGGTCCCACACCAAAAACAAATCCTTCCAAATTAAGAGCAGTCCACTGGGAGTCCACGTATTTGGTTACAGGATCTTGGCAGCCTGTCGTGCTACCACGTGGCAATAAGGGTTGATGAGACTCTCTTCAGTAATCAGTATTGTGTTGCCTCGGTTTCCTCCAACTATAAAAATATAATTAATCCAAAGTTGAAACGGCGTTTACAGCGTCAAAAGAAAAGAAAAATGAGCAGTAGTTAGCTTAACCATGGTTCAGTTGAGAGTTGATACAGGCTACAGACACGTGTGTGTGAATACGAGTTGTGGTGCCATGGTTGGTGAAGGGCTAGCGACAGCGTCCACCGCCTCTTCTTTCAACGACTTATCGGTTTTGTTGGGTGGGTCCATTTGGACCCACAACAAGTTATTTGTGTCGAAATGATTTTTTTCTTTTTCTTTTTGTTATATTTTTATGTTTTATCTTAAATCAACTCATGGTCTATTAGGTATTTTTTTCTAAAAAATAAATTAATTTTTAAGTTTTGTTTATCATTTGAGTTTTTTTTTTTTTAAAATCTATTATGTTTTTATATCAATTTTACTCTGTATCCTTTTTCAAAAATATAAGTTTCTTTTTTTATAAAGATTCGTTTATTATAATTTTATTTTATTTTTAATTTTACAATTTGGTCATGTAAAATTAATGTTTCTTAAAAAAAACAAAATTGATGATTTTTCCATGTTAGGGAAGCTAATTGCGTTATTAGACAAATGGGTTCTGTTGTAACAGATTGCTGGTTAGTCTTGTGACTCGTATCCTAACTAAGATTGTTATGTAATTAGCAATGTCAGTTGCAGTCGGTTCTTTTCATTATGATTCTGACCTCGTTTGCCTTCTCTTATGTTTGCCTTCTCTTATTTTTAGCTTTTAGGATTAAAACAAATATTTTTTTTAAGAATATTTGAGTTAAAAATAAAAAATAAAACGATTTTTAATGAGATATTTGCGGTGAAAATACTTAAATTATACTAAAAGTTGCACTTATAAGTACCCAGATTTATTTTTTGACAAATTAGTTCAAATAGATATTTGCGGCGAAAGTACCTAAGTTGCACTAAAAGTTGCACTTAAGCATATAAGTATTTAGCATCTAACAGTATTTAGGTAATTAAATACAACTTTTAGCACAACTCAGGTACTTTCGTTGCAAATATTTCTTTAAACCAATATGCTACGTCACCATCTACTGACAAAGTTAACAACAAGTACCTACGGCGGTAGAACTAAAAATTGATCTTGGGTACTTTTGTCGTGAGCTCTCATTTTTCCACACTCAAATCTTCATCTTCATCATTTCATTTTTCTTTATATGTGTTTACTTTGGTCACTCTAAGTTGATATCAATAGCCATGGTGATGGTTCTTCTTCTACTGACAACAATGCTCTAGCTTCCATGCCTCCAATGAACAACGCTCCCACTGCTACGCCATTGGCGCACAATGCTCTTCCGTTCAATTTAAGTCACCTTCTTCCACTGCACATTTGCTTGGATCGCACCAACTATGCCTACTAGCATTCTTTGGTGCTTCCTGGTGTTCGAGCTCACAATCTTGATGGTATACTTCTCGGTACCGTTCCTTCCCTTCCTCCAATATATTGCTGGTGTTCCGAATCCCTATTATTCTTCTTGGCTTAGATTTGATCAATTTCTCATGAGCTAGATGATGAATTAAGTTGTTGAACCAATGCTTGGTTATAAGACTGATTGTACCCCTGCTTATGAGATTTGGATTATGTTTGCTATTGAAATTCCGTATTTTAATGTTACCAACTTTATATTTAATTAAATGCGAAATAAAAGGTTGGTATTGGAACAGATATTCTGTAGCTACAGACAGAGATTCTGTAACTACAGAAATACACAATAGAAGGATGAAACAGAAAAGAAAAAAAAAACACAGTTTTTTTTACGTGGTATCAATATCCTTTCGGATATTACTAGTCCACGCGGCCATGCTCAGAGATAAGATCCATTAATAAAGTTTCTCAAAAATACAAAGTATTTGACTTAAGCAAAGTTTAGACTCCCTCTAATTTTATGCTGCAAGCTTGATGTATTTTCCACTTGATGAATGAACCTTGCTGAAACTTCAAGAACTCGAACTCCCTTCGATTTGCTTGAAGAGTGCTTGCTTCCTCCCGAGGCAAGACTAGGATGAACCTTCTCCCGAAGGTTTTCTCTTTGTTCTTCTCTTTGTTGAATTGTTTCAATACACAAAACACATACAAAGACACAAAATAACAGAGGTATAGTCGAACCACTAACCTCTACAAAATAAACACTATTTTTCTAAAGATGTAAAAGAATAGACCAAAGAGTTAACCTAGACAAGGCTGCTATGGTAAGTATTTATACACAAATATACTCACATAAGACAGACTTTACTAGGTCTGAACGCACACAGCTTACTAGGAAATGTTTCCTTAAATAATCATTCAATTACCTTGAATCATCCAAGATCTAAGGAAACAGACAGACTGTTTGTAGCTACAGATCAATCCGTATCTGAGCTGTCATTGCAAGATCCTATCTTCGGTTTTAATGAGGATCAATCTGATCCTATATGTTGAAATCTAGTCATAAGAATCAGATTGTCAAATGAAATCAGCCAGATATAAAATAAATCAACATTTATTATTTGATTCATATGTTAAAAGCTAAGTATATTGTCAAACCCTCTATAAATAGAATAGATTGATATAATCAGCTTTTTATATAATCATAACAAAAATGTGAACAAAATAAAAATGAAATAACCTTCTATTGAATGCCGAGATTACAAGAAATAAATCAAAAAATATTTTGTCAAATATAATTTGCCAAAAATGGAATTTACAATCTTCCCCTTTGACACTTTGATTGACAAAATATTTTGGATGTAAATACCCAAGAAGAATCTGCAAAGAAGAAATGTTAGAAACAATGAGAGTATACAATACTCCCCCTACACATAAGAGTTACTAACACATAAAACAAACATGTTAACTTCTAAAGAAAAAGTTTAACACAACAACTCCCCCTGAAAATAGGGTCCAGAGTTGGAACTAACAACAAAAATAAACACTACTCCCCCTTTTTGTCTATCAATAGGCCAAAGAAAAACAAAAACAAAAGACAAGACCAAAAAAAAAAAAAAATACAAGGTTCAACAAGATAGAAATACTAATCATGCAGTAAGAAACTTCTGAATTCGAACTGAGGTGTTGAAGAAAGGAAGCTTGGCCTTCCTCCAAGTTACCCAAACAAGTGGTAACTCTGGCAATTTCTGTCCGAGCAGATTGAAAAGTTGGAGCTACAGACGGTGATTCTGAATCTGCAGGAGAAGCAGCACGCACATGTGGCAAAGATATTCTTTTAGGCTGCTTGGAAGATTCAAACTTCTCAGAGGGTTCGAAAGTCATTCTAGACACAGGGGGCTCTTCAGATTCAGTGTCCAAGATCAGCTCCTTCTGTGAAGACAACACTTTATAGATCAAGTTAGGAAAAAGCAAATTTAATTTCCTACAATTTCCCTTGCGCAAGGCCACAATCTGATCTAAAATCATGTTAGCTAGATCAATTTGAGTATCAGTAGTGAGCTTAAATAGCTAGAAGGCTAATTCTTGAGAGACCGCAACCATGTTGGAAGATGGCAACCAATTAGAAAGAGCAAACCTCATTAGTGTAGCATGTTGATATATGAGATGAGCAATATGGACAGTATCATGATTATTCCAAGTAACAGTTTGTCCAATGATTTCAAACAAAACCACATCTTTGTCAAATAGCACCTTGGTGGACTCTACATCTACAGGAAGACTGAGTGCAGCAGCAATATCTTGAGCAGTAAAAGAATACCAATGACCTCTAACATAGACTTTCCCAAACATGCAAGAATTTTTGTCAAGAAATTCATCATTTAGATTAGCATAGAATTCTTTGACCACCCTATAAACATAACCAGTAAAGCCATTTATAGTATTCATCCAACCCCTCTCTTGAACAATTTTTAGAACCCTATAAACCCTATGAGCATCAATATCAAAAATTTTCTCAACAATGAATTTTTGAGAAGCATAAAGACTCATGTGCCTTTCATTGCATTAAAGCAAAAAAAAATGAGAATGTGGAGAAAAATCTTCGAGTTTCTCAGAATTTCAGGCCTTTTTAGAGATAGGAGCAGAGGGAGGAATTTCTAGAGGTCGTTTGCCTGTAGATTTCTGCTTGTCCAGAACAGGGAGCCCTGGAGACACACCTTCAGGTTCTGAAGCTACAGAACGGTCTTTTGAAGGCTCACTTTCATCAGGAGTCTCTTCTTCCTCAGGTTGAGTTCCTGATGGACCCAAAACGGGTATATTTTAAATATTTATAACTCGCAAGCGCACGAATCATATATGGAATATAGTGTTCGTGTAAGCACGAGATCAAACCCAAAGGAGTTGTCTAAAATCGAAAAGAAAACTATTTTAAATCAAAAGTAATAAATTCTAACCTAGCTCCAAAGATTGAAAAGATTTTTGAATAATGAAAATAAAATAAAAGACAATAATATAGAAATTAAAGACAATATATATTACTAATTTAATAATTGTAAACAAGATGGTAAAATAAGATTATTAAGGATTAGAATCCACAAAATTTAAGTTCAATAATATTTATAAGTATATTGATTTCTAAGTTTTAGTAATAGTAGAAATTAATCAAACCATCACTTATTCAAATTAGATATTCTATTTAAGCACAAATTTTCATTAAAATATAGGATTTTTCTTCACTTTTCAAAAATTATAATTTCAAAGTATTTAATGTGAATCAACCTAATGAAATAACAAATAAATCAATGAACATTATTTATAAGGCAAAACATAATATTTTTGTTCTAAGCATTGAATGTGTACAATTTAATGACACATCTTACACAAAGAATATTATGTTTTTGCACTAATGAAGAACAAAGTGTAAATATGAGCTAACAATCCAAAATACATGATATTTAAGATGAAAGAAGATATTTGAAGAAGAAAATCCATAAACTTTATTGCACAAAATGGGAAATCAACACACAACATAAATACTATCTAGTTACAAATTGTTTCATCATCACCTTAATAATCTTAAAAATATTAGAAACTCATAACTAGAATAGAAAATACAAACAAAAAAATTACAAACATAAATAGGAAAATTTGGAGGATGAACCCCCAAATTTTTCCTCTAAAAACACATAGAAAATTTACAACAAAGAAGAAGAAGAAGAAAATGGAGAGGTCTTGAAAGTGTAGAATGTGTAGTATGGTAACCTCCTCCAAAATATGCACACAAATCCCTTATTTATAGCCAAAAAATGAGTATTAAAATAATCAATTTAAATTAATAATAATATGGTAAATAGGGGTAAATTTTAGGATGTAATGATGATGTTTTGTGGTAAAATGTGTAGAAAAGTGGGGTAAAAATGTTGGCATTTTTGACAAAGGGGACAATAGTACATTTTGCTTTTGTTGGGCTCAAGAGGAGAAAAGGTGGTGGTTGGCAGCGGAGGCTTGTTGGGCGTGTGGAGTTTGGAGCAGCTGGGCTCGTCTCAGCTGGGAGCACTTGGCAGGTGGGGAAGAGGGCCTGGCGGATTGGGCCGGTTGGTGCAAACGGGCCCAGGTGGAGTGGAGTATCTGGTTTGGGCCTGGGGGTTTGGGCTGGCCCGTGTGCTTGCTGGTTGGAGGAGAAACGGCTGGAAAGGAGCTACTGGGCGTGGATGGAGCTGCTGGAGGCTGGTTCCAGGCGTGGCTTCGTTGGTGCACGACTGTGAGGGCTGGGGACAGCTGGCGAAGGAGAAGAGCAAGGAGGCTCGGGTGATGTGTTACCTGGGAGGATTGGGCCAGGAGGGCACAGCAGGCCAAGCGAGTGGGCTTTGGCTGGAAGGCTTGGGCCATGGAGAAAAATGCCAACTTTCCTTGCTTTTCCTTAAAATGCCACACTTTTTCTTAATTTTTCTTGGTTTTTCAAACACCAATAATACAATAAACTCCCTACAAAATAAACATAATTAAATCATAATCAAATATTTTCAATTATAAACTAAATCATATTAATTCATTAAAAATATTAATTAAAACTTAATTTAATTTAACATTTAGTTTCAATAAAACAACATTTTTTTACCCCAAACTAAACAACAATAATTTAAATAATTAGCTACAATATTTTACAACAAAATAACTATAAAAACACACAAAAATCTATAAAATTAAAATAAGCCTAATAAATTCAAAATTACTTAAAAACTTAATAAATTACTTAAAAACTCAAGAATTAAGCAACAATTAGCACATAAAAAGTGATAAAATAACTCTTTTTTGTAGAGTTATCAGTTCCTGTATTCAAGCCCTCACTAGGATCAGATTCAGCTTCTGAGTCACTCTTATCGCCACCCTCAGATTCAGTTGTTGACACAGAAGGTGATTTTGCTTTGAGACAAGCAGCCAGGGGAGTTGAGACAGCCACACCACGTTTAGAGCGTCTGTCAAATCGATGAGCAAAGAGCTTTTTAGACGCAAAAGGAGGTGGAGAGGATACTTGTGGGGAGACTTCAGTGCTGGGTTTTGCTCCTCCAGAACCGTCAGACCGAGATGCAGAAACCTCATTTGAAGATGAAGACTTAGGACTTGAGTGCGCAGATGAGGAGGTCTTTTGAGGGTCATCACCACCCAGACCCGGAGTAGCAGAAGCAATTAGAGAGGCGATCTGAGATGGTTTCTCATTCAGGTTAAGGACTTTTTCTCGAGCTTGACCCCTTGTTTTTCCCGAAGGGTTTGCAGTAGCAGGATGGTCGATTGGGGCTTTGACCGAGGGTTTTGCACGAGCAGGACGCCTGGAACTGCCAGTTGATTTTGTTTTAGCCATTCTTGAAAAACAAAAAAACAAAGAATCAGAGAAACCACAAGCACACGAGAAGATAAGGTGAAACTGAGAAGAAGAAACAAGAAAGGAGAGTGATAGATGTGATCGTGGGTTAGGGGTTTAAAAAGAGAACGAGTGGGTAGTTACCTAAAATAAAAAATCAAGAAAAGGAAACTAAGTATGTGCAATAAAGGGACACAAATCAAGTAACTGTCAATTATGAATTTTCTCATTTTTTTTTATTTCCCAAATCTCACACAATCTGATTACCCCAATTAGAAACACCTAAAAAGGAAAACAAAAATTATTAATAAAATAACCATAAAAAAAAACTTACGAGCCGAACCTTCCTTTTTTTTATATTTTGCAAAATTTTATTTTTATCGTTTCTTTTTTAAATTTTCTATCTCTCTTTTTATTATTTTTCCCTTTTTTATTTTAAAAATGACAACAAAAAAGGACAAGACATTTGTCACACTGAGAGCAAAAATGCTAGTTTATGAAATAAAATTAAACCAAGACAAACAAATACAATATTTTTAATGAAGCTCTTAAAATCGGTCAAAATATTTTTTTTGTATTGTTATATATATATATATATATAAACCACAAACCTTGTTAATTTTGCCAACCAATTGAATCAACTATTCTGCTTGCTTTTGTTCCTGATGAAAGAATCAAACTCATAAGAAAATACAAATATTATATTAACAAGCTAATTATCTATTGTACTAAGATCATAAAAGTTATGCAGGAAAATAATTTACTCAGTCACAGATAAATATTTTAAGTAGTTCAATCAGTATGTAACAACATTTGAGACCATGTTTTTATTTATTTGAAAATGTGTCAAGCATTTGTGTGTGAAAGTGAAAGCAAGGAACATTGCCCAAATTTTCAAAGAGACTTTTTCTGAGAATTGTAACCAATGGAGATGCTATCACACTACCTCAATGGTAGCGTGTCCTCTACATAACTGCTAATTACATAGTATCAACTTACTCATAGATGACTTTCACACATTGAGACAGGTAGCTCTATTCTTCCAATGGAGCTCGAAACACATTTTTATATATATTTGTTTTATTAAACAAACAATGGTAGCTTGAACATAACACTGATTGAAAAACTCAAATCTTTCTAGGAGGAGTAAATTAATTTTCCTGAACTAAACTTGTATGAAAAAATGCACTAGAGAAATTAGCAAGTAACATAATAATATGTATTTCTTTTGAGTTTGACAACTTCTTCTGGAACAAGAACAAGACAAGATTTTTTTATCAATACAATCAAGGTAAAAATATCAAGATACACAGGCTACACAATTTTAAATGGAACAAATCCCTAAGGATTTCCTTAGAGAATTAAAGCGGACCGAATCAAGAGCTTTAGTAAAGATATCTGTAATTTGTTTGCTTGTTTCAACATATTCCAAGACTAGAATTTTATTTTCCACAAGCTCTCTAATAAAGTGATGACGGATATCTATGTGCTTAGTGCGTGAGTGTTGAACAAGATTTTTTGAAATATTTATAGCACTAGTGTTGTCAGAAAAAATGGTTAAAGTTTTCAAATCAAATCCATAGTCTACCATCATTAGTTTCATCCATAACAATTGGGTACAACAACTACCCGCGTCAATGTACTCAGCTTCTGCAGTTGACAGAGAAATTGAGTTTTGTTTTTTTGCTATGCCATGAAACAAGATTGTTTCCCAGATAGAAACATCATCCACTAGTGCTTTTTCGATCATCAGCATTACCTGCCCAGTCAGCATCACTGAAACAAACCAAGTTAGAATTGGTATCCTTGGAAAACTGAATCCAAAAATCAAGAGTGTTATTTACATAGCGAATGATTCTTTTCACAGCAGTAATATGAGACTCCATGGGATTTCCTTGATAACGAGCACACACACCAACACTAAAACAAATATCAGGACGACTAGCAGTAAGATAAAGTAAACTACCAATCATACTTCTGTATAGTGTTGGATCTACCTTTACTCCATGTTCATCTTTGGATAATTTTACTATTGTACTGATTGGAGTATTGGTATGTTTGGCATTTTCAAGACCAGATTTTTTCACCAATTTTTTTGCATATTTACTTTGTGAAACAAAAGTACCATTCTCAGATTGCTTAACCTGAAGACCCAAAAAATAGGTGAGTTCACCTACCATACTCATTTCAAATTCATCTTGCATTTGCTGAACAAAAACCTACACTTCAGAGTTAGATGTAGAACCAAAGACTATATCATCAACATAAATTTGAGCAACAATAACATCAGAATTCATGTTTTTGATAAACAGTGTCTTGTCTACACCACCACTTTGATAACCATGCGAAATTAGAAATTGAGTTAAACGCTCATACCAAGCTCGTGGAGCTTGTTTTAAACCATATAATGCTTTGTCTAATTTGTAAACATGGTTAGGAAAATGAAGGTCCTCAAACCCTTTAGGTTGCTTAACAAAAGCTTCTTCATTCAAAATGCCATTTAAAAATGCGGACTTAACATCCATTTGGTGCAATTTAAATCCAATAACACAAGCAATAGATAGAAGTAACCTTATCGATTCAAGTCTTGCCACTGGTGAAAATGTTTCATCAAAATCAATACCTTCAACTTGTGTGTATCCTTGAGCCACCAATCTTGCTTTGTTCCTCACAATGGTGCCAAATTCATCACTCTTGTTTTTGAATTTCAATTTTGTTCCAATGACATTGGCATGGCTCGGTCTAGGAACAAGAGTCCAAACTTCATTGCGAGAAAACTGATCCAACTCCTCTTGCATTGCATGAATCCATGATTCATCCGTCAAAGCTTCCTTCACATTTTTAGGCTCAAAAGATGAAGTAAAACATGAAAATTGAACCAAATTTGCATACCTTCTTCGAGTAACCATGCTTTCTTCCATATTTCCAAGAATGAGGTCAGTAGGGTGATTATTTTTTACTCTGGAAGATGGTTCTTTCTGAACTGGATTTGTGATGATGTTTGGTGTTTGATTTGTTTCATTCTCTGATGTAGAATCTGGAAAATCATCAGTTGTAGCTACAAAATTACAGCCTTAACTTTTGCTTAGTCACACTTTCGTTTTAAAAACCTCGCTTAGCGAGTTAATTGCACAAAGTTTTTTTTTAAAACTCACTTGGTAACGGCTCTAAGGAAGTAGGGCGTTACAACGCCGGTGCTATGTACCAAAGGTTAGTAAATAGAATGTTCGCAAACCAGATCGGGAAGAACATGGAAGTGTACGTTGATGACATGCTAGTCAAGTCATAGACTGCCGATAACCATGTTTCCAACCTGGAAGAATGCTTCAAGATACTACGGGAGTATGGCATGAGGCTTAATCCGCAGAAGTGCACTTTTGGAGGCGCATCGGGAAAATTCCTGGGTTTCATCGTCAATACCCGAGGAATTGAGGCAAACCCCGACAAGATCAGGTCATTGCTTGAGCTTCCCTCACCCAGGTCGCGCAAAGATGTCCAAGGCCTGACAGGAAGGGTGGCAGCCCTAAATTAGTTTATTTCAAAATCCATCGATAAGTGCTTGCCATTCTACAACCTGCTCTGAGGAAATAAGAAGTTCGAATGGACAGAAGAGTGCGAAAGCGCTTTCCTCGACCTGAAGGCACATCTGGCCGAGCCACCCGTATTATCCAAACCAAAAGCAGGAGAGCCTCTTTTTCTCTACTTAGCTGTCACAGAGGATGCAGCTAGTGCCATATTGGTCCGAGAAGAAGACCGGGTTCAGAGACCTGTCTATTACATCAGCAAGAGACTTCTCGGAGCTGAATCCCGGTACCCGTTGATGGAGAAATTGGCGTTCTGCCTTATCATGGCCTCTCGAAAGCTCAGGCCATACTTCCAGTCCCACTCAGTACATGTCATAACCGATCAGCCTTTAAGGCAGGTTTTGCAAAAACTTGAAGCATCAGGACGTTTGCTAAAGTGGGCTATCGAACTCAGTCAGTTCGAGATTTTGTACACCCCACGAATTGCTATAAAAATTCAGGCCCTGGCCGATTTTGTAGTAGAGTGCACAGGATTCCGGGAGGATCCTGCAGAAGACTCACCCCAGGTCACCTCGGCCCAGGCGTCGTGGAGGATCTTCGTGGATGGTTCATCCAATGAGAACGGCTCCGGGGCTGGAATCATTTTAATATCCCCTGAGGGACATAGATTCCACTCAGCGCTGAGATTCAGATTCAAGGCCTCCAACAACGAGGCCAAATACGAAACTTTGCTGGCCGGGCTAAGAATAGCCCAGGAGCTGAAGGCGAGCTCCGTCCAGTGCTTCAGTGACTCCCAGCTCGTGGTAAACCAGGTTCTGGGTGAATATCAGGCATGAGGACCCAAGATGGCTGCCTACCTAGCAAAGGTAAAAGTGGAACTGTCCGCGTTTGGGCGAGGCTCAATCGATAAGATACCTCGGGAGCAGAACGCTAACGCAGACGCTCTTGCCAAGCTCGCCACCTCCGGGGAGACGGAGGCTCTGGGGTTAGTTCCGGTAGAGTTCTTGGAAAAACCAAGTATAGAAGAAGCCCAGGCGGAGGTCGAGATGATTGACGCTAGGCCGACCTGGATGACCCCCATCCTTGAGTATCTCACAGAGGGGAAACTACCTGAAGGGCGTAATGATGCACGGCGGGTACTGTACCAGGCCCCAAGGTATACGGTGGTAGACGGGGTGCTATACCGACATGGGCACTCCCTACCTCTCCTATGATGTGTTCTTCCAGGCGAAGCAAAGGCCATCCTGCAGGAAGTGCATGAGGGTTTTTGCGAAGATCACACGGGGGGGCAAAGCTTGGCCCTAAAGGTCCTGAGGCAAGGATATTACTGGCCCACTCTGTCCAAGGATTTGATCTCGTATGTCAAGAAGTGCGACAAGTGCCAGCGATTCGCCACCGTTGCCCGAGCTCCCCCGGCTGAGCTAAAGATGATCTCGTCCCCATGGCCGTTTGCAGTTTGGGGGATCGAATTGGTTGGCGCCCTCCCTACTGGAAAAGGCGGGGTCCGTTACGCCGTGGTGGCCATCGACTACTTTACGAAGTGGGCTGAGGCAGAACCTTTGGCAACAATAACTTCCAAAAATGTCCTCGACTTCGTTGTTAAGAGCATTATCTGCTGATTCGGGTTGCCCAAGAAAATCGTTTCCGACAATGGGACTCAGTTCGACAGCGACCTCTTCACCGAATTTTGCGAAAGGTACGGAATTGTGAAAAGTTTCTCCTCCGTGGCCTATCCTCAGGCGAATGGCCAGTTCGAGGCCGTCAACAAGACGTTAAAGGTGAGCCTCAAGAAGAGACTAGATGAAGCGAAGGGGGTCTGGCCAGAAAAGCTCCCCCAGGTTCTGTGGGCATACTGGACCTCGCATCGGACTCCTACGGGTCATACTCCTTTCTCCCTGACCTTTGGGAGTGAGGCAGTCCTCCCTGTGGAGATTAAGGTACTTTCGCATAGGGTCCAGGCATATGACCAGGACCGCAACCACGAGCTACTTTACACTTCCCTCGACTTGGTTGATGAAAGACGAGAAGATTCGCAACTCCAGCTCGCACATTACCAGCAAAAAATCACTCGTTATTTCAACTCAAAAGTCAAAAAGCGCGCCTTTAACATTGGCGACCTGGTCCTCAGGAGGGTTTTCTTAGCCGGTAAGGATCCCAAAGATGGAGTATTGGGACCGAACTGGGAAGGGCCATATCAAATCATCGAGGTCATTAAAGAAGGAACTTACAAATTAGCTCGGCTTCATGGAGGGGCAGTCCCACGAACTTAGAACGCCATCCATTTGAAGAGATATTATCAATGATTCCCTTGTAAGGCCTAAAAGGCTATTTTTTATGTATTAAGCAATGAGAATTAACTTTTCATTTATGATTGTACATGTTTACAAGTGTAATCTAAAGTAACCACGAAAGACCCTTTCCCAGTTACTTGGGGGGCATATGGTGCCTGGATATAACCAGGTCTCCTTAAAAGGCTTAGAAGTTAATTCAAATCGATTGATCGTTGTTATTCTTAAAGAGCACGAGATATTGATAAAAATTAACGCGAACTAAGTTGTACCCTAGATATAACCAGGTCATAAAACTTAGAAGTTAATTTGAATCGATTGATCGTTGTTTTTCTTAAAGAGCACGAGATATTGATAAAAGTTAGCACGAACTAAGTTTTCAAATTAAGTTCCTGGACATAACCAGGTCATAAAACTTGGAAGTTAATTTAAATCGATTGATCGTTGTTTTTCTTAAAGAGCACGAGATATTGATAAAAGTTAACACGAACTAAGTTTTCAAACTAAGTTCCTGGATATAACCAGGTCACAAAACTTAGAAGTTAATTTAAATTGATTGATCGTTGTTTTTCTTAAAGAGCATGAGATATTGATAAAGATTAACACGAACTAAGTTTTCAAACTAAGTTCCTGGATATAACCAGGTCAAAAAACTTAGAAGTTAATTTAAATCGATTGATCGTTGTTTTTCTTAAAGAGCACGAGATATTGATAAAGATTAACACGAACTAAGTTTTCAAACTAAGCTGTACCCTGGATATAACCAGGTCATAAAACTTAGAAGTTAATTTAAATCGATTGATTGTTGTTTTTCTTAAAGAGCACGAGATATTGATAAAAGTTAACACGAACTAAGTTTTCAAATTAAGTTCCTGGACATAACCAGGTCATAAAACTTAGAAGTTAATTTAAATCGATTGATCATTGTTTTTCTTAAAGAGCACGAGATATTGATAAAAATTAACACGAACTAAGTTTTCAAATTAAGTTCCTGGACATAACCAGGTCATAAAACTTGGAAGTTAATTTAAATCGATTGATCGTTGTTTTTCTTAAAGAGCAAGAGATATTGATAAAAATTAACACGAACTAAGTTTTCAAATTAAGTTCCTGGACATAACCAGGTCATAAAACTTAGAAGTTAATTTAAATCGATTGATCGTTGTTTTTCTTAAAAAGCACGAGATATTGATAAAATTAACGCGAACTGAGTTTTTCAAAATAGTAACTAAAGTGCGTAAAGACAAAAGGAAATAAATAAATTAAAAATAAAATTGATAGTTAGATTGTCTCGAGGTGGAAACACCTCATGCAAAAGTTACACAAAAAAATAATAAGAATAATAAAAGAGTGGATGCAAAATGGAAAGGCCCTAGGCTCCACCAGTCGGCCCCGTGGAGGTCGCCATCTCGCCCTCCTGCTCAACCGCGCTGGAGACTTCCCCGGTCTCAGAAGGTGCATCTTTCTAGAGGCGAGCTTTAAACCCCTCCAGCAAGGGCTCCCAGACGTCCGCTCCTAAGAAGGAGAAATCACCGTCCGAGTTGTAGACCCAGCAGTGGTAGAGCATGTCCTCCATGGCGGTGCTGGAGGCTGTCTTCTCGGCTTCCAGGGCAGCCTTGGCCTCCTCGGCCCCAGCCTTCACAGTGTCTAGCTCTGCTCGCTCAGCGGTGAGGGCGGCTTTGGTTGCCTCGACCTCTTGAAGCTTGGGACGAGCTTCTTCTAGCTCGGCCTGCGTGGCCGCCAGGGCATCCTTAGCCGTCTGCAAGGAAGTCTAGTGGGTGGCCACAACCGCCTGATGCTCGCCCCTCATATCCTCGAGCTGGGCCTTGGTCCTGGCTATGCTCCTGTGAAGGGCCAAGGCGCTCTGCAAAAATGGAGAGGCAACTGCCTTAAGAAAAAGAGAAGGGAGAAAGGAAAAACAGGGCAAGGTGTGCTAATCAAAGATCACAAAAGGATAAGGTCATCTTACCGTTAGGGCCATGCCCAATGAAGATTCCAGCACGCCCACTGGGCTCCTTGTTTCGATGGCCCGTAGCTTCCTCTCGTTCAAGCGGTAGAAGTGGTTGACGGCGTAGTTCGCCGTCTCGTACACCATCCCCCTAAAGACATCTGGGATCTTCTCCAGATCCTGGGGGTCCACCGGGATGCGTACCTTGGGAGGCACAATCGCCGAAGCCCCGAGCTCCGCCCCTGTGTCCCGGATAAAGGTCGGAGCTCACGGAGGGGGTGGGGGCATGCTCCCCCCTGCAGCAGGAGGTGTAGTTTCCTCGACTTGGGTGGATGGGAGCTGCTCTTTCTCCTTTGCAAGAGACTTGGTTGGAGTCCCGGCGGCTTTCTTCGCCATCCGGAGCTTCTTCATTTTGGGCCCAGAGGCCCCAGCTGAGGAGTTCCCCCCGGTGAACACAGCCCGCAGATTCTTTCCCCCGGACTAAGACATATCCTCTGGCAAAACAAAGATATGGTTACTACACAAGTTAGCAGTCATGCAAAAACAAAAACAAAAGAAAAAAAAAGGCGAAATTCAAGTATATATATATACTAAAGGGAATCCTACCCCCCGAGCTAGAAGAAGAATCTATGGTTACGACCATCGGCCCCGGAGCTTCTGCGGGGTAATCTAAGGCAATTATTTCTCGAGCTGGCGCAGGTTCTGGATCCGAGGCTGTCTCAGGACTAGACTCTTCTACGTATTGCCTAAGGCCTGGAGCTACGACACCCTCCCGGAGTGATGGCCATGACCGAAGGTTAGTCCCATACTCCTCGAATAGGACCGACCTAAAAGCTAGGGTGTTGTCTACGACTATGGTACCCCTAAGGCGGCTACTTTCGTAGTCCAGCACGAGCTGGTCGACGCAGTGGAGCAGGGTTTCATCGAAGTCTGGGTCACTTCGATGACTTTGGATGATCTATCTGGGATTGAACCTAGCTAGTCGGGGGTCTGCAGTGGCCCTCTCTAAGTTCCTAAACATGTAAGGGTTACCTTGGCCGGAGGGACCTGCAGCTGCTCTGGACCGGATCCTCTCCTCATCCGTTCTTTGGGCGACCTCCAATGCCTGCTTCCTCGTCCTCACGAGGGGCACCTCGTCCTCCTCGTCCTCACGAGGGGCACCTCGTCCTCCTCGTCCTCCTCATCCTCATCCCTTACAGCCCCTCCACGATGATAGGCCTCATATCGCGAGTTGGGGGAAGCACCCGGGGCCTCCTCAGGTTCAGAGTCTGGCCTGGGGAGATCAGCTTACAGGCCAGCATCGTCTCGTCTGTCATGAGCTGACAATAGTGCTTTTCACTGGGGGGCAAGCTCGCCAGTGTCTCGTACTGGCTCCCGAGGATCACAGACTTCTCTGTCCTCGCGAAGATAGCTGCAGAATTAATCCAAGTCAGAAATGGATATAGGGGGAGCAAACCGATACTTAACTTATGAGCTAAGATTGAAAGGCACTTACGAGGACGGTTGAAGTAATGCAGCTCGCAGTTTCGAAACCCCGTTGACATAAAGAATTGATCTTTGAAGTCGTTGGGGTGGCTGGGCAGCTCGATGACCGCAGCCGTGTTGGGGAACCGGGTTAAGTAATAGAACCCGTCACCTCGTCCCCGCTGCTCCGGGCTAGCCTTGAGGCAGAAGAAATACAGAATGTCTGCAGGAGTGGGGACCTCCCACTCCTGTTTCAAGAACAAGTATCTTAACCCTGCCAACAAATGGTAAGAGTTGGGGGGGAGCTGGAATGGGGCCAACCTCACGTAGTTAAGGAAATCAGCGAAGTACTGGTCCAACGGGAGGAAGGCCCCCGCCTTGAGATGTTCGTCACTCCAGGCCGAGAACACCTCATTAAACGGCGCGCAGCTCCGCTCGCCTTCTAAGGGAGGCCGGGCAATCATGGTTCCTCTCCCCAGCTCGATGTTATGGGAGAGGAATATTTTGTTTACCCTCGCCTGGTGAGTAATCTTCGAGACGATCCTCTCCGCCTCAAAGAATGCGTCGGGGGCCACCTCGAGCTCTCGTTCCACTGCTGGCCCGAAGTTGGGAATCGAGGATTCGGCCATCACCTCATTTCCCTTGTTTTGTTGGGAGGACGAGCTGCCTGCGGACTTCTTGGGAGCGTTCTTCTTGGGTCCCATTTAGTCGCCTAGCGAACAAAAAGAAGAAATTTTAGAAGAAGGCGACCTAAAAAATGGAGAAAAATCTGAATGTGTTTCCTTGACACGAGCTGAGGTAAGCCTAGCCCGTGGAGAGTGAGACCACGCGGTTCTATGAACACGCGCCTGTGCTCCCAACAGATCCCCGATTACTCAGAATTCGTGTGTCAGGAGGGTCAGGATAGAGTTTGCCTTGGAAGGAAAGTTTCAGTAGGAGAGGCAAAACCGCCTGTGAAGCGTGTCCCCTAAGCTACCCGGTTTTGCACTCAAAATACTGGGTACCTTAAACCAGCATACCTAAAATCCTACCCAGAAAATTTCCCCAGAAAATGCACCCTATAAACAATGCTCCTAAGTGGTTTTCTACTGCAAACGATACCCTAACCTAAAAGGCTTTTACCCTTCATGCCCACAAAAAACCAACAAAACCTTGCATGTGGCTACAGTAAATATTTACCTAAGCTACAGTGAAAAATAATTTCAAAACATGCACAGTCAGGAGACTTACAGAATGTTCTGGTTGAGAAGAGGATGAAGGGATCGCCTAGGTTGGGGCTTCGTCGAAGTAGTTGATTCCAAAGCTTCAAAGGGGCCCTTACACCTGAACTTCTTGAGTGTTGGGAATGGCAGCCGGAAAGAAGAGGGTTTTTTCTTTTGAAAATGAAGAGAGAAGAAGAGGAAAATTTATGAAAAATTTCAAATGAACGGGTGGCCCATGCGTAAGGTGGCCACCCCTTTTATATACGTGAAGGGCCACATGAGAAGGGCCGTTGGATTGCCCTGATGTGGGATCCAAGGCTCTCCACTCAAAAGACGAAATGACGGCTGAGTATAGGCTAGGCCATTAAATGCGGTTCTCGGAAGACGTACCGTCACCAACCACGATGTTCCACATATTCAGCGCCTGCGTAAAATGTGGAATATGAAGAGTTCATGGGGAAGCCTAAAAGCCCCTACTGTGGCCCTATGCGACATTGTGTACCACGAGCAGGGGCTTGGGGGGCAAATGTATGCCCTGGTTCTCCCACAGGCTGTTAGCAAGCTGAGATACAGCCTAATCATGAGATACGGCCTAATCATGTCTACCACGTGGACATCCCCAAGACCGGAGCTGCCACTCGAAAGATCCTACCTCCTCAGCTCGAGGTAACCTAAGGGTTCACCAAGATTAGACTGAGTTTGGACTCTGAAGGCCACAGGTCGAGGGAAGCATCCAGCTCATGGTACGAGCTAGAGTTGGAGCTGTGACCTTTTATAAAGTCAACCACGCAAGGTAAATGTGCATATATCAGACATCATGTGTCTGATATATCCCTGACTTCTCGAACACGCAGCATGAACGTGCGCATTCAGACACCCACGACTGGGTTGGGCTGTGCGGCCCATTATCCCCCTTACCTATTGATTAGACCACACTTCATGTGTCAGGTTTTAGGAATTAATCATGAATGTCACAGAGTTAACATGATAGGTAAGAAGGTCACGGGATGACCTTCTTACCAACTCCCAGGTGCCCTCTCCTATAAATATGGAGACCCTGGGAGTTGCAAAGGGTTGGACTCTATTGTGTAAGAAATACCCTGTAAAAGAATACCAAGCATATAGCAATAATATTGATTGGTGGAGTAGAAGGATTTTAACCTTTGAACCACCTAAAAACGTAGTTGTGTCACCAGCCCATTTCTAAAAAGATCATTCATCTATTTCGGTTCAACATAAGCACTAATCCCTTCCTCTTATTTTCTTAATTACCTGTTGGGGAAGAACCGCGTCAACAAGCATATACCAGCATGCATATCCAGATATTCTCAGATACAGATATATTCACAATGATAATATGTTCGTTAATAAGGGTCTAAGCCCCATCCACAACTTGGGTGCAGTTTTTTTACCTCGAGTCTCGTGCTGAAGGTGTCCTAAGCACGATCCTCTATCCCGAGCCTTAACGGTAACCCTAGTCACAAAGGGACAATGGATAACCATAAAAATATAAATCATATAAAAGCTTCAGAATAATATACTAGCCTATGGGACCTCGATTTCTACTAAACCGGGTTGTAGAATTCGTCCAAAGCGTTTAGGTTTAAGTTCCTGAGCTAAAAAAACTATTTTGGCTAAGTCTCCCTATGCAAGCCATGACTTGGCCTTGAGGGTCGCGACGCGCCCCTAATTAGAGGCTCCCAGCCCTAAATCCCCAGCGACATGTGCTGCGACTTGGCCCTTAGGGTCGCGGTGCGACTACGAAAACAGGGAACTCCCAAGGCTTATGGGTTCACGCAGGCTGCAGCGCGATCCCACGAACCTTGAATTCCTAGCTCCTTCTTGCATTTTCCCCCAAACACAAAGCCACCAGAATTCAACCTACACACATGTACTAAAGCCATAATTGAGTCTAGAACTCTCAATAATACATCATAAACAACACATATGATCTATGATACTTGCTCAAACTACCCTAAATCCCAAAATCAGAAACTAACTAAGCATCCCTAAGCATATCATTACACCATGAATTCAACAGATCAAGGTTTATAATCTTACCTCAGTAGAAATTTTGATCCTCAACTCTCCCCTCTTCTACTCCTTGCTTGATTCCCCAATTTCCAACCTCAATTTCTAAGCTTTCTCTTCAAAATTCCTAAGTGCACCAAAGCTTTAGAGAAAGAGAGAGAAGAACGTGAGAGTGAGAGAGTTATGGGATTGTCTGGATGTTTCTGGCTAACTCCTGTGGTTTTTCCTAAGTATATCCCCTAATACAAAGACCAAAATACCCCTAGTGCTATCTCAGCTCCTTATTGCCTCTAAGGGGAAGCCCATCATTTTACCACCTTTCCCGCTAATCCTCAAATGGTCCTATAAGTTCCCAATTAATCCCAACGTGCCCAACTAGTCACCAAATAATTGTCCGTTAACCAATAAATCCCAAATATACGTTAAGTTTTCCAAAATACCCGTAGGCTCACCCCGAGCTGGGTATTAGACCCCGTTGTGACTATTGTGCTAATCCGCTCATTAGGATCGCCTCGAGCCGAATACTACAAATATATCCACATAATAATGTGGTCTCAATCACTTAACACATATAATAACATTTATGCCCTCAATGGGCCAAAATTACAAATATGCCTTTGTTAACACGAACAAGCCCACATGCATATTTAATACACATAAACATGCATATATATATATTCATATATTCATATTATCATATAAATCATGTATGCCATGTAGTCACACATTTAATCAATCAATTTCACACACACACACACACACACACACACACACACACACACACACACACACATATATATATATATATCCAATTATGCCCTCCTGACACACTAATCAAGACACTAAGCCTTAATAACATTTTTGGGACGTTACAAATTCATTTTAATTATTTATTTCATAAAACATTGCTCAAAATATATGCTTTAAAAAACACTAATCCTAACAACCTCAGCCCAACAACCCGATACAAAAGGCCCCCGAAGTCTCTTCTGCCCCGGTCTCAGAGAGTTCTTACTTCGAGGTCGAATACTACAAGAGTTCTGTCACCTCCACGAGATAGATCTCAGACATCATGTCTCGCATGGACAAAAACTACCCAGCAAATTGGTGTGTCAACATGCCAACTCTGACGAAAGAGGCTGTTTTGCTCCTGTTGAAGACCACGCAGAGAGAAAAGTTAAGTTTGCGACTTTGAGTCGCGAGCATATGCGAGCTGGGGCGTTGCTGCCCTTAAATGAGTATTTCAAGAAGTTCACAGACTATGTCGGTATCACCCCCTTCCAGCCCCAGTCCAAATCCTACAGGGTCCTTACGCCATTGAAGTCTCTTTACCACGAGAAGAAGTAGGATGGACCCTCGGTACACGAGATTTTGTATCTTTTTTGCCTGAAAAGCAACCCCTCCTGAGCTCACGGTGGGGATGCATCTATTACCTGTCGAGCAATCCAAGGGAGAGAAGACTGTTTGAGGACATACCTAATCATCCTCCAAACTTCAAGAAAATCTTCTTCTGGACAGACGGGCTCAATCCGTTCATATTTTACTATTTTCAACAAATCCGTAAGTATCATTTCGCACTATTCTTCTTGAATTCTTTCATTTCAAGCTCAAAATCCTCATAAAAGTTACTTTTGAAACTAATTACCACCGTCCAAAGCCCACCAAGGCAATGAAGAACCACAAGGAAGAAATCTTGAGACTCATATATGGTCAGCGGTCCCTCAACTACCTCCTACATGAAGATAAGCTCCGTCTATGCGGTCTCCTTGGTGTAGGGGAGTCTACGGACGTCGCCAGGACTCATAAGTACATAAGGTGGGAAGATGTCCCTATTTCAGATGCTAAGCTTCCATCCAAAAGGAAGCACTTAAGCTCACGTTCTCGGGCCTCTATCCCTCGCCTAGTTGAACCTTTAGGCTCGGGAAATGAAACACAAGACGAGGCCTCTCCATACTTATCTGATGAAGGCAAAGTTATGTTAGACCTCTCTATGTGGTCTCCAATCCTTCTAAAACAAGAACCCAACGTCGTAGCCCTTTTTAATGATCCCTAGAACAATTTTATGACCTGGTCGGGGGTAGATCTTAAGGTGGATAGGGATGATAGTTGGTTAGGAACATACCAAACCATGTATAACATAAGTGAGGTTTTGGAAGGGATAGCTGTCCAGTATGGGACAAATGAGTATAGGGATTTATCAAGGATGTCCCCTAATTATCGAGAAGGAACTCCGTTAGAATCATCTGAAGATAGAGGGGATATTCCAGTTAGGTTTATTTTACTTAGAAATTCCAATATTTTTTCTCAAACATGATCAAGTACTAATGTTTGTTTTCCTTTTTTCAGATGAGATGAGTTCAGACATTGATAACATCCTTAGCCAGCCCACCATGTCAAAGGGGTCTAGGTGCAACCAAGTGTCCTCGAAGGGAGCTCGTTTTTCAAAGGTCACCAAAACGACCAAGGCGACCCCAGCGGCCTCGGGGCAGGCTGAGTCAGGCCCTGTCACTGTTCCTCCAGTGCTCCCGGAGGTTATTGTTCTTCCTCCCTTATGCCAATGAAGGAAACTTGTTCTTCCTACACTCCAATCTAGGATCGCAAACTCACAATCGCAACCTATGTTCCCGAGTTCATGGTCAACTATGCTGCCGATACCTCATGAGTTGAACTGAGTTCAGATGCCTTGATCTGCATGGGCCAATGCTTCAGCAACCTCGGGGCTCCCCAGTGGGAGTTCGTAACAGGCTGTGAGAATGCCAACACTCTTTTTGACAAGAGTGGAAAGCTGTTCTCTTCGGTAAGTTTTTCCATAAAGATTGATAAACTTTGTGTTTAACGCCAAAGTCTTTGTTTCTTGATTTTTAATATTTGTTCTCAATTACAGGCCTTCCTTGCCTTTGTTCAACAAAACTACATCTTGGACCGCGAGGTCTCAATGAGGAAGGTGCATGCTCAAAGTGCCAAGGAGGCAGAGATCAAGTTCGAAGAGGACCTTAAGAAGGCACAAAAGGTGTTGGAAGCAAAAGAGCTGGAGCTCAAGAGGGCACAACAAGAGCTAGAGGCAAAAGACCTGGAGCTTAAGAGGGCCCAAGAGCTAAATTCCAAGCTTGAGGAGGACAAGAAGATAACTTATGAGTTCATTGAGAGCGAGAAAGCTCGTCTTCTCGATGAATTCAGGAACAAAAAGGATAACATCATCGACATTTTAATGTATTGTATCTGGGCCAAGAATCCCAACCTCGATACCAGTTTCCTAGCTTGCAAGTAGACCGAGTATGTCGACAGGTGGCAGGTTCGTTTGGAAGAGGAGGAGGCCAGGCTCGAAGCTCAGGAGGCTACAAAGGCTAAGGAGCAAGCCGGATCGGTGGATGTCGGAGCCGCCAATCCATGAAGATCCAAACATGGGCTGTGACCCATGGTATTTTTTTTTTTGTAATTATCATTTTTGTTTCCCTTGGGGCAAAGAAAATTTATAGCTCGAGCTTGAGATATTTTTATTATCTTGTGAATGCTTTACTTTAATGGTAGTTGTTATGCTTTTAATTTCCTAGCTTGAAAACCTTTTTGCACATCATCTACCTTTAGCTTTTTGCCTTAGTATTATGCATCATATTTCTGTATCAAAATCTTTCGAGCTTATTACTAAGGGCTTGTTTTTATGCTTGTTTACTCACACAAGTACATGTTTGAGCTTAAGTTCGAATTTCCATGTAATCATACATAGTTCATCCGATTGCCCATTTTCGTCCTCGTTGTGTTCAAGGTCTAATGCTACTTATACCATGCATTTAAAAGCACTTATTGGCATGTAGTCTCGTTAGTCTAGTTATTTCTCGCATAATAATAGTAACTTTCCTCATCCTCGAGTATGGTCTCAAGGTTGCGAAGTCGAAACTCATTTTGCAAAAAATTACAGTACTATCTCAATTTATGAATATTGTTAATCAATCTAGAATTCCAACTTTATCCTCGTATCGATTTATTTGTGCTGGTTAATCCACACTCATAATGAAGTTAAGCATGTGCTTGGTTATTGGTCCACGCACTTATATTTATTTTCGTGCTTGGTTAGCAATCTATGCACTTATATTTATTTTTATTTTTGCTATATTTTTTAAGCTTACGGTATGAATGTATACCACTTATGCCCCCCTAAATTTATAGGATTGAGAAATCTTAGGTTATTGAACATTGAGAGCTTGCGAAAAATAACAAATAAAAATAAATAAAATGAATTAACATTTTTATTGAGAAGAGTAATTGATCATTTGGTAGACGTAACAGCTAGTCACGAGCTCATGTCTTTCATGGACGCATATTCTAGATATAACCAGATCACGATGAACCCTACAGACCAAGAGCATACCAGCTTCATGACTGAGCATAACAAATATACTGCTACAAAGTTATGCCATTCGGGCTAAAGAATGTCGGTGCAACATACCAACGATCAGTCAACAAAATGTTCATTAACCAGATCGGGAAAAACATGTAGGTGTATGTCGATGATATGCTCCTTAAATCAAAGACTTCCAGTAACCATGTGTCCGACCTGGAAGAGTGTTTTGGCGTACTAAGGAGGTACGCCATGAAGTTAAACCCCCAGAAGTGCACTTTTTGAGTCTCGTCGGGAAAGTTTATGGGGTTTATACTCAACACAAGGGGGATAGAGGAAAATAAAAAGAAAATCAGATCGTTATTGGAAATGCCTTTGCCTAGGTTGCGTAAGGAAGTACAAAGTTTAACTAGAAAAGTGGCGGCCTTAAACCACTTCTTTTTAAAATCCATTGACAAGTGTGTCCTATTTTACAACTTGCTCAGAGGAAACAAAAAGTTGGAGTGGACCAAAGAATGCAAACAGGTGTTTCATGACCTGAAAGCTCACCTAGCTGAACCCCCCGTACAATCGAAACCGACAGCTGGAGAATGTTTGCTTCTATATCTGGATGTGACGGAAAATGCGGTTAGTGATGTGTTAGTTTGAGAGGAGAATCAAGTCCAGAAACCAGTGTACTACGTAAGTAAAAGACTTCTGGGAGTTGATTCCCGATATCCTTTAATAGAAAAGCTTGAGTTCTGTCTTGTTTTGGCTTTAAGGAAGCTCAAACTATACTTTCAGTCTACACCATCCACATCTTATACGATCAATCTTTAAGGTAGGTCTTGCAAAAGCCTGAAACATCAAGATTCCTACTAAAGTGGGCCATCGAACTCAGCCAGTTCAAGATACTGTATATGCCATGCATAATGATCAAGAGTCAAGCCTCGCTGACTTCGTGGCTGAGTGAATAGGTTTTCAGGATGAGTCGATGAAAGAACCAGTGTAGGAGTTGTGGAAAAACTTCATTGATGGATCCTCTAACGAGAACGGATCAGAGGCTAGGATAATTTTGATCTCACTTGAGGGGCATCGATTCCATACAGCTCTCAGGTTTGGGTTTGAAGCATCCAACAACGAAGCCGAGTACAAAGCCTTACTGGCAGAAATAAGGGTGGCAAAAGAACTAAAAGCAAAGGCGATCCAATGTTATAGTGATTCCTAGCTCGTGGTTAATCAAATATTGGGGGAGTATCAAGCTCGCGGTATTAAAATGGCAGATTACTTAGCTAAGGTTAAATGTGAGTTGTCTGAATTTGAGTTCTGCTCCGTTGAACAAGTACCTCGTGAACAGAATTCTAACGTAGATGTTTTAGCTGGGCTTGCCACCACTAAAGAGGTGGATACACTGAAAAAAGTCCCGATGGAGTTCTTGGAACAACCGACCATAATAGTAGAATTGCTTGAGGTCAGAATGATTAACATAAAACTGACCTCGGTGACCCCCATAGTTGAATACCTCACAAATCGGAAGGATGCAAGAAAATTGCTATATCAAGCTTTGTGGTATATTATGGTTGAAGGGACCCTATATCGACGATGGCAATCACTACCTCTCTTGCGGTGTGTTCTACCCAAAGAAGCACAGATTATCCTGTAGGAAATACACGAAGGCTTCTGCAGAGATCATGCTGGGGGAAAAACTTTGCTCTAAAGATATTGAGACAGGGCTATTTTAGGCCTACGCTGAAAAAGGATTCGGTCTCATACGTGCAGAAATGCGACAAGTGCCAACATTTCACCACCATTTCTCGGGTAGCACCTATCATTAGTATGGGGAATTGACTTGATTGGTTCTTTACCTACAGGAAAAGGAGGAGTTTGTTATGCAATTGTTGCCATCGACTACTTCACAAAATGGGCCGAGGCCGAGCCTTTGACGACTATAACCTTGAAGAGAGTCCTGGATTTGTTGTAAAGAACATCATATGTTGCTTCAGGCTCTTAAAGAAAATCATATCAGACAACAGAACTCAGTTCAATAGCGACCTCTTCACAAACTTTTGTGAGAAATACGGTATAACCAAGAGTTTCTCGTCAGTAGCATACCCGCAGGCTAATGGGAAAGTCAAGGCTGTAAACAAAGCCCTAAAGGCGAGCATATAGAAACGATTAGATGAAGCCAAGGGATTGTGGCCCGAGCAGCTCCCACAGGTGCTTTAGGCCTATAGAACCTCACACCGTGCCTCCATAGGACACACTCCTTTTTCTCTGACTTTCGGGAGTGAGGCGCTAATAATGACACACAAACATAAAACCTTTGTTCTAGATCAGAACCACGAGCTACTTAGCGCATTCCTGGATCTGATTGAGGAAAAACGAGAAGAGTCACAATTGCAGCTCGCCCAATATCAGTAGAGAATCACTCGCTACTTCAACTCGAAGGTGAAAGGTCGCATAATCATACTAGGTGATTTAGTTAGCAGAAGGGTGTTTTTGGCAAGTAAAGATCCCAAGGATGGTGTGTTAGGACGAATCTGGGAAGGACCATACCAGATCGTGGAAATCCTATGAGAAGGGACCTTTAAACTAGCCTGGTTAAATGGAGAAATAGTCCCACGGACCTGGATTGCCTTGCACCTTAAAAAATACTATCAATAGTAATTGACATAGTTAATTTTTTCTTTAATGTTCCATGAAAGGCTTATTTATAAAAGTCACTTCGTCTCAATAACATTGGATTTTTACATAGAACCAATATTTTTATCTTATTCTTATAAAGAATCACATGCTCATTTTGTAAAAGCGACCTAGAATATGCATTAGTTCTGGTCGCTTGGGGGGAACATAACCGAAGAGCTCTTAAAAGAGTAACATATTCAGATAAAATTTGAAACTTAGAATTTGGAAAAACTTAGAATTTGGAAAAATTGATTCTTCAACGACATTTTAAAGCTAGGATTTTCAAAGTAATTCTGAATATGAACTAAGTTGGGAAATTTCTAAGAGTAAAACAAAACCTAGAAGACAACTAGGAAACCTTGGATATAACCAAGTCCAAGGTCTGAACCTTAACAGGTACAATGTTATTAAGCTGCTAAAACTCCTGGACATAACCAGGTCCGAGGCCTAATTCCTAACAGGCATAACACAATTAGGCAGGAAAATTCTTGCGTATTACATGGATATCGACTAAATTGTTTAGCCGAGCCATCAAAAACCTATCACAATCTAAAGACAACCCCTACGATTTTGAGTGTGGAAGAATTAAAAATTCATAAAACACGAGAAAATAAAAAATTAAGGGGAAAAAATAGATCACAAATTGACAAACATGTACTAAAAAGTATATAGTTATCTCGAGGAGAAAAAACTTCGATCTGAGCCCGAAGGCGATTGTTTCAGTCCTTAGGACTTAATTTCAGGACAAAGAGTAAAATAAACAAAATAAAAGCATCACTGAGCTCCGTCAACTTGCTCGAGTGATGTCACCTCCTTGCCATGCCCGTCAGCACTCAGAAGGCTCATGTGAGAAGTGATTCTTGAACCTGGTAATATAAGGTCCCCAAAACTCCAGCTCCATGAAGGAAAAATCCTCGTCCCAGTTAAAAGCCCATCACCGGTAGAGCATCTCCTCCAGGGAATTTGTTGAGTCTGCAATCTCAAGCCTCGCCTTCTCAGCCTCCTCCTTGGCTTTGGCCTCGACCTCAAATAGCTTGTTCTTAAGCATGTCGACCTCGTCAAGTTACTTTTTGAGGTTATAAATCTTGGCCTTCAACTAGTCCCGTCGTTGTCTCACCTCCATGACCTAGTCTTTAGAAATCCATTCATTCTCCTTGGAGGCGGCCAGGGCGGCCTTGGCAATTTGCTCGTTCTCTTGGGAGGTGGCCAGGGTGGCCTTGGCAATCCGCTCGTTCTCTTGGGAGGCGGCCAGGGCAGCTTGGAGCTCCTCCCTCCTAGATTGAGATCGAGCAATACCGTGAAGTTGAACTAGGAAAAACTACAAAGGGAAATATAGATCAAGGTTAGTTCATGAAAGAAGAATAAGAAGAAGTACAATAAGAGTAGTGAAGGTGACTCACAGTGAGGTTCATTCCCATGCCAGAATCTAAAACATCTTTAGAAGAACACTCCTCCATAGCCCTTAGGTCCTTAACGTTGGCTCTATATGCGTGGCCCACCATATTTTTTGCCATCTCATATATAGTACCTCAAAATGCTTCTAGGATCCTTGCCAGCTCGAGTGGTTTCACCGGGATCTGAACGGAGGGGACTTTTCCCTGAATAACCTCAGGAACCGAAGAAGGGACATGCCAAGGAAGAGAGGAGGAACCTCAAGAACGGTAACTGCCATTACCGGAACTGGGGGCTGAGTTTGTTGTTATTGTTCCTGGGTGGAGTTGGCACCTTTATCTTTGACAGGAGATTCGGTGGAAGTCCTGGACTTGGAAGCATTTTTCTTCGATACTCTAGCCTTTTTTATCATGGGTCTAGCTCCGACCCCACTAGCCTTAAAGGAACCCTTCAAACTCAAGGCACCCGTCAAATCCATCTCTTCACCTACAAATGAATGAGTAGAAGATTCAGATACAAGAAATGGTTAGTCAAAATAATACAAGGAAAAGAACAGAGCAAGAACCCTACCCTCCGCTAGAGGAGGAAACTACTATGATCGGCTCAGGGTTACGAAACGTACTGGGTAAAACCTCTAACTCATGGATTATCAGGGGAGGGGGAGACTCTAATATTATTATGTCTTGGGTCCTATGAGGTTCATGCTCTTAAATCAAGCTGGACTCATCTACGGGCTGCCTGAAATCGGGGGAAAATATGCCCTGACGTAGGGAAGGCCACGTCCTACGATTCGTACCATAAAGTGGAGGGTATTGTCTACCACAACAGTGCATCTAGGGTAGCTATGGTCGTAGCGTACCACCAGATGATCCACACATTGGAGGAGGGTTGTGTTTAGGTTTGGGTTAATTGGGTGTCGATCGGATTAGCCTAAAACTGGTAGCATCCCAGTTTAATATTCTATAGGTGTTACCTTGGCCAGAAGTGCCGGCTGCTGCCCCAGACTCAGCTCGGTCTAGGTCAGGATATTGCCCATCCTTAGGAGTTCTTCTCTTGTGCACCAGCGGCGCCACCTCTTCTTCCTCCTTGGTGTCTTCAAAGGTGGGGAGAATTTCTTGAGGAGGAGGGAGCTCAGGGGGCGGACCTCGGGCTTTGATGGCCAACGTTTGATCTTTACTGATCAGATGACAGGCCACCATGGTAGCATCGTTCACTACCGCTCGAAACTCTTTCTCCTTTGGAGGAATATGAGACAGTGTCTCGTACTCATCCCCAAGGATCTTAGATCGCTTTGTCCTCTTGTATATAACTGCACATAGAAGCAACTTAGTTAGAAGGGTTAAACTCAATAAGAAATGTATTCATGTATGAAATTCGAAAAGTTAGGAAACTTACAAGGACTATTGAAGTACTAGTGAGTGCAATTCTTGAACCCATTTGACATAAAGAATTGATCTTTATAGTCATTTGGGTGGTTGGGGAGGTCGATGACGAAGGTGGTGCTGGGGAATTAATTGATGTAGTAAAAACCACTACCTTGCCCCTTCTGCTCAGGATTGGCCTTGAGGCAGAAGAAGTGCATAATATCGACCGGGGTGGGGACCTCCCACTCATGCTTCAAAAATAAATACTTGAGCCCCACCAAAAGTCGATATGAGTTTGGGAGTAGCTGGAATGGAGCCAGTTCGACGTAGTTTAAAAAGTCTATGAAGTATTGGTCTCGAGGGAGGAAAGCACCTGCTTTCAGGTGCTCATCACTCCATGCCCTACAGTCATTTTAAAATGGGGCGCAGCTCCGCTCTCCTTCCAGCGGAGGTCATGCAACGAGGCAGTCGGGTCCCATCTCAATCCTGTGGCTCAGCAAAATCTTATTCACCTTGCCTTGGGTCGTTATTCGAGACACGATGTGCTCGACCTCAAAAAGGCATCAAGATCTACTACGATCTCGCTCTCCATCACTGGGCCAAAGTGGGGGAAAGTAGTTTCGGACGCGATCTGCTTGCCCTTATTTTTTCTCTAAGAAGAATAGCCTGCAACGTTTTTCTTTTGTTGGGCCATGATCTAGCTCGCCTAGCGAAAAAGTGGCCTAATTAATAGCAACCTAAAACAAAGCCTAGCTACAATGATAAAGTTACGATCATTCAAGGATTTGAATGCGGTTTATTTAATCCAAAATCTATGTGAGCTAAGTTATATCCTAGCACCAATGCGTGTTTCCATGCGTAGTCTTGAGCCACACACTATAAACTCAGGAAATCCCCTAATACTTCGGGATTCGCGTGTCAGACCCACTACTTTTTTCGAAGGCGGTTTCATGCAAAACTGCTCAGGGAATCGTCTCCCTTAAGCTACCCAGAATTGAACCTAAAAACCCTTAAATTTCCTATGCATAAACAAGCAACCCATATGCTTAATCATATGCCACACCCTTTCAAAACCCAAAAATCAACCCATTTCTTACGCACATTGTTTCAAATCAAACCTAATATTGTGTTTTTTTGCCTATCTCCAATCTCTATTGAGCCCAAACATACCCAAAGTAAGAGACTGTGTTGAATTTTTTTTTTGAAGTAAAATGAACTTATTGGAAATAAGAGCGAGAAATTTAAACCAAGTATAGAAACACTTACAGTTCAGATGGTTGATCGAGGGAAATAGTGATACCTCCGATGAGAGTCGCCTGAGAACTTCAGAAGAATGGGAGAATGGCGAAGGGTTCTGAATGTTTCGAGAAGAGCATGGAAATTTTTTGAATGCAAATGTGGTGAAGTTCAGGCCTAACCTTCCTATTAATACATAAGCTTCGGGAATTAATATGGGCCATCCGATCAGGTTAGCTTGGGATCCAAAGGCCAAGATTAAATGACCCCCGCGGTGGCAAAATTTTTACAGGACAATTGTCACAGTCCTCGAAACCTGAACAGACGCCAATTATAGACGACCACATGTTTGACACTCGAGTAGTGGGTGAACACGATTTCACATGATAGAAGCCTGAAAGCCCCTACAACGTGTGTAAAAAAATGACGTCATGCACAAGCATGAGCTTGGGGGAAAATGTTGCACCCCAAAATAAGTGTGGATTCAATCACTTAGCTAGGGGATACAGCTGGCAGATAAACACATGGGGGAAGCAGGCGAGCATAACATCTAGCTAACTTTGATGTAAGTAGCTTGAGTTAAGACTTGACAGTGCACCATACAAATAATCTCCAGATCGCCTCTCAGGACAGTAACCTAGTTCAAGACAAGTAATGATTAGGTCGCCTTATGGATACTTTGAACTTGATCCGAACTAAATTCCGTTCACTCTTCGATCTCTAGCTTAGGGAAACCTGGTCATGATGCACAATGATGTTAGGAACGAGTTTCCTAATACGCAGCGGAATGGTGGTGGGTTGGCCCAATGTACAACAACATTTTTGTAACATATTTAAACTAACTTTAAATATGCAGATCCATTAATATACATACATTAATCATAAGCAAGTAAATAGAAAACATACCTCTTGATAGCTATCAAGTGTCCTTGCTATCTTTTCATAATTTGAATGAACTTCCTATCCAAGCTGCTCCCAGGTACTCACACCAAGATCTTCCACAACATTCTCTACACCTCAAGAAGTGTGTGGGCACTTAGAGAGAATATTTATATTGAAAGAAAGAAAAAAAAAGAGAAAAGAGAAAAGAGAAAAGAAAAAAATGATGAAAGATATTTCAATACACTCCCAATATGAGTACATAAGAAAAATCAAGTTTGGGGGAGTGTAGTTATTATTGAAAAAAAATGTTAAAAAATAAATATATATCTCTCTAAAGAAAAAAAAAGTAAGAGAGAGGATTATGGGATTGTATTCTTATGGAAATAAAGTTGGTGAGTTTTGGTCATGTGCTTATAGTAAAGTGAGCTTAAAAATACATCATTCATCTACCTTTACCTAAGCTATCGTTACAAGCCTATAAAAGTCCTATTGATTCTTATGCATATCATGATTTATATTAGTGGAGAATAGCAAGTAAGTGAGCTTATGGAATTATTTGGTTTGAATGGATCAATTGAAAATAAATTTGATGAGCATATTTGATTTCAAATTCATTTGTTTAATGATCATTAGTTGATAATCCAAAATGTTAGTAGACTAAGGTGTGTTGATGAAGTGTTTTGATCAAAATTCTAGATTGAACAAACTGTTGAGTAGTTTTTTTTAGAATTATATGATTAACATTCATGATTTTGAGGCATAATTGTTGTTGTTGGTATAGTTCATGTTGTTAGAATTTAGGATTGTTTTGAGTCCTTTCTTCGAAGGCGAACAAAGAGTAAGTTTGGGGGAGTTCGATAACTTCATTTTAGGGTCATTTTAGAAGGTGTTTTTGTGGTAATCTTGAGTGTTTATGTGTGTTTTGTGCAAGATTACGCTTTTCTTTGTCTTTGTTGTAGGTTGGTGTGATGAATCATGGGAAAAATGCAAACATAAGCTAAAATGGTGGGAAAATGAGGCTTTTGGCGGTTATTGGACTAAAAATGATACCAAGGATGCTTAAAGGACGGGTTTTGATGAAGAGATGAGCTGAACGATAAAATCTGAGATTTTTTTTAATTAAATTCGCGACTTGGACTTATGAGTGGCGACTTGAGGTGAAGTTAGAGGCGCATATGTATGCTGGAAAGAGTTAGTGTCACGACTTGGGCTTACAAGTCGCGACTCAAGAGGGAAACAGAGGCTTAGCTAAGGGGAAATGCAGACTCGGGCCGCGACTTGAGAATCTTAAGTTGCGGCGCCTGAGGTCATTATACGAAAAGAAAAGGCCTTAAATAGACACAGGCCGCGACTCAGAAAAGGCCAAGTCGTGGCCCGCACAAGGAAAAACTCAGGTTGTTTTAATTTTTTACTATAAATTCGTGTTTAGGGTTTAATTAAGTCATTAGGTCAGTTTTTAATTACGTTTTTAGAGACTAATTGTGGTTCTTAGGCTAACTATTCTGCGATTTCATATTTTATTTTTCTTCAAGTTTATGAATCTTATGTTTTTGAATAATTATTTTGTTGATTTAGTCATGTCTGATATGAACTAAACCATTTTTATCTAGGGTTTAATGTAGTTGGATTTCTATCTAATTGAATTATGATGTTCTTTTGATTTTTCTTCTCCATTCTAATCTATATAATGTGTGTTTAATGCTAGTATATACTTGATCACTATTTACTTGATTTAATGATTTTGATTCAAAATTCGAAAGATGAGAATTGAATATGCTATCATTATATAGACATAGGTTGCATATTGGATGAAAGTATCTGTATGTCTTGTGTAGTAATTAGGTTTCCATGCTTAATGCCTTCTATATGTTTAAGTTTATCACAAAGATGTAGAAAACCTGCATATAGGCTGAGATCTTATATCTTGAAAAATAATAGGAATCAATTTATGTTAACCTACTATTAGAATATAGAGAAAGAAATCCAGAATTGATTAATACAATTAGTAGAATGAAAAGTTGGTGAAATTAACACCCTAGGTCTTTTTTCTAGTGATTTAAATCTTTTATTTAGTTGTTTTTGTTTAAAGTATTTTTTCAAATTTAAAATTAAATTCAAAAATCAAATTCTTAGTTGCCAAATAGTTATTTAAAGAACAATTAGTGGTACTTGGAAAATAGTCTTCGTGGGAACGATACTCTATTTATAATCTATATTACTTGAATCAATTGTGTACATGTGCGTATATACATATTTTCACGATCAATTTTTTGGCGCCGTTGCCGGGGACTAAATATGATGCATGAATGTAACAATTAAAACACATATATGAACATTTACTATTCCACAATAAAACTACCCAACAAAGAAAGTGCCACCTTAGGGTTGATCAAGTAAAATTCAAATAGTTTATAAGACAATCTTATCTTTATTATTTAAAACTTAATATAACTCTTTAAACTATCTTTTAAAAATAAAGTATCGCTGGTTTGGTCAAGATGCAATTATCCACTGTAAAAGCTTAATTTCATCTTTGTAAGTGTAACCCATTATTTTAGAAGTCATCACTAAACTTAGAGAGTGTCGCCTTAGGGTCGGTTAAGCCTAAAATACACCACTCCTGCCTATCTTCATAAGAAGTCAACCTTGATATTAATATGTCTAGAAAGCTTCCTTAGGGGGACGAAAACAAAGCCACCTCGAAGCCCTATTCATATCCCATGGTGTTGTACTAATAATGGAGACCATAGGTCACATTGAGATGTTCACCTTCTCCCACTTACTATTTTAGAAATAATGTATTTTATTAAACTATTCAATTAATTTCAAATTAATTACTACTTGATTAATAACCCTATGAATGTAATTAATTATAAAATACATTTAATTATAAAAGAGCATGTTTCTACAATTAATGTGATCAAGATAATTACCCATTACATTATTCTAACTTTACTAAAACACTTTTTTTTTTTTTTTTAAAAATAAAGTTGGTTATCTTAAAGGCCTATAATAACTATTGCCTTTATTATAATGTGAGTTTCCAAGTTTTAACTAATTTAATACTTAGTAGTTTAAATGCAATTGATTTCTCCAAAACAATTCACATAAAGAGATAGGACAATTCTAAATAGTCATGTTTCTAAAAGATGCATGATTAATGAAAACTATATGGGGTTTCATGAATGACATGTAATAGACTAATACATGATCATGTTATCAATCAAACATTAACTAACATTTATTTAAATAAATCCAATAAATAAATAAATATACAATAAATGATGAATCGAGTAATTTTAGGTATTATTAAATTTACAACCTTTGAATAAATAGAAATAAAATGATAAAATAGCCTTTATGTGGTTTTCAAGACTCCAAGAATGCTTCTCCTCTCCTTTAGGCTTTCTTGTTAATCTTTAGGAATTTGTTAGGCCCAACTAATTAATTAGAAACTAACTTTCCAATTAATTTATTTAATTAAAACTAACTTTTAATTAAATAATCATTTTTGTCATCTTTTTAATTTAGATGAATTTAATTAATTAAATAATCAAATTCAAATAATTATTTAAACTTAAGTTAAAATCTTAACTAACTAAAATATATTATTTTTTTCTAATAAAAATAAAATAAGATAATTAAACTTTTAAATTCAAGTATTTTAAAAATTAATTAAAGAAAAGATAATTTCTCAAAAATAGGATCTAACTTGGGCACCAAGAATGGTGCCCTAGATCACTAGGGTCGGTGCCTACAAGGTGAGCTAAGGGGCTCAGGTGGCTAGCGCACGTAGGTGGGCGCGCAGACAGCTGGGGAGCCGCACGATGCATGGGCGTGGGCTGGCTACTGGTGCATAGGGCGCGGGTGCACAGGGTTAGGCTAGGGCTGGGTGACACACACATAAGGGGAGCCCGAGGCTCGCACGTGCGTAGGTGGGATGGAGCATGGGCTCATGCTCGCACATGTGGGGCAGCTGCGGGGATCTCACTGGGTGCCTCCAAGGTGCATGGCTCAAGTCCTTTTTTTCCTTTTTCTTTTTCTTGTGTACAGATTTTTGAGATGTTAATTTTAAAAATAAAATTTACAAAAAACCTATAACCTTTATGACTTACACAAGATCTAGAAATTCAAATTCCTAACCCAGTAGCACAATATAATTAACGATCCATAATTCAACCATACATTCAAAAAACATATCCATCAATTCAATTTATATATCAACATATATGTAACAAATGCAAGAAACCCACACAACATATACTATATATATAAATATATATGTAGACTGCCCTAGTACCAATTGTTGTTATTAAAAGTGTAAATCAGAGATATGCAGCGAAAATTGGGTTTTAAATTTTTTTATTAATACTAGCCAGGATCATACAAATAGATTAAAGATTACCTCTTGAAGCCTATAAAGTATCCACGAATATATTTGTATAAATCAACGATCTTCCAATCTAGATTCTGAAAGCTCACACCTTGATATTCCAGACCAATCCTCAAACACACAAGGACGTGTGTGGGCACGTAGGATTCAAAAGGTTGACTTAGGACTCTCTAGATGTACTCAACACATGAGATCTAGAGAGGTTTGATTGAGAGAAGATGTATTGGATAGTTTTTCAGGTTTAGAAAAAACTATCGCTTTCTTTTCAGAGAGAGAGTCTGACATTCAATGAAAACCACTTGTTATTCTTGAAAAATATCGCTTCTTTTCATGTTTATAAAGATAATTAACTAATTTAATTAATCTTTATTTTATTTAAAATAAAATTGATCAGTTATAACCTATTTAATTATTTAATTTAAATCATATTTAAAAAAGAAAAAATAAATATATATAATTAAATAAACAAATTATTTAAAATTCAAAGTTCAAATCCTAGGGATAGGAAATCCCTGAGTGTGGCGCCACTCATTGTGCAATATAGTGAGTGTGTCGACATCACCATTAGGGTTATCCCTAATTTTCTCATTTGTTTATTTAATTAATATTTAAGACAATATATCTATCATAAAATAAATATTACTTAATTCAAAATTAACTTTATCTTAAAATATCAGTTTTAAATTAAACAAGATCAATATTAATTTTAACCTATAGTTTTTTCAAAATAAAAAATATATAGTTAAATAATTAATTAATTCACAATTAATCAATTACCCATAATTATCACATAATTATTTCCTTGCCCTGGAATCTTTACAAATCTTTCTTTTGACATCCTTACCCTTGATAGTGTAGGACAGAGGTGATCTGGGGACCATGGACCTATAATACGAAGCTCCAATAAACTAGATTATTAATCAAACTCATTAATCTAATACTCTTATTTATTAATTCCATGATTACTCCACTATAAATATGGAATTGCACTCTAAGTATTTATAGAATTATATTTATAGAGTTTTCTCTTGTAGTCCATTGATATAATCAATAAATGAAATTTTGTCCTCCATTCACATTCTCATGAATGAATAAGTAATTTCTTGATATTATTATATAATTAATTCAAACATTAATTATAACATTCAAATATAATAAAATTGTACTTTTATTTAAATCAATAAAATGTCTTTACATGCTTTTAGCGCATTATTCCTAACATTTCAACCTTGTACCCATTGCTTTCTACAATCCCTTCCAAAAGTTTGATGTGAATATTGATCTTCTGTCAGAGATAATCGACTTTGGCACCCCATGAAGTCTCACTATCTAGCTAACATACAATTTGCGTACTGGTCCGCTGAGTAGGTGGTCTGAATTGAAATGAAATGGGCGGACTTAGTGAGCCTGTCGACTAATACCCAAGAAGAATCATGCTATTTTGTGGTCCTAGGTAACCCTACCACAAAATCCATCGCTATGTATTCAAAGTTCAATTCTGGAATGAAAAGTGGTTGAAGTAGCCCTGCTGGCCTTTGGTGTTCTGCTTTCATCTGCTGACATGTCAAACATCTGACAACAAACTTAGCAACATCTTTCGTCATTTCGAGCCACCAATACAATGCTTTAAGATCTTGGTACATCTTAGTGGACCCTGGATGTAAGGAATAGGGTGTTTTATGTGCCTCTTTAATATTGCTTCCCTTAATCTCATTATTGTTAGGTTCATAGATCATATCCTTTTATCGAAACAATCCTCCATTAGACATAGCAAAGTCGCCGCTACCACTCTCTTGTACCAAAGCCTCTCGCTTCATTAGGGCTTCGTCTATCTTCTGCCCCTCTCTACTCTGTTCTAATAGGGAGGAATATTGAGTGAGGTTTGTTAGGCCTCCTGTCACTAACTCATTACCAGCGTTAGTAATTTCTTTCTGTAGAGGTGCCTCTATTGTGCTTAGAGCTGAGACACTTCCATGTGCTCGCCAATTCAATGCAACGACCACCACATTGGCCTTGCCTGGGTGGTATAGTATTTCACAATCGTAGTCCTTTACTAATTCTAACCACCTCCATTGTCTCATATTTAGCTCTTCTAGGTGAAAAAGTACTTCAGACTTTTATGATCGGTGTATATCTCACACTTATCTCCATAAAGGTGATGCCTCCATATTTTCAGTGCGAACACTACTACTGCCAGTTCAAGATCATTGGTGGGGTATCACTGCTCATAGTCCTTTAGCTATCTCGAGGCGTAGGCTACCACTTTCCCATTCTACATCCACACACACCCAAGTCATTCTTAGATGCATCACAATACACCACGAACTTCCCTTCCTCTGTGGGAACACAATGAATTGGTGTAGAGATAAACTTATCCTTCATAGTCTGAAAGCTTTCTTCATACTTCTCATTCCATGTGAACTTTTGGTGTTTGCGAGTCAAGGGTGTGGCAATCTTAGAGAAACCCTTGACAAACTTTCGATAGTAACTAGCTAAGCCAATGAAGCTTCGAACCTCTGAGGCCTTCTTGGGTTGGGGTCAGTCTCTAATGGCCTCGATATTCACTGGGTCCACTGCTATTCCATTCTTGGACACTATATTCCCTATGAAGTCACTTGTTCCAACCAAAATTCACACTTAGAGAACTTAGGATAGAGTTTTTTCTCTCGTAATCTATTGAGCATCAACCTCAAGTGCTCCTCATGCTCCTCCTTAGTCTTTGAATAGATAAGGATATCGTCTATAAACACCACTATGAATTTATCCAAATAGTCCTTAAACAGTATGTTCATCATGTCCATGAATGCCGCTGGGGCATTAGTGAGTCCAAAAGACATCACTAAGAACTCATAGTGCTCGTAGCGGGTTCTAAATGTTGTTTTAGGAATATGTCCGTCCTTCACCTTTAGCTGATAGTACCTGGATCACAGATCAATCTTTGCGAACACTGCTACCCCTTGTAGTTGATCACAGAGGTCATCTATCCTAGGAAAATGATATTTGTTCTTAATCGTGATCTTATTGAGTTCTCGGTAATCGATGCACATCCTCATACTTTCGTCTTTCTTTTTCACAAACAGAATTGGTGCTCCAATGGAAAATGACTAGGTCGTATGAACCCATTGTCCAACAAATCCTGTAGCTGGGTCTTGAGTTCTTTCAACTCTATAGGTGCCATTCGGTAGGGTACCTTGGATATTGGTGTTGTTTTTGGTGTAAGTTCAATCACAAATTTGATTTCTCTATCCTGGGGTAAACCTGGAAAGTCCTTGGGAAACACCTTTGGGAACTCACAAACAATGTGATCATTGTCTAGTTTCAGCTTAGTCTCTCTAGACTTATCCACATCATTTACCAAAAATGTTGTACACCTATGTTGCATCATGTTTTGAGATTCTAATGCAAATATGATAGGTGTGCGAAATCTCGTCACTTCTCCCTTAAAAGAAAATAGTTCCCCTTCCTTAGGTCCGAACTCAACTGTCTTTCTTCGATAGTCTATCGTTGCTCCATATTTGGCTGACCAGTCTATGCCAAGTATAACATCATAATCTGGTATGTCTAACTCTATGAGATTTTTTGGGCATTCTCTACCCTCAACTACTATGGAAGCTGACTCTAACCAACTAATTGATGACATAATGTCTCATGATGGTAACATGGTTACTAAAACTATGCTCAAGTAGTTTACAAGGCAATCCTAATTTATCAATTACATTTATAGGAACATAAGAATGAGTCTCTCTAGAATCAATGAGGACTCTACATATCATACCAAAAATAGGAAGCTGACATGTGACAACGATATTACTGTTGGCTGCTCCTTTTGAGTTAAAGTAATGACACTGGCTGACACTAGATTGCCATTGTTGCCTTGCCCTGCTCCTGCTCTCCACAGTGGGCAATCCTTTTTCAGATAGCCTGCCTGAACGTACTTGTAACATTTGTTGGTGCTTGCTTGATAGTTTCCTAAATGTCGGCGCGAGGATTTGGGGGCAGGTAGGGTATTCAACCTTGTGGTTCTGATTGTTTCTGTGGTTATGACCATTGTTGTGAATGTTATGGTTGTTGTGATGGCTACAGTTGTTATGATTGTTGCCATTCGCAGTTAGGGGCCTAGGCCTCTAGTTATTTCATATGCTCTATCCCTTATGGGCCTTTGTCTTATTGCCCTCATAGAAGCCCTTGTTTCTGTTGGCCTCCCTTCTTGTAGCACTATCCTTCCATATGCGGTCCTCTAAGTATTCTGCATCAAGAGCTTTATCCAAATTCTCAGCGTAACTAACCACCTCAGCACTGGTCATCTTTACATCTCTAGCAATCATCAGCACTAGTCTAGGGTTTAATCTATATGAGCATATACCTTATATACTATATTTAAAAGACATTTTCTTCCAAATAAAAAAAATCCAGCAATAACTTTTATTTGTTTAAAATCACATTTTCTATCACAAAATAAAATAAAAATTGTACTTGTTTTAATTAGTTAATAGTCCCATTAAATTGATTTTTTTTTTTTTATCTCTTGTTTGCATAGGTTCTAAAATATTATTTTGGACATAACTTGTGTATTTTTAAAATCAGTGATTGATCATCACCGTGAAAATAAGAAAAAATAGTTATTTAAAAAACATACTTTTAATCATGTTTAAATTATCACCTAACATGTTCCTACCATTCAAGAATTCCAAGAAGCAAAACTATTAAAGCATCAATGTAATGACCCAACTATTTCTAAGACCTTGGACCATTAAAACTACTAGACATAGCTACTATTTTGGGAAACATACATAAGGAATAACATAACTTTATTAAAAACCCCAAAATAAATATTGTGCAAAATACAAGAAAAAATATGAAAAATAAAAAAAAATACGGTATGGGTACCCATTCTTTAATACATAAAAACATAAACCATAAAATTAAATCAATTATTTAAAAACTAAGTGCGGAATTACAAAAGAAACATAATTCAAAAGACAAAAGAAATATCATCATCGATCGTACACGCAGTCCATTCAATCCATTCATCCTCAACACACAAGCCAAGCTGTCATGAATCTTTCCGCCTTTCATAATCATTTTCCTACATCAAGCTAAAAATAAAGGAGTGAACCTAATGCCCAACAAGGAAAATCTACTAACAACATACATCATAACTCATAAACATAAGACTATATCATATGCTATAAAACATATATCATATAGGACTACAATATTAATGGCCATTAACTCATTAACATGGCATGTGATAAACCATCTATGTCCTCTGTCTATTAATCGAGGTAGGTTAGATCACATGGTAGTATATGATAACCCATCTAGGTCCAATGTCTACTAATCGAGGTAGGGTAAATCATAACTCTAAACCATGAAAATGATAAAAAAATTCTTTGGGCTTGCTATCTAAGCAAGTCATATGCCCAAGTGACTATAAAACATATTCTTGGGGCTTGTTATCTAAACAAGTCATATGCCAAAGGACTACAAAACATGTTATACATATACATATAATAGCATAAAACATATCATAACATAAACATATAAACATAAATAATCTATCCTATTTTCCTTACCACAAAACAGGGTATTTGGGAACAAGAACGGGATTAGAACACTCCTCAAAACTAACAGTAAGAATGGTGAGTGTATCTAAAGAATAAAGATGAAAAGAGAACTAAACCATCAAGAAGGAACTTACCGAGAAGGACCTTAAGTTTTCAAGAAACTTAAACACCTAACCAAGAATTATAAACAAGAGTTAGGATCTGAAAAGAAAATAAAAGAAAACTAAAGAACCATAAAGAGCTGAACATAGGGATAAGAATACCTTGAATGATCTTATGAATTGATCTAAACCTCGACACCGAAATCTTACTATATCTCACTTCCCAAGTGTTTAGAAAATCTTAGAATGATAAAGCGTTTAACCCAAAACCCAAGTGTTTCTCTCTATAGTAACACTAGCAACTTGGAGGCTCTGAAGACTGCTTGAAGAATGAAGAAAATGGCTGAGTACTAGGTCCTATTTATAGAGTTCAAGGAGTGAAACTAACCCCTTTTAATTTGAATAAATAAATGATTATAAAATGAAAAAGATTTGAATTTTTGTTCAACAGACGCCCAGAACTCGGTCAAAATCGTTCAAAGGCAGGACTAAGTGGTTAAGGCTATTTTTAAATTGAAAAATCCTCATACTTCCATAAATGAAACTTGGAGCCGATATATCGCCCCTATAGGCGATATATCACCTCCCCCATATTCCCAAGCCCCGTTCGATCATTCGTGCGAAGTCGACGTGATTTTCGTATCTTCCATAGGTGATATATCGACCCCTAACTGCGATATATTGGCATACGTTGATATATCAAACTCATATTTGCATTTTTTCAGCATATTTTGAATTGGATAAACAACTTTGACTGAGTCTAAACGTGATCCTAACAGTTTCTGGAAGGTTGTAGAGCTTCTAGATCTTTCTTTTATTAAAACTATTCATCAAAATACTTAAATCTTTAATAAACATAATTATGACAAGTGTCAGACTCTTATTAACTCTATCTAAACCTTAGGTTATAATAAATATATTTCTAGAACCAGCAATATTAATCAAACCTTATGTTATAATAAATGTTCTTAAACTATAGGTTAAACTTATAAAATCCATAACTGTTGCTATGAATTTCCAACTAAGTCCCGACTTGAACCAAAATCCACGGTAACTAACATACTACTAACTACTACTACTATCTAGCTAAGTAAAATTCTAGAACACTGCAATTCTCCCCTACTTAAAAGAATTTAGTCCTAGAAATTTACTTACCAAAAAATTTCGGATACTGTGCTAACATGTCTTCCTCCAACTCCCACGTTGCCTCCCGTTCAGAACTATTACTCCATAGGACCTTGACTATCGAAATACTCTAAGATCGCAATTCCTTCATCCCTCTATCTAGGATGCTAACTGGTCGTTCCTCGTAACTCAAGTATTTTTGGAGTGCTATCGTATCATACTTGAGGACGTGAGAAGGGTCTGACACATATCTATGCAGCATCGAGATGTGGAACACATTGTGGCTATCTTCTAGAGCTGGTGGTAGGGCTAATCTATATGCAACTGTTCCCACCTTGTCCAATATCTCAAAAGGACCTATAAACTGGGGACTAAGCTTGCCTTTCTTCCCAAACCGCTTCACACCTTTCATAGGAGATATCTTTAAGAAGACTTGATCTCCGACTTTGAATTCCACATCACGCCGCTTGGCATCCGCATAACTTTTCTGTCGGCTCTGAGCAGCGAGCATACGCTTTCTAATTAGCGCTACTGCATCCTGAGCCTCTCTAACAACTTCGGGTCCAATTAGTTTCCTTTCTCCTACCTGGTCCCAATGTAATGGTGATCAACATCTTCTTCCATAAAGTAGCTCATAGGGTGCCATCCCAATCGTTGATTGGTAGCTATTGTTGTAGGAGAATTCTATCAGCGGCAAATACTTACTCCACGATCCTCCGAAATCAAGTACACAAGTGCGCAACATATCTTCTAAAATCTGTATGGTATGCTCAGACTGACCATTGTTCTGAGGATGAAATGTCGTACTAAGACTTAACTTGGTACCCATAGCTTGCTGCAAGCTTCCCCAAAATCTTGATGTAAACACCGATCCTCTATCGGATACTATGGTCTTAGGGATTCCATGAAATCTTACTATTTCTCAGACATAATTGTCTGCATATTGATCTGTTGTGTACGTAGTTTTGACAGGCAGGAAATGAGCTGACTTGGTTAGTCTATCTACTACTACCCAAGTCGAGTCGTGCTGCTTATTTGTTTGTGGAAGTCCTGTCACGAAATCCATGGCAATGTCGTTCCATTTCCATTCTAGAATACTAAGCGGTTGCAATAAGCTTGCAGGCCGCTGATGTTCTGCTTTCACTTGCTGACATACTAAGAATTTAGACACATACTCCGCTACATCTTTCTTCATTCTTGGCCACCAATACAATGCTTTATGGTCGTGAATCATCTTGGTCGACCCTGGCTGAACTGAGTATGGGGTATTGTGCGCTTCTTCCAAAATCTTCATCTTAATTCCATGATCATTCGGCACACATACCCGGTCCTTATATCTCAAGAACCCCTGCCCTGATATCGAGAAATCTGTGGCCTTGCCTTCTTTAACTGCAGCTATTTGAGATACTAATGTGTCATCATGCCCTTGTCCGATCCATATATCTTCTAACAGACTTGACTGGATTGACAAGTTAGCCAGTTGACCAATGACTACTTCTATTCCGACATTGATCAGCTCTTGTTGTAGCGACTTTTCTATTCCAGCTAACGTTGCTAGACTTCCATAACTCTTCCTACTTAGCGCATCAGCAACTACGTTTGCTTTTCCCAGGTGGTATAGGATTTCACAGTCATAACCCTTTACTAATTCTAACCACCTCCGCTGCCTCATGTTGAGCTCCTTCTGGGTGAAGAAATACTTTAAGCTTTTGTGGTCTGTATAAATCTCACACTGTTCTCCATAAAGATAATGGCACCGGATTTTTAATGCAAAGACCACCGCTGCCAACTCCATATCATGTGTTGGATAGCGTTGCTCGTACTCCTTCAGCTGCCTTGAGGCATAGGCTATCACTTTGTCATTCTGCATCAGCACACAACCCAAACCTTGCTTTGACGCATCACAGTAGACTACAAACTTGTCGTTGGGTGTCGGTACACAAAGTATTGGTGCTGAGCATAGCTTATCCTTAAGCAACTGGAAGCTCTCTTCACACTTATCCGTCCAGTTGAATTTCTATTGTTTTCGGGTCAGGTTGGTAAGCGGAGTGGCGATCATGGAAATGCCCTCTACAAACCTCCGATAATAAACTACTAGCCCCAGAAAACTTCTTACCTCTGATGCGTTCTTAGGTCTTGGCCAATCCTTCACAGCCTCTACCTTAGTTGGGTCTACAACAACTTTGTCTTTGGATTCTATGTGGCCGAGGAACGCTACTTGCGAAAGCCAAAATGTGCATTTCTTAAACTTGGCATAAATTTGATGCTCCTTTAGTCGCAGCATGGTCATTCTTAAATGTTCCTCATGCTCAACTTCGTCCTTTGAGTACACCAAAATATCATCGATGAACACTACGACAAATTTTTCCAAGTAATCCTTGAAGACCCTATTCATTAAATCCATAAGTGCGGCTGGAGCATTGGTAAGACCAAATGACATAACTAAAAACTCGTAATGTCCATAACGAGTTCTAAAAGCTGTCTGGGGAATATCCTCTTCCCGTACCTTGAGCTGGTGATACCCGGACTGTAGATCAATCTTTGATAACACGGTTGCTCCTCGGAGTTGATCAAACAAGTCGTCAATCCGGGGTAGCAGGTACTTATTCTTAATTGTCACCTTATTTAGCTCACGGTAATCTATACACATTCGCATGCTTCCATCCTTATGCTACACAAATAGAACAGGTGCTCCCCATGGCGAATGGCTCGGTGTAATGAAACCCAAGTCTAAGAGTTCTTGTTGTTGCGTCTTTAACTCCTTGAGTTCAGTTGGTGCCATCTGGTATGGTGCCTTTGAGATAGGCTCGGTGCCTGGTACTAGTTGGATTGTGAACTTAATTTCCTGAGTCGGTGGCAACCCTGGTAAGTCGTCAGGAAATACTTCTGGGAAGTCCCTTACAATGCATACGTCTCTAACCTTTAGTGGTGTTTCCTTTACCACATCCGTGACGCTGGCTAGAATGCGTGACATCCTTTTTCTATCATCCCCTGAGCTTTGAGAGATGAAATAAGAGGTGTACGTAGCCCTGAAACTTTTCCCATAAAGCATAGTCTCTGACCGTCAGGAGTCTCGAACATCACTTGCTTGCGTCTACAGTCGATGGTTGCGCCATGCCTTGCTAGCCAGTCCATGCCCAGTATCACGTCGAAGTCTTTGATCTCTAGTTCTATCAGGTCTCCTTCTAGTTCTACGTCCTCAATTTTGATCGGTACGCCTCGTACTATCTGTGATGATAGGACTACTTCACCCAAAGGAAATTTTGTCACAAACCTAGTTCTAAATCTTTCACAAGGTTTGTCTAATTTCTCTATCATTCCTAACGAGATATACGAGTGTGTGGCTCCCCAATCAAATAATACTGAACATACATTATTGAGGATAGGAATATGACCTACGACCACTTCATTACTAGCTTCAGCTTCTCCTTGGGTCAAGGCAAAGACTCTGGCAGGAACCATCTTGTTGTCCATTTTCTCTTCTGGCTTGAGTTAGGGACATTCCCTCTTCCGATGACCTTCCTAACCACAATTGTAGCATCCCTTGGTGTTTGCACGACACTCACCAGGATGTTTCTTTTGGCTCTTAGAGGGTATTCTACATAACCTGCCCTACTACCTCCATTGTTTGTCCGTGCTCTTTTGTCATTTTTGGACTGCTTATTGTCAGGATGCCTTCTCTTCTGACCATTATTGCTGCTAGGATGATGGTTGTTGTGGTGGTTGTTTTAACCATTCTGAGGTTGACTCTGCTGTTTAGGCTCAGGCTTACTGTTCACCTCCTTACTAACATTCGCCTGAAGCCTTTCTACTTCTATAGCCGTTTCTAGAGCATCGACATAAGTAGTAGTTCCAGGGTTTGTTAGCTTAACCCCTAGCTCAATCTTTGGTCTAAGTCCTCTTACAAACTTGGTGACCTTCAAGAAGTCGGTTGGAACCAACTCTGATGCAAACTTGGCTAGTCGGTCAAACTGTCGAGCATACTCTGCCACTGATAAGTTGCCCTACTTCTGACTGGTGAACTCTTCCACCCTTGTGGCGCTGACTGCCAAGTTGTAGTACTTCTTGTGGAACAACTCCACAAATCTAGTCCATGTCATGGTGGCGACGTCGTGAGTTTGCTGAACCAAGTCCCACCATATTCTAGCATCCTTCTTTAAAAGAGACAAAACACAATATATGCGGTCCGCGTTGCCAAGATTCATGTGCGCTAAGATCGGCTCTACATTTATGAGCCATTCTTCCACTTCGAAGGGGTCAGTTGTCCCTTCAAAGTTTGGAGCGTGTTGCTTACGAAACCACTCGTATTTTGACTCCATGTACTCAGCTGGGTAGGGTGCATAGTTTGCCATTGGCCATCCCCCATAAGGACCTACTTGTTGGGGTGCTGGAGCCATTTGCTGAGGCTGTGGTTGCAACTGAGGCTGAGGCTGAGTCCGTGGCTGCGGCTGGGCCTGTTGTCACTGTTGCTGCAGCAGCTCCTCCACTTGTTGTCGAAGCTTGACAATTTCTGTAGTGTTGTCAACTGGCGGCGACAGTGCACTTTGGTTAACAGCAGTATTGGTAGCACGCGCTCCCTTTCTGGGAACTAGAGGGGCTTCATTAGTCTCATTAGCGATACTGGAGGCATTGGCATTTGTGCGTGCAGACCTTCTGAGCGACATCTTCAACAGAGTTCTAACAGTCGAGAAAAACATGTTAGAACTTACCCTAATAGGCTCTAAGGCAAAAACTTAATCTAAGCAAACATAACTCATACCTATTAATTAGGATTTCTTATGAAGAAAAAGATTATATAAGCCTTCTTTATAATTATGGTGTGTTTCTATACTTAGAAAAAAAATAAGCCATCTTTATTATTTTCTAATTGTGTTTCTAATCATCCTATATGACTTAATTCTCAAGATCGAAACTCGTCGTTGTTCCAAAGTTAACCATATTGAGGGAGGGCTGGGATCAGTAAAATCGTTCCCACTACTATGGCCTCCTAACTCTCAATATAGAACCCGGTCCATTGATTTGTATCCACCCTCACCGAACATGGTCATTATTTATTAAATTTATTATTTATTATGATTGTAAAAAATATCAAACTCATACATGTTATAAAAAAATAACAATAATATTCATTTCGAAAAAGTTTTCACTAAGTACAATCATAAATGCAAAGATAAATAAATAAAGAAATAAACTAATCTAAAAATCTGAATCTTCTACATCTGACCCTTCATCTAACATATCATCATCTATCTCCTCATAATTATCATTATCTTGAGCCTCAAAATTTCCTTGGGGAAGATTCGTAAAGATTCTATGTTTTTGCTCATTAGTGAATTGAAATTCCATCTTAGAGGTGAACCTAAGTATGAGAAAATAATATCTCATAGCTACTGGTAATTCATATTCATCATCTATAGTCTCCCATATTTCTTATAAAGCTGAAATTATAGAAGGATAATCTTTAAAAAGCCTAATCACTAAAACATATTGCTCCGTAGCTCTCATCATGATTTGTTTAGTAGTTTTGAGGTGAACTATCTCCTTGTGGAATAAGAGTAATCTGTGAGTGATTCTTTCTAACACTCCTACGGTATTCCTTGGCTCTCTAATCCTTTTTAATGCCTTAATGGCTCGGATATCCTCATAGGTCAAGGCTCCATCCATTCTTAACTGAAAACATAAGGGCTGAAACGTTAGCTAAACACATAAACATAATAACTATAACATAAACACTTACATTGGCGGTTAGATTTGGAGCTTAAGCGTGTGTATCAAGGAGAACTTCATGCATATGAACCGTTGCTCTAATACCAACTGTAATGACCCAACTACTTCTAAGACCTTGGACCATTAAAACTACTAGACATAGCTACTATTTCGATACAAACATAAGAAATAACATAACATTATTGAAAACCAAGATATTGTATCAAATAGAAGATAATATAAAAATATAAAATGAAATGTGATATGGTATGGTATGAGATCCTATTGTTTATAAAACATAAAACAGAACTTTAAATACTAATTGCGGAATTACATCAAAAACATAATTTAAAAGACTAAAAATAAATAACGTCGTCCTCGATCGACACGCAGTCCATTCAGTCCATTCATCCTTAACACATAAGACAAGCTGCCATGAATCCTTCTGCCTTCCATATTTATTTTCCTGCATCAAGCTAAAAATAAAAGAGTGAGCCTAATGCCCAGCAAGGAAAATCTACTATCAATCATATAACATAAGACTATATCATATACTATATAACATATGACTATAAACATATATCACATAAGACTATAATATTAATGGCCTACATAAATTCTTGGGGCTTGCTTGCTAAGCAAGTCATATGCCCAACATAAATTCTTGGGGCTTGCTAGCTAAGCAAGCATATGCCCAAGGACTATAAAACATATTATTGGGGCTTGTTATCTAAACAAGTCATATGCCCAAGGACTACAAGTCATATTATACATATAAATATCATAACATAAACACATAAAATCTATCCTATTTTCCTTACCAAAAGCCGGGATATTTGGGAACAAGAACGAGAATAGAACACTCCTATAAACCAACAGTAAAATTGGTGAGTATGTCTAAAGAATAAAGATGAAATGAGAACTAAACCATCAAGAAGAAACTTACCAAGAAGAACCTTAAGTTTCAAGAACTTAAATACCTAATCAATAATCATAAACAAAAATTAGGATCTGAATAAAAGAAAACTATAGAATCATAAAGAACTGAACTTAGGGATAAGAATACCTTGAATGATCTTATGGATTGATCTAAACCTCAATACCAAATCACATTATATCTCACTTCCTAAGTGTTTAGAAAAACTTAGAATGATAAAGCTGTTAAATCAAAACCCAAGTGTATCTCTCTATAGTAACACTAGCAACTTGGAGGCTATGATCAAATGCTTGAAGAACGAAGAAAATGGCTGAGTACTAGGTCCTATTTATAGAGTTCAAGGAGTGAAACTAACCCCATTTAATTTGAATAAATAAATGATTATAAAATGAAAAAGATTTGTATTTTCGTTCAACAGTCGCCCAGAACTCGGTCAAAATCATTCAAAGGCAGGTCTAAGTGGTTAAGGCTATTTTTAAAATCAAAATCACAAACTTTTCAAAAAAACCAACTTGGAGCCGATAATTCCTTTACCCCGATTCTTCCCCTTCTCTTTCTTTCACGATTCCCACCTAGGTCCCCGATTTTGGTTGCTTTCAGAATGGGCCCCTCTACTCAAAACTAAGAGTGGATTTTCTAAAAAGTCCCTCCCCCCCTCCCCCCCATAGGCGATATATCGCCTCCCCCTATGTTCCCAAGCCCCGTTCGGTCATTAGTGCAAAGTCGACGTGTTTTTCGTATCTTCCGTAGACAATATATCGGCCCCTAAGCTATGATATATCGACATACGTTGATATATCAAACAAGTATTTGCACTTTTTCAACATAACTTGAATTGGATAAACAGCTTTGACTGAGTCATAATACAATCCTAACAACTGTTGGAAGGTTCTAGAGCTT